>NW_012111253.1:215995-245046 GCF_000951035.1 Colobus angolensis palliatus
ACAAATATGATGCACAAATTGCAGGGATAATGTTCTTAACTTTGAATTTGTATTTGTACCAAAGAGTCCATCATACACCACCTATGTGAAAGGAAGAGTTGAGAACATCAATTAACAAAAATAAGAATGTAATATCTTTGAATAGTAATCAGAATTCAAAAGCAGACCTTTCACACTACATCGCATTCTTCAACGTTAATGCAGATAAACATTATTAGCTGACCGACTTAGAAAGTCAATCAGAAGCTCCTATAAATAGTCTGTGGAGTAACAAACACAGTGGTTGATCTCACAAGTCTGCAAAGCTTATGGGTCTACCACAGTGAGGAAACAAAAAGTACACACTGCAGTGGGTCACCGCTCAGTTATTCCCTATGTTTCTTAACTACATGATTCAGGACAAATTCTAACAAAAGCTTCAGGGAAAGCATACACATGGAAATATTCTACAAGTGTCCCATTGGGGTAAAGGTGCTTCAAGTATTAGGAAACCACATCTAGAAGGCAAAAACATCATGTAGATAAGTGCTGTGCAGCATGCAGCAAGTTCAATATTAACCATCAACATCAAAAATATCTAAATCCCTCAAGTTCCTTTTTATGACAAAGCTTACTTACACTAAAAAAAAAAAAAAAAAAAAAAAAAGGAGATGTATTTTTAAGCATGTCATATTAAGAGAAAAAGTATTTAACACAGCCTAAATGTTGCCAAGCATGAAAGGAATTATAAGTAATTCAAGTTTAGGCAAAACAGATCAATTACAGGTGAGAATTATAGTTTTTTTTTTCCTCACTTTGTATCTCCTTATTGTAAGTATTAATGCTAGAAACTTTATGAGTCAGCTGGGCATGGTGGCTCACGCCTGTAAACCCAGCACTTTGGGAGGCCAAGGTGGGTGGATCACCTGAGGTCAGGAGTTCGAGACCAGCCTGGCCAGGTCTCGAGACCAGACAGTTAGGTGAAACACTGTCTCTACTAAAAATACAAAAAATTAACCAGGTTTGGTGGCGGGCATCTAAAATCCCAGCTATTCGGGAGCAGGGGCAGGAAAATCACTTGAACCCAGGAGGTGGAGGTTGCAGTGAGCCGAGATCGTGCCATTGCACTCCAGCCTGGGCAACATGAGCGAAGCTCCACCTCAAAAAAAAAAAAGAAATTTTATGAGTCAACATTTAGTGATTACATTTTTCACTTTAAAGATGAATGTTTTTATTTTCATCATCCATTATGATTTAAACCAATTACCTTAAGTTGCATGCCATACCTTTTCTTGGATGTAATATACCATTTCCGGGAAGGAAGGCATCTGCTCAGAAGTACTTTCTTTTCTGTTTCTACCTGGAAGACACCTTAACACGCGTTGTGCTTCTCCATGAACTTCTTCACGTCTTTCGGAAAAAGACAAATAAGAATAAAAAATAAATGTCACCAATTGGAAATGATCATTTGAAGAGTAAGAACAGCAATTTTATTTGCTAGCTAGAGTTCTCAGAAAATGTCTTAAATACATTCTTGGCTATCTAAGCAGAGTCAACAAAACACATTACAAGAAATCACTTCTTTTTAGAAATTGCATGAGGCCTGGGGAGTCATACGGCTTACATCTTTCAATTTGACTCAGAGAAAAACAAGATAGGATACTGTAAGTAATTATGTAAATTTCTATGTGTACGCTTTACCTCGTACAGTTAAGTCGTAAACTATAACACATATTTTAAAAATCAGTGACTATCCAGTGGTCTACACACTCCACACTCCACCCAAACTCTTACAATTCTGTACAACTAATAACTGATAAGTGACATTAAAGTGCAAAAATATAAACCCCCTCCTCCCGCCGCCCAAGATGCCGAAAGGAAAGAAGGCCAAGGGAAAGAAGGTGGCTCCGGCCCCTGCTGTCGTGAAAAAGCAGGAAGCCAAGAAAGTGGTAAATCCCCTGTTTGAGAAAAGACCTAAGAATTTTGGCATTGGACAGGACATCCAGCCCAAAACAGACCTCACCCGCTTTGTGAAATGGCCTCGCTATATCAGGTTGCAGCGGCAGAGAGCCATCCTCTCTAAGTGGCTGAAAGTGCCTCCTGCTACTAACCAGTTCACCCAGGCCCTGGACCGCCAAACAGCTATTCAGCTGCTTAAGCTGGCCCACAAGTACAGACCAGAGACAAAGCAAGAGAAGAAGCAGAGGCTGTTGGCCCGGGCCGAGAAGAAAGCTGCTGGCAAAGGGGACGTCCCCACTAAGAGACCACCTGTCCTTCGAGCAGGAGTTAACACCGTCACCACCTTGGTGGAGAACAAGAAAGCTCAGCTGGTGGTGACTGCACACGACGTGGATCCCATTGAGCTGACTGTCTTCTTGTCTGCCCTGTGTCGTAAAATGGGGGTCCCTTACTGCATTATCAAGGGGAAGGCCAGACTGGGCCGTCTAGTCCACAGGAAGACCTGTACCACTGTCGCCTTCACACAGGTGAACTCGGAAGACAAAGGCGCTTTGGCTAAGCTGGTGGAAGCTATCAGGACCAATTACAACGACAGATACGATGAGATCCGCAAGCTGGTGGAAGCTATCAGGACCAATTACAACGACAGATACAATGAGATCCGCCGTCACTGGGGCGGCAATGTCCTGAGTACCAAGTCTGTGGCTCGTATCGCCAAGCTCGAAAAGGCAAAGGCTAAAAAACTTGCCACTAAGCTGGGTTAAATGTACACTGTTGAGTTTTCTGTACATAAAAATAATTAAAATACAAATTTTCCTTCAAAAAGAAAAAATATATAAACCCCAACCAATTTCAGACCACCTAGAGATTGATCTCAGCAACAGTCTTATCCAGATACCATGTAAAGGCCTTTTAATTCCTCAATTGCCTCTGTTCGTGTCTCATTTTCCAAACAACAGATAAAGGGTCGAAAAGAAAGAATAAATAATTCCTTAAGTTGTCAGAGGATTTTCAATTGACCTGAATGGTTTTAACCCAAGAAGGAAAACTGTTGAATTAGTTATGCTTTGATTCTGGTTTCTTAAATAAAAATAATTTTCAGCACTTACGGAAATAAGATACAGCAGTTAAGAGCTCTATGTGGAAGTTCAACTCCCCAGACTTAAATCCTTACTCTAACATGAACTGCCATCTTGGCTGCCAGGCCCCAGTACATCTGGCCTGTGGTTGGGAAACTAATGTAAAAAAATTAAGAAGCAACAGAGCACCAGAATCAACATTAACAATCCAAAGCTACTTTAACCAAATTGAAATGTGCTCTATGAGAAGCAGCAGCCAAGATCAGAAGTCAAAAATCAGGGCCTGGTAATAACTTGTGATATCCAATTAAAATACCAACCAAATAAATAGCAGCAAAATATATACAACTTATAGGAAAGAAAACAAATGCCGTGAGGGGCACACAGTTAGCCAACTAGAATACTGACACAGTTATCAAGGAACTACCCATTTTTTAAAAATGAAGCATAATAGTTTATGGGCAAGGGTGTTCATATCATCATAGAACGCATGATTTTATTTAAACTATTCCTCAGTATAAATGAGGCTTTTCACCTCCCCAAATAAGGCTATCACTGATAACAAAAAAAAAACATATACAAGAATCTCACTTAAAGGATGCAAAAATTCTAAACGTTAAATGTAGTACTGGTTTAATATTATGAAATAGATTAGAGTGCTGCATGGATTTTAAGATAGCAATGACCATAAGATATGTAACAGATTTGAAAAGAATTGTTTTAATATGTGCATATATATTTCATTGTATACACATGACTTTTAAAGGCATGTCCCAATTTCAAAACCATTTAAACATTCTTTTAAAATGCATTATACACGCTAGAAGATACAGTAGTATAATTAATACAAAATGCAACTTATACCTCATTTAAAAACATAAGTATATTAGATATAAAATGATACTCCAATATTTAATAAAATATTAATACATATGTCAAACCATCAACATCAGCCTTTTTTCTCCTTACACAGGGCTTGATTTTAGAGATATAATTATATGACACATGCAATCATATAATCTGCTTTATTTACACTTGACCATTTCATAAGCATTTTCTGCATTAGCTATATATCATATATTGCACATATATCTACATAATATATATTATATAGAAACATACATGTAATATTTATATTATTATATAAATATATAGGTATATGAGTACAGGTCTATATCACATCAAGAGCCATACCTTAATAAATAGCTTCGCTTCTAAATTTCATAGACCAACATTGTAAACAATACAACTTTTAGTAATTTTCAAATAAATACAAAATAAACCAAAATTCAAATTAACACCTTTTGAAACTTACGGATCTCCTGCAGCCAGTAGCAGCAAATATCTGGAAGGGATATGATCTGAGGGAAACACCGTGCTGGCAAATTTCACAGCCACTTGTCGAACTTGAACCTCAGGCTATTTGATGTGTAAACATGCACAGACCACCCCGATCCAAAAAAGAAAAAGGAAAAAAAAATCAATTACCAGTCATTAGTCCCAATCGAGTCTTCCCAATTGTAAACAATTCAAAATTCTAATGTGACATTTTAATAAATGTGTATCTAAATAAATTAAATAAATCATTTGTTCAAGATCTTTAATCATGTTGTTTAAGTCTTTTGGACACTGGCATTACTTAAAGAGTACTCTTATAATTTTAGAGGATCCTCCAGGTAAAGCAGGAAGACCTCCAAAGACCATAAGTAGAGAATCTCTGCACATCCTCAGCTCAAACCTTGGGGCCAGGGTCACTGTGATAGTTTCTGGCCACCACCTCTGCCACCCCAACACTCAAACTGTCAGTCACATGAGTGAAACTCAGGTATTTTGCAGAAATCACAAACAGAGCCTACTTGGAATCCCCACCAATTTGAAGCAAAATACTTTCAATGTTCTCAGATTAGCTCTAAAGTTAAAACTGACTCCAAAGCAGTTTCAACTACAGAAATATATTCAATTAACCGAGATTAATAATCTGTGACTACAAAGTTCAACCAGAAAAGTTTTAGAATCTAATGATCCTGAAGCTTTATTCTTATGTAACTTCCCCAGGTCACTTCTCTAGCCACAAACATAAGTGAAATAAGACAGACATTAAAAATAGATATATTGTCCCACTCATTCTGGCATTCTTGCTATTTAGCATTCCTTGAAGTACATTAAAGAGTGAGGATATTAAAGACTAGCCTAAATTACATAACTAACCTAGAGTTTGGTTGCTTTAAATGTTGTCTGCGAAAAGAAAAGAAATTAGCTTTGTCTTGGTAATAGTGTTACACGATTTGATCTGCGTGCGTAGAACCAGTATCTTTAAGTGTTTATACAAGCATCACTTTTCCTTGTAAAGTTACCTAGAGCAAGTTTATTCTATTCTAATGAGCTTCCAAATATGCCTACACACCTTTGTCCATAATGTATGACCATGAACCACATGCACTGCACACTAAGAGCACTTAACAATAGGACTCCATCATAGTAAGCTTTCTGGGTGTATGTAATAGCACATTTAACCCTGTCATATTTTAATATGAAGCAGATACCTTTCTGAATATTTAAAATTCCCTTGAATTATCCAATCATGTCAGTCTAATTCCATTAGGACACAATTTATATTAATCTTACTGACACTTTTTAGTATCATTCTGTCTTCCAATCTCCCTCTCTTTCTACTCCTAAAAATGTGGGACAAAGAACTGACTAAAGCAAATATATAATATTTTACATATTACACATATGTGTGTGTGTGTATATCTATAGATATTCAAAATCCTCCTACAAATTCCCATGAAAACCAAATAAAGAGGACCAGAGGAAGAAGAGCATGTATGATAGTACTGGCTCACTTCCTAAAGACTCACTTAGACATACGGAATTTGTCTTTCACCCCTTCTGCTTTTCTCTGAAAATGTTACCTATTGAACTCTACCCCAGCAGACAGTAGTGCTCAGCTACCAGTTACAAAGACAAAACAATTCTAACTCGGAGGACATGGCATTAAGAAGAGTTTTCCCACATGGAAAGCTCTAAACATAAGCATCGCTATGAATACTACCACTCCTTCTCCTAAGTCAAATTTTCATCATGAAGAATTAAAAATAGATCCTAAATCACAGCCCAAGTGAAAGCAAATATTCCTCTTAATTATCAAAACAGTTAAGTAGCAATTCAAATTTTGTTATTAAAAATGTAAACCATGTACTACCCAGGCTTTGTAGTTCACACGGACCTACCTTTATTAAGTATGAAGCCACCAGTGCCTCCATGAGAGTTCGCTGTGCCCCTTCCAAAGTACTATATGCTCCAACCATCATAGATAAAGCTTCTTGAATAGCAAGTCGAGTCTCAGGCTCTTCCTATAAAGATAATAAAAATGTTTCCCTCCCTCTTGGGTTCCCAGGGGAACATCCAAACAGAAAGCATAAACTTAGCAGCTGTTTCCCTACCTTACACAGGGCTTCAAAAAGCTGCTGCACAAGCGCTATATCCTTAGTGAATAAATGCGGCATTCGACTGCAAAAGAATGTAAAAATATTGTTACTATCATAAATTTCCAAGAGATGAAAAAGGGAAAAAATGAAACTAAACACAAATTTTCCTGAACTCTCTGAAGACAATGTCAGCATCATTATATTACCTCCTCCAAGAGCCAAAAATTTTTCTAAGTAATTATTTAATTCTTTAATCTAAATAACCCTTGATTAATACACACATCTTCCAAATATCACCTCTATAATATTCCATGCATTCAGTTAACATTTCTGATTTTAACAGGAAAGAAATTAGATAAGACCAAATTGTGATCTAAACTAATGACTGTCACGGAAAGGGGCTTTGTTACTTCATGCAAACAGACAAGGGACAAGGTTGGCTGACAACCCGGCACGATATCCACTGATCTGGGGTGGCTTTCTTCCAAACCCCAAAGCTCCTTTTGCTGTAGAGAAGAGCAAGACCTGGTCTACACAGGCCAACACAAAACCTGCACTGGGGGTGGAAGCAGCACATGGTGCCGCTGAGGATGCTTCATGTCTATCTCCCTGCTTTGAAATACAGTGAAGGAAGATGAAGCCAGGAGGAACTGGAATGAGGAAATCACATTGAGAAGAAAAAAAAAATCTGTCAGGGCCACTCAGAATCATAAACACCATTTTCAGAAAAGAGAATCACTAGAAAAACCTTGATCACTGGGTTTATAAAAATTAGTGCCAAGTAGCAACAAAAACACTTAAGGTCAATCGAAAGTCTCTAGGGTACAAAAAAAGTAACCCATTATGACACAATTCAGTTCAAACTCTCATTTCAAGACCACCATTTAATACAGTAACATATCTTCAAATGTAAATTAAAATATCTCACATCTTTTTCCTTCTACACAGAAGACATTTCTAAACAACCTATGGCCATTAAATACATTGCCTTTCAGAATCACAACAAATTTATTCTCCACCATTATTAAATGCCACATAATTTTTCTGAGTTTACCAACACCATATCTCTCACTAAAAAAGAGTTTACTCACCTGGAGAGTTTTCCAACAGCTGAATATGCCATTGACAGTAGTTTAGGGTCCTTGAAATTAAAAAAAGAAAAGAAAAGAAAGAACAAAAAACAGACAAAACAAAAAATACAGTAAACAGTAAAACCTTTTCGCTGCAATTACATGCATTATTTTACTCCTTATTAAACCTAGGTCTCACTCTGTCTAACTACATGGTGTTAGCACCTGAACAACAACAAAAATGTTCAAACCCAGAATCCATCACACTACTAAAAGGAAAAGCAAGACAAAACCTTGCAACCCAAATCATTCCAAAAAGAAAATGCAGCGGTCATAGATATGAAAGGTTTCTCTTAGCTGGTGCTGAGTTCAAGATATTTCAACACTATGTAACCTCCAAACACCAAAGTTCATCTTCAACACACTAAAAAACATTAACTCATTAGAAAATACATCACTGGTCCAACAGACTAGGATCCTCCATCTCTCACCAAAATTGCAGTAAACTCTAGTGTGATTTTCTAAAAATCTACACTGTAATGAACAGCTTCCTATCATATTTTCTACCATAAAAAATTAAGAGGGTTATAGTCACCAGGTGAATTAGTGAGGTTCTCTCCTCAAGATACAGTTTTACACGGTTTTACACGGTTTTTCGAAAACTAATAATCTGATTACTCAGAACACAATAAACTTCTACCAGTTAAAGTTTATGTGTTTATCCTAGGATTTGCCCTTCCACATCTAAATGGCTATTCTTATGGATTCATCTGTTGGGAAGACATGCAGATGTCACCTGTAGATAAGGGGACTCACACCCTGTGGTTTGTCTGGCCTCTCTAACTTATATTTAAATACACAGTTTCTCCCCAAAAGCTCCAGCACATTTTTATTTCTACCAATGACTCTAAAGCATCTCACTGTCTATGCCATAAAATAATCTGAGAAGTCCCCTAGATCTTAACCATGCAAGCATTACTTAATAGGAGAAAGAAGCTATGAGAACCAAGCCTACTTACCCCCAAAGCACAGCTGCACAGTAAATAAAGTGCCTTTCACTAATAATACCTAGTAACGTGCCTTGACTATGGTGAACAATTTAGGTAGATTATTTTAATCTTCACTGTAGTCTAATGAAGTGGTATTATTATTTTCATTTTTCTGATAAGAACGTGCAAAGAATTTAAGTAACTCACCAAAGAACAAAACTAGGATTCAAACTCAGTTCTAATTTCAGATGGTAAGATCTTGATCTCACTATACTATTTGCAAACATGCATTCATGTTTATCTTATGCTGGGGAAAATAACACTAATGAATTCCTGAAATATTACCTTTATAAGCAAATTCCTTTTAAATACTGGAGATATTATAGTAAGAGAAATACAGCAGGGAAAAATGGGATTCAAAAATCCACAATCCAAGGAATCCTCATCCCATTTAGCTTAAGGAATCAAAAATTTACTGAATGCATGTTTTGACAGAATTTTTAATCATCAAAATCTCAGCCTGATTATTTACCACAGAAAAATATAAAAGAAAAAAAGTATCTTAGCCCCTGAGAATTAACAGTTTCCCAACACAAGCCAAATCCAAATAGCCCCATATGGAAATCAACATAAATTTCAATTCCTTTAATTCCATTTTTGCACAATAGCTAGAAGTAGCACAAAAGGCGCTGGCTGAAAAAATGCTATTTAAACATACAGCAGACCGGCGCAGTGGCTCATGCCTGTAATCCCAGCACATTGGGAGGCTGAGGCGGGCAGATCACCTGAGGTCAAGAATTCAAGACCAGCCTGGCCAACATGGGAAAACCCTGTCTCTACTAAAAATACAAAAAATTAGCTGGGTGTGGTGGTGGCAGGTGCCTGTAATCCCAACTACTCAGGAGGCTGAGGCAGGAGAATCACTTGAACCAGGAGCTGGAGGTTGCAGTGAGCAAAGATCTCGCCATTGCACTCCAGCCTGGGCAACAAGAGTGAAACTCCATCTCAAAACAAACAAACAAAAAAAAAGATACAGCAAGACCTCATATCCGTTTTTAATAGTTATTTTCCTCCAAAAAAGCAAAAAAGGGCAGTAATTTCTGAAATTTGTAGTACTTCAAGTAAAAATGTTAAGAAACAATGAAACTTTAACAAACTTCAACTACATTGACAGACCAGAAAGATTACAGAAAATATTTTAAGATATAAAATGTTGATAAAAATTTAAAAGACAAGTCACTTACCTCTTTGTATTCATTGATTAACTTGGTGAGGCCATTCAAAAGCATTGGACCTAATGGCTTAATCTTGATTTCTGGACAGCTTTAAACAAAACACACATACACAAAGCAAGATAAGAATCACATAACTACGTACCTTTACTGATGATTACATAAAATAAAGACAGACATAACCGAAATAAGTTAATCTATTAAATTACAAAAATATTTAAAGATGAGCAAACATGATTTCTTTCTAGGTAAGATGAATAAAAAGATATACTTGAAGCATACTTGAAGCATTCAATCATTCCAGCAGCTTAAAAACTTTATAAAGTAGTCAAAACTTACGTTACACAAATATGATGCACAAATTGCAGGGATAATGTTCTTAACTTTGAATTTGTATTTGTACCAAAGAGTCCATCATACACCACCTATGTGAAAGGAAGAGTTGAGAACATCAATTAACAAAAATAAGAATGTAATATCTTTGAATAGTAATCAGAATTCAAAAGCAGACCTTTCACACTACATCGCATTCTTCAACGTTAATGCAGATAAACATTATTAGCTGACCGACTTAGAAAGTCAATCAGAAGCTCCTATAAATAGTCTGTGGAGTAACAAACACAGTGGTTGATCTCACAAGTCTGCAAAGCTTATGGGTCTACCACAGTGAGGAAACAAAAAGTACACACTGCAGTGGGTCACCGCTCAGTTATTCCCTATGTTTCTTAACTACATGATTCAGGACAAATTCTAACAAAAGCTTCAGGGAAAGCATACACATGGAAATATTCTACAAGTGTCCCATTGGGGTAAAGGTGCTTCAAGTATTAGGAAACCACATCTAGAAGGCAAAAACATCATGTAGATAAGTGCTGTGCAGCATGCAGCAAGTTCAATATTAACCATCAACATCAAAAATATCTAAATCCCTCAAGTTCCTTTTTATGACAAAGCTTACTTACACTAAAAAAAAAAAAAAAAAAAAAAAAAACCACTCTACACTCTTGTTCCTAAAACTGCCAGCAGTATTCTGATCTTATTTAACAATAACATGTGAGTTACAGACTAGTATTATCTGCTTTTTAACTGCCACTGTGTTAGGTACTAAGAGATATAAAAAAGAACAAGCACTCAATCTTGTTGAAGAGTTAAGAGATACATACATTAAAATGATACAGAGCCAGGCATGGTGGCTCACACCTATAGTCCCAGCTACTAGGGAGGCTGGGACGGGCGGATCACTTGAGCCCAAGCATTCAAGGCCAGTCTGGGCAACATAGCAAGATCCTGTCTCACTTCAAAAAAAAAAAAAAAATCCCAGCACTTTGGGAGGCCAAGGCAGGAAGATCACTTGAGCCCAGGAGTTCTAGACCAGCCTGGGCAACATAGTGAAACTCCATCTCTACAAAAAAAAATTCAAAAATTAGCCAGGTGTGGTGGCACATGCCTGTAGTCCCAGCTACTTGGGAGGCCCTGAGAGGGGAGAATCACTTGACCCTGGGAGGCAGAGGCTGCATTAAGCTGAGATCGTGCCACTGCACTCCAGTCTGGGTGGCGCAGCTAGACTCCAAAAAAAAACCACAAAAAATCTCCACAGCAAGTCTCCAAGAAAAAAACACAAAAAGATATAGGACAAAATATAATCAAGTGCTACATTAATTGAAACAGACTTTTTTTTTTTTTTTTTTTTAGCTACTCAGGAGGCTGAGGTGTAAGGATCACTTGAGCCTGAGAGGCAGAGGCTGAGTGAGCCAAGATTGTGTGCTTCAGCCTGAGCAACACAGTGAGACCCTGTCTCAAAAAAAAAAAAACAAGCAAAGAAACAAGCAAAGAAAAAGAAAACAGACTGGATGTGAGCCAAGACTAGAGGCAGGAAAATAAGTTAAAAGAATACTGCAGTAACCAAAACAGGAAGTAATAGTTTGAATTAATATCACCATTATAGGTGTAGAGAAGTGAAGACATTAAGAAGATGAAATCAAGAGGATTTGGCCACTGCCTTCAAGTGAGCTTTCAGTTAACGATGACTCAGCTTTTTCACTTAAGTGACTAAGTTGCTAATGATACCATTTTTGGAGAAAAGCCACACATTAAAAAAAAAAATCTCGTTTGAAAGGGATTATTACCATACATTTAAGATAAATGGAAGCCATATATAGTATAGGCTAAGTGTTCCTTACTGGAAATGCTTAGGATCAGAAGTGTTTTGAGATTTCAGATTTTTTCAGATTTTGGAATATATGTACATACATAATGAGATATCCTGGGGATGAGACCCAAATTTAAAGATGAAAGTCACTGACATTTTCTATACACCTCATGCACATAGTCTGAAGGTAATTTATACAATATTGTAAATAATTTTGTTCATGAAGTAAAGTTTTGACTGTTTTAATGCAATCCATCACACGAGACCAGGTATGGAATTTTGCACTCGGAGCATCATGTCAGTACTCAAAAAGTTTTGGACTTTGGAGCATTTAGGATTTCAGATTTTCTAATTAGAGATGCTCAACCTATATATATTTTCTGATAATTTTTTAAAAATCATACTGCAGCAAATTTAAGATAGAAAAAAAAAAGAATCTCATTAATCTTGTTATATACATCAACCTACCCACTGAATATCCATTAACACAGTTCTTTCTCTAATTAAACAGACATAAAAGTTGCAGACAGGCCAATATTCTCTGGAAAAAATAAATTACCTGAATGTTGGCTGGGAACGTTTCAGCAGCTTGTCTAGAGCGGAGGAGATGGGGGACAATCTTTAACTTGACTCTCGTACTGACAGGGTCCCTTTTCAACTCTGGCTTCAGAACTGCACCCTGTTGAAAATATGCTTGATTTTAACTTAGAAATTCAAAATTATTTTGAACTGAAAATGTCATGAGAATTCATCTAAATCAGTGGTCTCTCAAACTTTGTTTCAAGATCCCTTTACACTCTTAAAAATTACTGAACTCTCCAAAGAGCTTCTGTTTATATCTGTGTAACCTATCAATATTTATTATATTGGAAATTAAAACTGAGAAATTAACATATTTGTTAACTCAGAATTATTAATAAACTCATTATTTCAAAACTAACATTTGTTATAAAAAATAACTACTTTCCAAAGCAAAAAAAATTGTACTGATGGAGAAGCACTATTTTACATTGTCTACAAATCACTTCAATGTTCACCTTACTACAAGAGAAATGAATTTTTATATATTCTTCTGTATTCAATCTGCTATAATACACTGTTTTGGTTGAAGTAAGTAACAAAAACCTAGCTTGCACAGATATGTGTGGTTGGAAAAGTGAAGATGATTTTAGCCTTCTTAGGTAATTGTGGATATTCTTTTTTGATACTACACCAAAACTTGACAAATAATAATTTCTTAACAGTTAATTGCTTATTTTTAAAAAATGAAAAGAAAAAAGATTAGTTGCAATTTGGAGTTGAAACCATATCAATGAACTTTTATATACTCTTATACTATATCCCACTGATTATCTTACTCTGAATGGCTCCCTTGCCCTTATATGCTTTTGTAACATCATTCCTCATTTGCAAAATACTGGCTCACTGAGTTAAGCAAATGTTTCTTCATACAACATTTCTTTACAAAGCCTGTGCTCATATCACCTGTGTTCCAATCACATCAGAAAAATCCACTAAGTACTGATAAACTATCAAATAACCGTGGTGAACACAAGTTTCTCAAAATTCTAATTTTTGCTTGAAAGCTAACTTTTATTATTGCCAATAAATCATGTTGTTTTTCTTGAAGTAACAACCTCGTTTTTTTCCTTTTAGAGAAAATATGTGCCAAACACCCATCTCAGTGGCTATAATTTGCCTGTCTACTCGTCAAGTAAAGTCATTTTTACTGCTTCATCAAGAATGTTCTTAAGTAAAGCTGAGTTTTATTCTCTCTCTTTTTTTTAAATGAGTACATAACACTGAAGAAAAGAATGACTGTTAGTCATCTGGTGACATAGTTTTGCTGTGTGGTAGGAATCAAGCAAGTACACTCACCATTGCTTTTGTACCATGAGTGCAAATACACAGTACAAAAAGAAAAGGCCTTCACAGATCACCTAAAAGGTTTTTTGAGACCCTTAAAAGGTCCATGGAACACACTCCGAGAACCACTAATCTAATCCAACCCCTTCATTTTCTACACGAAGAACATGAGGCCAGGAAAGGTTATGTGATCAGCCAAACCTTTCCTCCCCAACACATTCATGGGTACAGCCATTTGGGGCTAGAATTCAGAGGTCCTGATTCCCATTCATTCAGCTACTCAAGAAACTGAGGCAGGAACACAGCTTAAGCCCAGAAGTTCAAGTCCAGCCTAGGCAACATAGCAAGACCCCATTTCAAACAAAAAAGGGCAAGAATGCAAGCATTCAAACAAATAATCCTTGTATGTCTGGGTTTGGAGTTGGAATACTTTTAAACACAGTGAACTAAAAAGAACTCATCTTATTAAGGCAAAGGTCTTACTTTGAGGCTTTAGGAGAACTCACCTTTTGTTCTAGATTCTAGACCAGAAGTCTACGAACTACAGCCCACAGTCCAAATCTGGCCCACCATTTATTTTGATAAAGTCTATGAGTTAAGCATCAATTTTACATGTTTTAATGGTTAAAAAATATCAAAGGAATAATATTTTGTAATACATGAAAACTACATGAAATTCAAACATCAGTATCCACAAAATTTTACCGGCACACAACCATGCTCATTCGGTTATGTATTGCCTATGGTTGTTTTCATGTTACAAGAGTTGAGCAGCTGCAACCTAAGAGACCATAAGGCCTGCAAAGCCTACAAATTTTACAGAAAAAATCTGTCAATCCCTACTCTAGACAGTTTGTCATTGTTATTTAGGAATCTGAATTTACAACACCAGATCCAGTAAACTAAGTTACCAAGTTTTAATTCATCTAAACTAGCATGACTTAATACTATCGTTTTGTTATAGTACAGATTCAGCTTAAATGAAACAAGAAAATGTATAAATACATAGTTCATGTCAACAAACTACTTTTTACGCTGATGTAAGAATAAATCAAAACAGCCTACCTCTTTTGTCTTCAGTGGTATATCTCCAAGGTACACCTTGTACATCTTATTAACGATGGCAGGATTATTCCAGTCAATTAAGCTATGGAAGGTTTCAACACAGGTTGTTAAAATTATTTTTTCCTCCTCCTTCAGTAATTTCAAAAAAATTATAGCCCCATCATTTCTTAACAAAAGAAAACGTTAGAAATACACAAATGAAATGGGCAATTGACATTGTAGAAGAGAAGGAAAAGAAAGGTACTAATTTCTGTTAAAGTTTGTTTTTAAACCAAAACAAATACAAATCACTTATCCCACCCTGACTCAACAGATTATTGTATCCAACGGCACAATTTGGTATAAGAAAAATGGACACTGTTCCTACACAGATGGGTTCACAAGGCCAATGGCATGGAGCCACTCCAACAGAACAGAGCTTTACTACACTTGTTCAAAGAGGCCTGGGGCAGGGTAGGATTTGTCTGTTTAACCATTTGGCAATTCAAAAGTGATAAGGAAACTGACAAAAAAATTTGTACCCATGAAATTAAAGCCACATTTAGGAAGCTTGTAAGCCACTTTATTTCTCTAATGTTATGTCACTGTGATTCCCAGCATCTCCCTCCTTATCTACCAGTACACACTTGCAGTTTTAATTCTGCAGAGTAGTTATGCTGCTATTAGTCACTAAGACTTAATTCTGTTTGGGCCCCACAATAAGGTGAATTCAGATATAAGATAATCAGTGAAGGCCGGGCACGGTGGCTCACACCTGTAATCCCAGCACTTTGGGAGGCCGAGGCAGGTGGATCACCTGAGGTCAGGAGTTCAAGACCAGCCTGGACAACATGGTAAAACCCCGTTTCTACTAAAAATACAAAAATTAGCCAGGCATGGTGGTGCAGTCTATTTTTTATATATATAAAATATAGAAATAAAAATAGCAGTTTCAATAGAAACATAAATAGGTTTATCCACTGCTACTGTAATCCCAGCTACTCCAGAGGCTGAGGCAGGAGAATCACTTGAATCTGAGAGGTGCAGACTACAGTGAGCTGAGACTGCGCCACAGCACTCCATCCTGCATGACAGAGCAAGACTCCATCTCAAAAAAAAAAAAATGATTGGTGATTCACTCTTACCTTCTGCAGCAGATCCCACCCAATCATTTCACAAACCTAGCAATAATGCAATCCTTCCTTCCATTTGACTGGTTTACCATACTATACTCTCTCTGCCCGTTGACATTGGTTCTGCTTTCAAGCTATCCTGTGTTTGTGCAAACATATGAAGCTGCTTTGACTGTTTTTCAGATTTATCTTTTCTTTCATAGTTTATCAATATGCTTCTTAGAATAGCCACAATCCCGCTATCCTCAGAGGCATTCTACAATTCTGTTTTGGGTATGATTCACCTACATCTTTCCTAAGCTGATTGCTACTAACTAATCCTCAAGCTCCGCCATTGCTTTTCTTTCATAACGCTTGTGGTTTAGAGATTTCAGACAAAACAAACACTTTAGTAAAAGAAACTAAAAACTTAGTAGTAATTAATTTCATTCATATTTTGGCAAATATAGAATATTCCATAAAGATACATACAGTAATTTACTTAACTATATCCCCATTATGGAAAACTGAATTTGTTTTCATATTTTAACAATGATAGAAAATGATATAATGAACAAATCTATAAAATTTTTCTAAATCTCTTCCTGCTTTCAAATAATTTCCTTAGGACAAATTCCCAAAAGACTGAGATAAAAGGATAGAAATATCTTCATGATTCATTACTTATTGCAAACTGCTTTCCAAACCTTCATTTCAATTTATAATGCCAATCAACAGGGTATAAAATTAGCAGTTTTGGCCGGGAGTGGTGGCTCACCCTGTAATCCCAGCACTCTGAGAGGCCGAGCCACATGGATCACCTGAGCTCAGGAGTTCAAGAACAGCCTGGGCAACATGGTGATACCCCATTTCTACTAAAAATACAAAAATTAGGTAAGTGTGGTGGCCAACGCCTGTAGTCCCAGCTACCTGGGAGGCTGAGGCACGAGAATCACTTGAACCTGGGAGGCGAAGGTTGCAGTGAGCTGAGATTGTGCCACTGCACTCCTGCCTGGAAACAGAGAAAGACTGTCTCAAAAAATAAATATATAAATAAAAATAAAAATAGCAGTTTCAATAGAAACGTAAATGGGTTTATCCAGTGCTACTGGTATCCCATTCATTTATTTTTCATTGACTTTATTTCTTATACAGAATATTTTCTGTAAGTCTATTTGCTATCTGTATCTCCTCATGTGTGAATTAGAATCTATTCAGCAACTCTTTTCATGAATGTAATTTTCACTGTATTAACCATAATACATACAAAGTCTTTATTAAAAGTAATCTCAAATGGTTTGAGACAGAGAAAAAAATAAAAATTAGTAACTTCTTGAACTGACACTTTTCTTAACATCAATTCTTTAAGTTCATCTACCTAGCCAGAAGTCTCATTGATTGTGATGACATTCCTAACCTAGTCCAGCTACAAACAGCATCTCCACACAGATTTTCTTCTCTGTCTTACACAGAATTCAACTCTTTAGCAAACTTTATTACAAACTGGGTATATCTAATCATCTCCTCTAAGTTGAATGCCTCATTACATAAAATCCTAAAAATATATATATATACACATGTGGCAAGTAAGCTTTGAGAAATCTAGACCTTTCAACCTTGAAAGTTTATAGAGAAGTAGTTACCTCTGTTTGCTTTTCAACTCTAGGTCTGCTGCCGTTGCCACACTGTGGCGTGTGTCACTAGAAGCAATTACCAAATGGAGAACAGCCTCGAGTTCAGGCACCTGTTCAGCTTCTATGAATTTCACGATTCCCAATTTGCACTGTAGACAAATGAAGGCAAGGAGAAAGAACGGTCAGGGGAGCAAAGGACACCCACTCAAAGTACTGCTTAACCTATCAGTGTGGTCACAAACCAAAGATGAGCAGTAACAACAGTAGCAGCTCTTACTTGGGCTTACAATGTGCCAGGGACTATACTAAAGCACATATATTCATAATTTCACTTAATCCTCACAATCTAATAAATCAATCATTATACCCATTTTTTAGCTAAAAATACTGAGGCAAGGCTTTGATTAAGACACTGGTAAACAATGAAAGCAGGATTCAAACCCAAGTCTGTCTGACTCCAAAATTATTATGACATACAGCCACCCTAGTGAGGTTCCATAGCCTCTCTAGAGTGATAAAGTCTTGAAGTCCAAATTTGGGGCCTCCAGATAAGACGGTGGTACACCAGGAATAAAGTGCTCCATGGATTTTTCTGACAGTTCAAAAAGAACTAAACAACTCACATTCCATGGAGTTTCACTCTATTGCTAACATATAAAGGACATGATTTCAAATGTTAGCTACTCAATACAAGTGAAATTCTAATCAAACAGTTTTCAATTTAATTGACTGGCTGAAATGAAACAGACTAAAGAGAGATTCTGCTGAGAACTTCATGCAATGTAAAGATGCTATGAATTTCACTACAAATGACTGTATTCAGGATAATACACCTGAAAAAATAAAATTTCATTTTCATCTTAAAAAAAAGTCACATAACAGTTTTCACATATATTAGGATTAATAAAGCTTTACAATTATTAAATGAGAAAAAAATGCAATTTAAAAAAGTATAACAGATCAAAAAAGGACCTGCCTTCCCTCTCCCGCTCAACACAACTTACTTTTAACAACAGTTACAACAGAAAAGATTCAAACATTTGTACAGCCATAAAAAAGAAACTTATGGAAGTACACAAAGATATAAACTAAACAAAAAATATGTAAAGAAAACTGAAAATGATACAGATGTCCATCAATAGGAGACTGGTTAAAAAATATCACATATAATTGTATACAAACATTCAAAAGAATTACTTTTTTAAAAATCCAAAATACTGTTCAATATAAAAAGCAAACTACAAACAATGTATTACATGACAAGTAGAAATGTATTGTTTAAAACTGTGAAAACATACACACATGCACAGAACAAACTGTAGACAGATGACAAACTAGTGTGACAGGATTTCAGGTAACTTTTTTTTTTTTGAGACAGAGTCTTGCTCTGTCGTCCAGGCTGGAGTGCAGTGGCGCAATCTTGGCTCACTGCAACGTCTGCCTCTAGGTTCAAGCAATTCTCGTGCCTCAACCTCCCCAGTAGCTGGGACTACAGGCACACACCACCACACCTGGCTAACTTTTGTTTTTGCTTTGTTTTCTTAGTAGAGATGGGGTTTTGCCATGTTGGCCAGGCTGGCCTCGAACTCCTGACCTCGAGCGATCTGCCCAACATGGCCTCCCAAAGTGCTGGGTTTACAGGCATGAGCCACCGCACCTGGCCTTTTTTATTTACTTATTTATTTATTTATTTTTACTCAGAGACTTGCTCTCCCGCCCAGCCTGGAGTGCAGTGGCACAATCTCAGCTCACAGCAACCCCCACCTCCTGGGTTCAAGTGATTTTCATGCCTCAGCTTCCCACGTAGCTAGGGTTACAGGTGGGTACCACCACGCCCAGCTAATTTTTGTATTTTTAATAGAGACAGGGTCTCACTCTGTTGCTCAGGCTGGTCTCGACTCCTGGCCTCAAGTGATTCACTCGCCTCAGCCTCCCGAAGGGCTGGGATTACAGGCGTGAGCCAATACATCCAGCCCCTTAATTTTTAATTTCTCTACTATTCTTAATTACTTGAATATTTGCATTAGGTTTATAATTAACAAAAACATGTTTTACTTGGAAGAAAAAGTATAAAACAGAGATATTTTAAAATTAGAGGAAACAGCTTTCACCCCTGAAACTAAACTGTTCGTTTCAGCCCTAATTATGAAACTGACAAAATACATACAGATGCGTATTGGCAAATAATGACCAATTTAAGATTATAATTGAACAATAACAATTTTTCTCCAGCATTTGTAGCTTTAACCCTCAGATAATCCCAGATTCAAAGCCTGGTACTAAAAGTGAGACCCTGGTAAATCTCAAAACCTCCATGCCTTTCAGAAAATGGAACTAACAATTTCTATACTTCACTGGGTTGCTATGACAGTTGAATGAGATATCGTATTCAAAGTACCCAGTACAATGCCTGTCACATAGATTGCACTCAATAAAGAGCAGCTTCTGTTAATTCTTTACCTTTCTTACTTACATAATAGTTTAAGGAGGAAAAAAAAATCCATAAAGCATGAAGAAGGAGATCAAATCAATTCTACCCCTTACTGAATAAAACATTCTATAAATTTGTGAATGGCAAGAATGCCCCACTTGCCTCTTTTTCCCTCTCCTGGGAACACTGTAATCTTAATCAATGGTCACTTATATTCCCCCCCAAAAAAGGATCAAATCATTTAGACTGCCATGGAGAAATAAAGGAAGGATCAGAAGACTAACCCATGTTGCTTGAATTCCAAAATAATTACATACTGATCTCATCTGTTCTTCCCTGAAGTGCCTGATGACACAGACACAGTGAGGCACCTTCTCTGTAGAGCACCAGTCATTTTTAAAAGCTGCTCAGAGAACATCTGTGTCCTGTTTAAATCCAGAATAAAATTCTTAATGCCAATTTTTAAATTCCCAAGAAGTAATATAACAGGGAGTCATGCTTTTCCCTACATTGTCACTTGTGAAGTGCTGGGGCTCCTCACTTTACATAAAATATACAGCCCTTAAAAGTTGAATAGTGTAAGAAAAATTATATTTTAACTGCACCATAAAAGCTGGATGATAATTTACCCTATAATTTAAGAATTAAAATGACAAAAGTTAAAAAAATTTTTTTAAATGACAAAAGCTAAACATATTCAATTTATAAGTGAGTTGTGTTTTATACTTGAAATACGTAAGCAATATCAGAAAAACTAAACAGCATGTCCCACTCCTCCCTGCCCCTAGGGCTTAATAAATAACTAGCGTGAAGAGAACACATTACATCAACTGCTCCTTTCAAACATATTTCATTGGAGAGCCTGAATATACTAGAACTATGTTTTATATGGTTCATGAACTTCATAGAAGCAAATGTCCACAATCAAGTACTATTATGAGTAAACAGTGTGTGATACCTGTTCCAATTGTTCAGGTGTCCATGGGTTATCACCAATAACTCGTTTAGCTGCATAAAAGCTCATTCCCGGAGGAGGCTGTGGAATTCCAGAACCTCCTCCACTGTTTGAAGAAGAACCCTGTGCTGAAGATGAATTTTGGCGACTCTGGGATTCATTTAACACATAACTGGAAAGGAAATAACACTTTAACCCTCTATAAAAACACAAGCATTTACATCTATATATGTACACAAAACATTCAATCATATACTGTCCTCCTACTGTATTTTACTAGAAGAATGAACACTTGAAATTAAAATTTCATCATAAAAATATTTTAAGGTATCTAGAAAAGGTATATCTTCAGCCAACTAACCAGAAGAGCATGTCATTTAACTTGGTTACAAATGAACTACAACTGTTACCAACCATGAATACAAATATTTTGATCACTCTCCATCTATAATTGATTGCTCCATGATTGCTCCAATAGCTACTCCAGAATCACCACATTCTGAGTTTTGAGCTGCCAAATATGGAGAAAAGTTTGTTGACAAAGGGGACTGGGAGGAGCTATTGTACTATACCCAAAGCAGAGTATTTTTACAGTCATTCTCATTTCTATGAAGCTGTAATTCACCTTCAATCCTCCCTGAACTGAGTTCTTTATCCCTACATTAGAAAACCTACTGAAACCTCCAAATGGCGTACCACATAAGACATAAAGTCCCCAAAATGAAAAAACTCAAATGGGCCCAAAGAAGAAAAGTTACACAAGAACTGACTTTTCCCATTACATGTTCAAAGCCCTTTGCACCACCTGGTTAATTTATCATCCCTATTTAATTTAAGCTTCTATGGTAGAGAAATAAGATCTCTAAGAAATTCATTTTGATCCAATTAAACTGATATTACTCATCTACAAAATGAAGTTTTTGATATAAATATTAATTCAAATCTCTTAAAACTAAAGATCTATGCTATTAAATTCCATTATTATATTGGATATTATAACAAAATATCCACTATAATAAAAGTTCAAGAAAACACTTAGAACCTGATAGGACAGTAAATTATTCCAGATTACTTACATGTCATATTCATTCAATTCCTAAATTTATCTATTTTTTTAAAATCTCCTAAGGAATCGCTTTAATGTTATTATATAAATGACCCAAGTTCTCATTAATAAGAAAAATGTGAGGAATCACTGGCTTGGTTACATCATGTTCCTAAGGCAAATCTGAATTTCAAGGTTTAGCTACCAAAGCCATCATCACCTGTCATTCTGGCTGCCTCCTGATTTAACAAATATAAAAAGAAGTTTTTTTATTTCTAAGTTATAGCAAGACAGGTGGCATTAAGTAAATCAATCAATAAGTTAATATACCTTAATACTGCATAAAACATCCTAAGGCTGGGTGTGGTGGCTCAGGCCTATAATCCCCTGGCCCAATATAGGTCCAGGCCTATAATTCGGGAGGCCAAGGTGGGAGGATTGCTTGAGCCCAGGGGTTTGAGACCAGCCTGGGCAACACGGTGACCCCCCATCTCTACAAAAAATACAAAAAAATTAGCTGGGCATGGTGGCGTGCGCCTGTAGTCCCAGCTACCCAGAAGGCTGAGGTGAGAGGATTGCTTGAACCCAGGAGGTCAAGGCTGCATTGAGTTACCACTACACACCAGCCTGGGTGACAGAGTGAGACCCTGTCTCAAACAAACACACAAACAAACAAACATCATCCTAAACACAAGACAGAGGAATATAAGGAGATGTAAGATCGAGTCTCCGCCACCTGGAGTAAGCTGAGACAGTAACAACCTAACACATGCAATAGCATCTGCCATTTTATCAGATGCAAAGAAACTGCTGAGAAATAAGAAATGATATAACAGGTGGCGAGAGTGAACATGGAGTGACTGAAGGCCCAGAAAATTGGGCTTCCAAACAAGAGGGGTAGGAGGAGACAAATTTGTTCATCACACCGCATGAACTCTCGTTTCTGGATTGAGAAACAAATGATATGGAGCTCCACATGCCTAGCTTATCATATCATGTACACGTAATTTTGTGATCAGGAAAGAAACAATATGACACCAGCATTTTGGAAAAATTTATCTGGCAGAGGGACAAAGTAAGTAGACTAGAAGTAGATCACAATCCGGGCTCTATGCCAGAGACCACAGCTACATGACTACAAGGGGCTCACCATCTACTAGGGGAGATGGAAAGGTCTACAATGTGGCAAAAACAAACAGTGGCCATATAGGCAGGTATTTCGTGTTTTTATGACACAGAAAATAGTGCAATTATATCTGCCTAGGAGAAGAAATTTGTCAGAGACAAAAGGAGTTGACATTTAGGCCAGTTTAGGATTTTTTTTTCTTTTTTTTGTTTTTGAGACAGGGTATTGTTCTGTCACCAGGTTGGAGTGCAATGGCATGATCATAGCTCACTACAGCCTCAACCTCCCAGGCTCAATCAAAACTCCAGCCTCAGCCTCCCAAGTAACTGGGACTATAGGTGCATGCCATGGGGCCTGGCTAATTTTTGTATTTTTTTGTAGAAATAGGGTTTTGCCATTTTGCCTAGGCTGGTCTCAAACTTCTGGGTTCAAGGGATCTGTTCTGCCTCGGCCTCCCAAAGTGCTGAGATTACAGGTGTGAGCCACTGCACCTGGCCAGGATGCTGTTTTTCAAAGTGTCTTTCTGTTGGTTTCTTTCTTTCTTTTTTTGAAGAAGCATTCTAGGCGGACAGAAAGGCATTCTCTTAAAAATAAACAGCAAGGACACATAAGAGTGCATGAAATGCATGAGTGTATTAATGACAGGATATGAGAAACCAAGGATTTTAAGGTGTTGCCTGATGAGATCTGTGTTTTGAAAATCCGGTAAAGCACAGAGAGGGGGTATAGTGAGATTTGAAGAAGTGGAGCCGCTGGGAAAGAAATTATGACAAGAGTTGAAAAGAGGTAAAACTAGACAATAGCAGTGGGAAGCGTTCCAGACACAGCAAGGAGAAGGAAGGAGGCAGTATGCAACTGATACTGCAGCAACAAAGAAGAGAAAAGCTGCAGACAATTTATCATTGTATGGCTAGGTGGCAAAGAGAACCATCATAGCACTGATAGTAAAGTTAAAAGAGAACCTTTTTTTTTTTTTTTTTTTTGAGATGGAGTCTCGCTCTGTCGCCCAGGCTGGAGTGCAGTGGCGCGATCTCGGCTCACTACAAGCTCCGCCTCCCGGGTTCACGCCATTCTCCTGCCTCAGCCTCCCGAGTAGCTGGGACTACAGGCGCCCGCCATCTCGCCCGGCTAGTTTTTTGTATTTTTAGTAGAGACGGGGTTTCACCGTGTAGACCAGGATGGTCTCGATCTCCTGACCTCATGATCCACCCGTCTCGGCCTCCCAAAGTGCTGGGATTACAGGCTTGAGAAACTTTTTTTTTTTTTTTGAGAGAGTCTTGCTCTGTTACCCAGGCTGGTCTGAAACTCCTAGCCCCCAGTGATCCTCCCACCTTGGCCTAAGAGGAACTATTTTTATGGGGAAAGACTGATTTCACCTTAGGCAGGCAGAGTCTAAAAATCACAACAGCAACTCAGCATTTGTAAGGCCAATAAGCAGTGGAGCTGAAGTTCAGAAGAGGTTTAGAAGAAAAAAATCTCTGTAAACATAAATGGATGTTGAAATGCATTCATTTACTAGTGAGAGTTGAATCATTTAAAATAGTATTTAACTCCACGTAGTAAAAGCAGTCAAGAACAAGATTGCTTTGTTTTTATTTTTTAACTCACCCATAAGGCATCAGAAGGACATCTAGCATGAAGTCCAAAAGCAGCTGCACAGTCTTTGGTTTCTCAGCAAGATTAAACGGAGAAGCTGATTTTGATGATTCAACAGGGTATTTCATGTGAAAAAGGGTTGGTATTAAAAGATGCATTAAGCTGAAAAAACAATTATATTTATTGCAACCACTTAAAAAATGAGATTTTTATACATGCAAAACACAGACAAAACAAAAATCACATAACAAAAACTGGCAGTTTTAAGCAAGAGACAATCCTTTTCAACACCACTAATTTACAAAGTCCTGATGTAGGGACTGGCCTAGAATTCTTTTTTATTGAAAGTTCAGTATATTGAGTGATGATTAGCATTTAGCCAATCTGGCTCATCACTAAAATGATCCGAAAAAAATACATAAAATGGGCTCAATGTTAATACCTGAAGTTTCCACAAGAGATTTTATACGAAATCTTAAGTAAAGTTCAATTTACAACTTGTCTTTTCAAAAAGAATTATTTTCCAGGCCAGGTGCAGTGGCTCTTGCCTGTAATCCCAGCACTTTGGGAGGCCGAGGCGGGCAGATCACAAGGTCAGGAGATAGAGACCACGGTGAAACCCTGTCTCTACTAAAAATACAAAAAATCAGCCGGGCCCAGTGGCGGGCACCTGTAGTCCCAGCTACTCAGGAGGCTGAGGCAGCAGAAGGGCGTGAACCCAGGAGGCGGAGCTTGCAGTGAGCCAAGATCACGCCACTGCCTGGGCAACAGCGCAAGACTCCATCTCAATAAATAAATAAATAAATAAATAAAAAGAATTATTTTCAGTCAAGCACAGTGGCTCATGCCTGTAACCTCAGCACTCTGGGAGGCCAAGGTGGGCAGATCATCTGAGGTCAGGAGTTCGTGACCAGCCTGGCCAACATGGTAAAACCCCATCTCTTCTAAAAATACAAAGTTTGCTGGCCATGGTGGCAGGCAGCTGTAATCCCAGTTACTCAGGAGATTGAGGCAGGAGAATCACTTCAACTCGGGAGGCAGAGGTTGCAGTGAGCCAAGATTGCATCACTGCACTCCAGCCTGGGCGACACAGTGAGACTTCATCTCAAAAAATATATATATATAGATATTTTCCACAACTAAAGTTATTCTAAAAATTAAAAATCAATCGTATTAATATTTTGAATACAATATTAAAATTTCCACTGCATGAATTTAAGTAACAGGCCTCAGTAATTCCTTTCACTAACACCTTTTGATACTCTTAAAACATCCAAAAACAATTTCACAGTGCTTATAATGTCTATTAATTTTACTTGTAAACTTCTTCGGTATTACAGCATTTCTTTAAAAATGAATATGCTCTAAAAGGTGAACTGAAAATATGATTTCACTCCATCTTTCCTCTGTACTTCTGCACTCTTCATCATGATTCTCACTATGACAGGGCTACAACAAAGAACTTTTGCCTAAGCCTAGAAGCAAATGATGTTATCTAAAACCCTTTCCACCTCTCCAGTTCCCAAAACAATACAAACGAGTACTCTGTTCCTTAAGAAAACCACTGTGAAACTTTACATCTTCCAATATAGAAATGTTTTGACGCAAAGGATTTTTAATTCTAATTTTTGCAATCACATAAAATTAACTGCTTCAAGATAACTAGCCAAAAAAATGCACAGACTTAGATAAATGTTGTTAGTTCTGCACATTTTTCAATGTTCACATCAAGAAATTTTATGATAGTATTAACGAAACAGTAACTTTGAGGTACCATGGAAAATTCTATTATTTGTCAGCTAAAACAGCTCAAGACCTCCCATTTGCTCAAGTAAAACCAAATATGTGAACTAATTTTTGCAAGGCAGTTGTTGACTCCTGTAGGGGGGAAATTAGATAATTGAGGAAACCGTACCTATCCTGCTGTGGCTGAGGCTTCCCTTCCATGGCAGTAAGAAGCGTAGGGGCCAGTTCACATTGTTTTTCCACTGGTAGGCGAGGATAGCCCATTTTAACGTAAATTATAGTAAAATTCTAATGCAATAAGAGAAAAGCAAGTGAGTGTGAAGGAAATACTCTATGATTTCAATGAAAATATATGATTGATAACTTAGAGAGTTACGGTTACAACAAAGACATTGTAAACGTGACTCATCCTCCCTCCACATGTTTACTGCACCTTTACCAATTAGTGTATCTCGGAGGAAGAATTCCAGTCCAACTTATTCAAAATGCTTGCTTTAAAGTAGGCCAAATGTTAGGTAGCATGGACTAATCTAAAGCATTCATATATGCAGTTTATTGTGGAGAAGAAAAAAATAATCATTCAACCTATTTACACCTATACACTACACATTAGCATCAGATCTCCCAGCCTGTTGCATTAATCCTTACAAGCTAGGAGGAGATGAGGTGTTGACAAATCCTAGGCTGCCATTTCTCACTGGTCAAAGGACTGAAACAAACTTAGTATACCGCAGCACTCGGTGGTTCCTCACTCCAGTAACTCACCAATGCATGATGAACCAAAGGAAACTGAGTGCTGTGTGTCTGTGCAAGGCTGAGCATCCCAAATTTGAAAATCTGAAATTCAAAATGCTACAAAATCTGAAACTTTATGAGTGCTAACAAGACACAGAAAGGAAATGCTCCTTGTGGCATTTCAGATTTTGGATTTGGGATGCTAAATCAGGTAAGTATAATGCAATTATTCCAAAATCCAAAACACTTTTGGTCCCAAGCATTTCAGATACTCAACCGGTATCACTATAATCTGTGTGAATACTGCATTTTAAGCAAACCCATAAATAGATATCTGGATTTACAGATAAGATGAAGAATTGCTTTTCTGAAGCTTTTTTATTTTTTCCCCCCCAAGATGGAGTCTCGCTCTGTCACCCAGGCTGGAGTGCAATGGTGCAATCCTGGCTCACTGCAACCTCCACCTCTGAGGTTCAAGTGATTCCCCTGCCTCAGCCTCCCAAGTGGCTGGGACTACAAGCATGCGCCACCACGCCCGGCTAATTTTTGTATTTTTAGTAGAGACGGGGTTTCACTATGTTGGCCAGGCTGGTCTTGATCAGCCTGCCTCAACCTCCTAAAGTGCTGGGATTATAGGCATGAGCCAACGTGCCTGGCCTCTGAAGAATTATTTACTAAAGTAAATGGGCTTCATAAGATTACTTCTTTAAATAAATTATATTTGGCATTTTTATTGGCACACAGTGTTCCTATTTGCTTAAAGAAGGGAAATGTGTAATTGAGCCAAATATCCAGAACAGGCACAGACAAAATGATGTCTGGACCAATAACAGGCTCCAAAAGGTTTGTGACTCCAGATGTTAGATAAGATTCAATCGATTCTGCCTCAATGCTAGGAACTACAAGGACCAGGAAAAAAACATCACCTGCCATCACACAGCACCAACATTTTTTACATTTAATTTTTATGAAGATAACACTTTTAAAGGAATGTTTCTGACCAGGGTCAGATTTACCCCACTTTATAAAAAAGTTATCTTTCTGAATATACACATCAAAAACACAAAAGATTTTTTAAAATTCTCTTTCATGTATTTGCCATTTTACTCATTTTTTTCCTCCATTATGCTTTATTCGTGCCCAAGTCGTATAACATTTCCCTCTATTCAGACCCATCTCATACAGTCTCTTACCAAAAATCAAATCATTATTTTATATAACATACCTGACAAGTCATTTCATCGACATTCCTTTGCCCAATGTAAACAGCCACTCATTACCCTGCTACTGTAAAGTAGCATTTCCTCTGGATTGGTACTCAGTGGAAAAACAGTGTGTCATTTAAAAAAAAAAAAAAAAATCTCATGTTTCATTTAGAAGTGGTCTAAGGTGAAATTTTAAGCTTGCCAATATGTTGATGACATCTGATAAATATTAGGGAAGAAAATTTGCTATGAGTCAGAAAATATTCCAATACAACACTCACTGTGACAAAGGAAACTGCAGCAGGGTCCTGGTACTGAACCAACAGTGTCTCTACTGGAAGTTGTATTTTGGGGCGGCTTTTTATACGTTTATTCAGATGCACCAGCAGTTCCATTACCTAAAATACAGAGAGATGGGAACTGAAGTTATTGAGCATATCTTAAAAACCATTCATCTTAAAATTCATTTCTCAGATGTTATCTATGTTAGTAAATAGTAGCTACTTTGTTCTTTTAAAGGGTGTAAATTTTACATCCCAGAGAGTATACACTACATGAGTCTTGTTCAAAAATACTGTCTCCCAAAAATCTATGCACTAGTGAATTTCATTTTTTCTTTTTTCAGAGTCTTGCTCTGCCGTGCAGGCTGGAGTGCAGTGGCACAATCT
>NW_012111253.1:246031-262465 GCF_000951035.1 Colobus angolensis palliatus
CAGGCCCCAGTGTGTGATGTTCCCCGCCCTGTGTCCACGTGTTCTTGTTGTTCAGCTCCTACCTATAAGTGAGAAGATGTGATGTTTGGTTTTCTATCCTTGTGATAGTTTGCTTAGAATGATGGTTTCCAGACTCATCCATGTCCCTGCAAAGGCCACGAACTCATCCTTTTTTATGGCTGCATAGTATTCCATGGTGTATATGTGCCACATTTTCTTAATGCAGTTTATCATTGATGGACATTCGGGTTGGTTTCAAGTCTTTGCTATTGTGAATAGTGTGAGGCATTTTTATTGTATTCTGAATATCATCTGATACTATCAAATAATTTGTAAGAAATAACAAGCTTCCTCTCCTTTAAGTGGGAAACGAGAGCAAAACAGAAATTGACAAGTCAACAGTTTGCATGGATAGAAAGGGATGTACAGAGGCTCATGTCAAATCCTCAATTATACTACAATAAAAAGATTATCTGCCAACAGAAAAGAAATCAAGCATTGAGAAGTAAGATTTGTAGAAGGTCTTGCCTAAGAAAGACTCAAGAGTTTAAGATAATTATTCTGCAGGGCCAGGTTTACACTATTCTCCCTCATTTCTGAAATTTGTGCTCTAGCCTCAAAGCATGCACAAGGAAAGATGTAGAGATGTTTGACAGTGACAGCAAAAAATTCCAAGAGATCTAGAGCAATAATGAAATAGGTGAATTGTGTTTAAGAATAAAAACAACTCTGTAATCAATGTTGAATGAATGATAAAATAGTAATACTAAAATAGCTATCATTTATCACACAGTTTCTATGCACTCTTTCCCCAGGCATTCCTTATCTAATACCATTCTCATGACAACCAGTGAGGTGGTGTCATTCCCATTTCACAGATAAGGAAGCAGAAGGCTCAAGTAAAGTAACTTGTCCAAGGATACTGGGCCAGCAAATAGCAAAGTCAAAATATGACTCCAGAGCCCATTTTTTTTAACCTTTTCAAACACTGATATTTGAATTCACATCAGTGACAGTGTTTGTCAGTGAGACATGATACCTTCCAAGCTAGAAACTTGCATTGTCATCCATACTTCATCCAAACTTCCTATCTGTCCTGGATCTGTGATACTGCTAGGGGACAAGGGAAAACAATCAGAAGGAAGTAGTCTAAAGGAAAGAGCCCTCTTCTGACATTCTAATCTAGGCTGATTCCTAGAGGGACTCTATAGAAAATTATTATCGATGGAGATAGAGAATCTTGCCCACAATTACATGCTTTTTTTAAATAATAAATTTATTTTGATTTTTTTTTTTTTTCCAAGACAGGGTCTCACTCTGTCACTCACGGTGGAGTTCAGTGGCATTATCATAGCCAACTGCAGCCTCGAACTCCTAGTCTCAAGGAATCTTCCTATCTCAGCCACTGCAGTAACTGGGACTACAAGCACATGCTACCATGCATGGCTTTTTTCTTTCTTTGGTAGAAATTAGATCTTGCTATGTTTCCTAGGCTAGTCTCAAAACTATCTTCCAACCTCAGCCTCCCAGAGTGCTGGGATTACAGGCATGAGCTACTGCACTTGGCCTATTTTGAATTTTAAATGGATTAATTACTTAATTTCTTACTAGCATTATTGTCAAGTTAAATATTGGTGAATTTCCTAAATATGGTTTTATCTTGTCTGGAATCCTCTATAAACCAAGAAAGATTTAAAAATCACTTGTGGAATTCAAATAACATTTCAAAGGCTACTGTAAATATTTAATGAAAAGACAAGTCAGAGAGTTTAGCACAATGTTTAATATATAACAGGCTATTTTAGCTGTTTGATTCCATTTCCCCTATTCCAAAAGTTTTCCAACTTAACTAATTTGAAAAGGACAAATAAAAATGCTATTTTATTAGTATAAATTAAATATATTAAGTTCGAAATGATTACATTTATCCTTATTACTTTATTCTGTTTTATTGCTTTTTAAAGTTATAATAAAAAGATACATTTATTATAATAAATCAAATGGAAAATCTTAAGCATCCCTTTTCCCTTGTCCTTTCACAGCCCCTTGAAGACACCAGTGTTGACAGTTTGATAACGAGAAAGTGAGAGAAGGGAAGAGAAGGAAAGAAAGGGAGAGAGGGAAAGGACAAATAGACCAAGTGATAAAACAGGTTAATAATCATGTATATTTCAAAATAGCTAGAAGATCTAAAATGTTCCCAACCCAAAGGAACAATAAATAAGGTGATGAGTATCCTAAATACTAAATTATTTGATTACATATTACATGCATGTATCAAAATATCGCATGTACTCCATGAATATGTATAATTATGTATTAATAAAATTTTTTCTTAAAAATTTAAAAATAGGGTAATAATCACAATAACTGATGTAAATGCCCTCAATTCAAACCTCAAAAATAAGTGACATTTCCACTGTACTAAGAGATACAGCCAAAGTAAATAAGGTTAAAATTGCAGGCTGGGGCAAATATTTACCAGACAGAAGGAAAGCAATGGTTAACAATACTAATTTTGGATAAAAAAGGTTTTGGAGAAAAAACCTTAAATGGAATTTCAAAAGATAAAAAATATACATAAAATACTATAATTATTAATAAAGACAAGGTGTTAAACTTGTACATCAAAATGCAGCAAGCCAAGATGATCAAAACTGAAAGAAAAATCAGAAAAACTGTAACAGCAGTATGACATTATACTTCAGTACTGCCAACTTATAATAGGACTGGAAGACAGGTTCAAGACATAAATGCACAATGTTACTAATAAATGGCCATAACTCATGCTGAGTTCCATATTCCACAAACAGGACGTATCCCTTTTATCTTCTGAAAGGCTTTTCTTACAAACATTAGAATACACTTTGAAGGACTGTAACATTTGCACACTATGATCTCTGACCAGAATGCAATAAAACCAGGCAAAATTTTTTTTTTTTTTTTTTTTGAGACGGAGTCTCGCTCTGTCGCCCAGGCTGGAGTGCAGTGGCCGGATCTCAGCTTACTGCAAGCTCCGCTTCTCGGGTTCATGCCATTCTCCTGCCTCAGCCTCCCGAGCTGGGACTACAGGCGCCCGCCACCATGCCCAGCTAATTTTTTGTATTTTTTTTTTTTTTTTAGTAGAGATGGGGTTTCACCATGTTAGCCAGAATGGTCTCGATCTCCTGACCTCATGATCCGCCCGTCTTGGCCTCCCAAAGTGGCAAATTTTATATCAAATATTTTGAAACTAAAAACAACACTCTTATAAATAAGACAAAGATAAAATGACCAAACTGCACATCAATATAACTATTAAATATAATTAAAATAGTCATCAAGGAGAAAAAGGAGAAATTCATAAGCTGAGGGTATTTTTGGTTCTTTTTTTTTTTTTTTTTTTTTGTCGGAGTCTTGCTCTGTTACCCAGGCTGGAGTGCAGTGGCCAGATCTCAGCTCACTGCAAGCTCTGCCTCCCGGGTTCCCGCCATTCTCCTGCCTCAGCCTCCCGAGTAGCTGGGACTACAGGCGCCGCCACCTCGCCCAGCTAGTTTTTTGTATTATTTTTAGTAGAGACGGAGTTTCACCGTGTTAGCCAGGATGGTCTCGATCTCCTGACCTCGTGATCCGCCTGTCTCGGCCTCCCAAAGTGCTGGGATTACAGGCTTGAGCCACCGCGCCCGGCGGTTCTTTTTTTTAAACATATTATAATTAAAGAATAAAGCATTTAACTTGATGCCCAAGCTTACATTGTGAAGTTCAAAAGCCCTGGGTTCAAATCCTGGCCCGACCATTTATTATCTGACCTTAAACAAGTGTATTAATCATTCCAAGCCTCAGTTTCATCTATAAAATGGGGATAATGCCTACCTCACATAACTTCATGAGGATGTAAGTCCTTAGCACTTTTCTTGACACATAAGAACCACTGACAGATTATTATATAAATTAAAACTTTACACAAGAAAAACATATCCAAAAAAGGAAATAATTTGAATAAAAATAGAAAAAATACAGTTAAAAAGGTAACATTAATCTAAAAGCTGGGTTTCCTTTCAAAATGGCCCATTAAAAGGTTAAAACTTTGGTAGTAATAAAATCAGAAACAAGAATAGAATTTCCCATTTGAAATAATGATAATAGAATATTAAGAATAATAGTATAAAATTATGGGAGAAAGATATGCTCACCTGCTTCAGTAAACATTTAAAATCTATATGTATTCCATAACATCACATTGTAAACCTCAAATATACATAATAAAATTTATTTTTTTAAAAAATAGTAATAGTATGATAGAAGTGAATGATACACAATTGAACATTTAAAGTAGATGGACAGAGATGAATGACTTTCTATAAAAAAATAAAATACAAAGAAACAAAAAAAAGAAATCTAAGATAAGTAAATGAGTTGAAAACCACTGACAATACTAAGCCTGGACTAATGCAAAATTTCCCTGTTTGCTCTTCAGGTCTCCACTCTTGGCCTCTACTCCAAGTCTTTCTCCAGCCAACAGCTAGAGTTATGGTGGCACTACCATCAATACCCTTTCAAATTAGTGCCCCTGGAATACCTCTTTCCCCCTATCAGGCTTCCTCTCATGCACTGGAGACATCAATGCGGCCTTCTCCAATTTCCTGAAGGCATCACACTCTGTGCGTTGTTCCGAACACCTGCACAGGGCCTATCTTTAATGGTCTCCCCCATCTCTTAGCCTGGCTACTTCTGCACACACCAGAGGCCTCCCCTTACACCCCCCACTTAGTCTAAATTATGTCCCAAATATATTCTCTCATAAAATCCTTTCCTTTTCCATCTTGGCAAGTATCACAAATTATAATTATGTACTATTTGCCTGACTGTTTTATAATGATTTCCCCAACTAGGTGTTGTCATCATTCATCACCATATCCCCAAGATCTGGCATACAGAAGGCAATCAGTAAATATTTGCTAAATAACGAAACTGATAAAGCTAAGTAAGTAAACAGAAATCAATTCCTGAAGGGCCTTTTAGACCTTGGTATCCTAAGGGTAAGAGAAGGCCACAGAAGGGTTTTAAATAGAAGAGTGATATAATCAAATGCACGTCTATCTCAGCAAAGAAGGATTAACAGCAGACATGCCAAATACATGACAAGAATGCCATTCCCTCCTGTAAAGAAACATAAACATAAAAGACATTCTTAAAGATACTCTTTCTGCACTGAACCCAAATCAGACTTTGGAATCCCTCTCAGGGCAGACCTCCAGGAATTCACTGCCAAATAGAGTGGCCCAAGGAATAAAACCTGACTATAGCTCAAAGACTGGATGACCTATTATAAATATACTGGAAGACTAATGAACAATTCTACAAATCAAGGGGAAAATGTTCCATGTAGAACAGTTCCGTTAAAAAATGAAAATACTGGCCAGGCATAGTGGCTCATGTCTGTAATCCCAGCACTTTGGGAGGCCGAGGCAGGTGGATTGCTTGAGCTCAGGAGTTTGAGACCAGCCTGGGCAACAAAGTGAAACCCTGTCTCTACAAAAAATTTAAACATCAGCCAGGCATGGTGGTCTGTACCTGTAGTCCCAGCTACTTGGGAGGCTGAGGTAGGATGGCCTGAGCCCAGATGATGGAGGCTGTTGTGAGCTGTGATTGTGCCACTGCACTCCAGCCTGGGTGACAGAGTGAGACCCTATCTCAAAAAAAAAAGAAAGAAAATGAAAATGAAAATACTGATGTGACAGTTAACCAACTTTTTGTAAGAGTACTTTGCAGAATCCTAAAACAGGAGCTATACAATACTTCGCTTCAATTTTTTTTATTTTGCTTACTTTTAGTTAAAATTATAGTCTTTGTCAACAATTAACTAAAGAATATTTTTGCCCCATTACCACATGACTTTCATATTGGAATCAAGGGCATGGATTTCAGATCATGTCTCCATCCATTCCAGGATAATTATCTCAATTATACTATCTGGCACTGATGCCAAGTAGACAGTTGGTGCTAAAGGCAGCTGTGCTAAGGATACAAAAGCTACTTTTAAATCATAAAAGCTGGTTCTATACTTACTCTCCATTTTGAAAGGCCATAATTAAGATCACAAACCTAGAATTCAATAATGGGAACAGAGAACTCACTTGATAATGTGTATTCATTTATTCATCATTTGATTCCCCCAGCTGTCCCAACATGCTTACCTTTTTACGTACTCCTTCTTGGGTGCTAGACAGTTTGAGCAAAACAGGAGGAAGGAATTTAGATATAATATTCTGTAATTGTTCATCTGTTTCAGCATGGCCAAGTCGTAAAAAGACCCGTTCAAGCTGATCTATAATATAAAAGGAAAAAAAGAGAGAGAATTTAGCAAACCAAAACAACCAAGACCAATTATTTTTATAGCTTATTCCTTTTTTCTGTACTGCAATCCTTCAATCAGAACTTTTAACTATAGCTAGCCCTGTACAGATATTTTGACAGAGCTACAAAACACCAAAAAGGTTAATTGTTCTATCCTGGTCTACCTTTTAGAATGGAAGAAAACAAAACCAAGAACAAAAAAATTCTCTCCCACATGCAAGGTTATTCAGTTTTAACTGGATACTGGAAAGGATACAAGATTTCTGAAGGCATTTTCTGGAACTAGTTAGTAGAGCAAGGCAGCAAAACTTTAATCAGATACCATCAGTTATTAGGGACAATATATCTATCCCTGGTGAAATTATCTTACTGATGAAGTTTCTCCAAAGGTAGGATCACTGCCCATTACTGTGTTAGGGTTACCTAGTTAGAAAGAAACAGCCAAGTTTCCCCAAGAAAGTCACTATGAGAGACATGTTAAATGACACCATGGGGATACTCTCAGCAAAACCCAGACTGTGATAAACTATAGACAAGGCAACTTCTTCAACGAGTACACTGCTGGGGCAAGCGGGAAGATGGGGATGAAAGGGGAGCCTACGCAAACAACTAGGTATTTGATTTTAGGGAATTACTGTTAAAATTGTTTTAGGTACTATGATGGTATTGTGGTTATGCTTGTTTTTTAAAGGTCCCTACAAAAATTGTCAATGGGAATTAGGGAGTTTTCTAATGAGCTAAAAATGTTCTATATTTCAATCTGCGTGATTACAGAGATAAATACATTTACAAAAATTCATCAAACTCTACACTTCCATACCTTCTACTGTATCTACTATACTTCAATTTAAAATATGTATTTGAGGGAGTCATTTTTTAGAGATAAAGATGGAAATATTTGCAGGTGAAATAATAGCCAGTAGAATTTTCTTTAAATAATGAGGAGACGGCCAGGCGCGGTGGTTCACGCCTGTAATCCCAGCACTTTGGGAGGCCGAGGCAGGTGGATCACGAAGTCAGGAGATCGGGACCATCCTATATTTAACACGGTGAAACCCCGTCTCTACTAAAAATACAAAAAATAGCCGGGCATGGTGGTGGGCACCTGTAGTCCCAGATACCCGGGAGGCTGAGGCAGAAGAATGGTGTGAACCCAGGAGGCGGAGCTTGCAGTGAGCCGAGATTGCACCACTGCACTCCAGTCTGGACAACAGAGCCAGACTCCACCTCAAAAAGAATAAAAAATTTAAAAAAAAAAGAGAGAAGACACTGGGGAGGGGTTATATAAGTAAAACCAAGATTGCCACTAATTGATAATTATTCAAGCTTCGTAACAGATACTGAGAATTACTATTGTGTTTGCCAGAAATTTCCCACAATAATTTTCTAAAGGAAGATAGATTAGATACAGATTGCTCAATAGATGGATCAATGACAGAGATGTAGACAGATACATGGATAGACAGACTGATAGATCAACAGATCGATCGGTCAATTCTGAGAGGGGCAGAAGCAATGACATCCTAGTAGCAACAAGCATACCCAACACCCAGAATTGATCTTGTTTTTCATACCATACTCCAGCAAAAGGAACCACGCTGCTTAGAAAAAGGTCTGAGTCTAGGGATTGGGGCAGGGCAAAAACAAGATGAGCCTGAAGCGTCTTGCAGTGCCTAACAGGAAATGGAACATGGGGTCGGGCACAGTGGCTCATGCCTATAATCCCAACACTTTGAGAGGCCAAGGAGGGAGGATTGCTTGAGGCCAGGAGTTCAAGACCAGCCTGATCAACACAGAGACACCCCCATCTCTACAAGAAAAAGAAAAAATTAGCCAGGCATGTTGGCAAGTGCCTATGGTCCCAGCTACTCCAGAGGCTGAGGTAGAATTGCTTGGGCCTGGGAGGTTGAGGCTACAGCGAGCCATGATGGTGCCACTGCACTCCAGCCTGGGTGACACAGTAAGACCCTGTCTCAAAAATAAAGAAATGGAACATGGAACAAGTCAAAGGGATACAGGAACCAACCTGAAAGAACTCCTAATGGCCCAAGCCATGACAGTAGAAGGAACAAAATAAATAACAGCGTTGGATTATTAGCCAAAATGTAAATCTACATGAGTCCATACTGATGGAAATAATTACTGAATGATTAAAGAAATTGGAGGGGAGGGGAGGGGAGAGGCAAATTTTTCTTATAGGAAAAATTCAAAATAATATATGTGGCTATTTCCCCCTATAGGAGGTGGAGCTTAATTCCTGCCCACCCTCCCCCTTGAGGGTAGACTAGATTTAGTGACTGCTTCCTTAGAATACGAAAAGGGAGAAATGTTAACTTCACAGTAGAGAAAACTGCCAAATACTATCTTAGTCCAGTAAGAAGGTTAACCTCATGATGTCACGTAGATATCATGTGTCCCTGAAATGATGTAACAAGAAAGGCATTGTACCTCTCTGGCATTCGTAACAAAAACCCATAACCCAAATATAATCATGAGTAAAACAACAGAAAAACCCAAACTGGGGGACACTCTATAAAACACCTGGCCAGTACTCCTCAGGACTTTCAAGATCATGAAAAACAAGAAATGACTAAAAAAAACTATCTCAGACCAAAGAAAGCTGGAAAACATCACAACTAAATGGTGCCTTGCACAGGACCCGGGGGGGGGGGGAAGGACCTTAATGGAAAAACTGGTAAAATCCAAAAAAAAAGTCACAAGTTTAGTTTAAAAAATGAATAACAAAAAGAAAGAAGAGAGGACAGAAAGAAAGACAGGCTCATTCTGAGACTACCAGTGATACTATTTGATAAACGCTGAATGCTGCTGTAAAAGAAGTTCTCAGGAATGCTGAGTTCAACCCACAGTGTTTGCAGAAGTTACAAGTAAGGGAGCAGCTTCTTAGTGCCTTACAGCTCTTAGACCGTAGAAACTACAAATCTGAGCTACAGAAATTGGAAAAGAACTGTTCTGTGGACAAAGGCAGAAAATTAAACTCTTCTTAATAAACTGACCTAGAGAATCTCTGTCAAAGTTAAAGAAAACGGTGGGGGACGGGGGTTGCGGGGAGGCGGCAGCAGCAGGAGGGTGTGGAATATCTGGTCCTTGTTACTTTTCATGCAATCATCTGGATGCTTCTATGTATGCCCAGCATAGTACCTAACATCTTCTCTCCCTCACAAGACAAGCAAATGTGACATCCTAAACACAATAAAATCATGAGAACATGGGAATGGGAAGAAAGAGCACCAACCACCATGTGAGAGGGTCCTGCTAAAACAGGCTAGGTATACCAGAGGAAAAAGAAAAGCCTTCTACCTTTGAGGTGAATCAATCTAACACCGTTAGGTCATCTTCACAGACCCATCTATACTTAGATAAAAGATAAGCTTGATCAAGTCTCACAAAAAGGGAGAAAGGTCAACATCTACAGATATAACTAAATGCTACATGTTTCTTTTTTTTGTTGTTTTTTTGTTTTTTTTTAAATAAGACAGGGTCTTGCTGTCACCCAGGCTAGAGTGCAGTGGCGCTACCACGGCTCACTGCAGCCTCAACCTCCTGGCCTCAAGCTGTTCTCCTACTTCAGTCTCCCAAGGAGCCTGGACTACAGGCATACGCCACCACACCCAGCTGATTTTTTATTTTTTGTAGAGACAGAGGTCTCTGGTCTTGAATTCCTGGCCTCAAGACAGAGGCTGGTCTTGAATTCCTGGCCTCAAGCAATCCTCACACTTTGGCCTCCTAAAGTGCTGGGATTACAAGTATGAGCCACTGCACCTGGCCTAAGTCTTTTGAGTACAGTTGAACTTACCATTCCTTCCCTATATGACTTCTGAGTTTCTAGGCATGCTTAGAAAAGTCATTTTCACTGCAAAATATTTTTAAATATTATATTGTGTAGAGAAGAGTTAAAACAGACCTAGGACTACTACCTATAGAAAGACTTGCTTTCGGCTGGGCGTGGGGGCTCACACCTGTAATTCCAGCACTTTGGGAGGCTGAGGCGGGCGGCTCATGAGGTCAGAAGGTCGAGACTATCCTGGCAAACATGGTGAAACCCCGTTTCTACTAAAAATACAAAAAATTAGCCTGGCATGGTGGTGGGCGCCTATAGTCCCAGCTACTTGGGAGGCTCAGGCAGGAGAATGGCATGAACCCAGGGGGTGGAGTTTGCAAGTTTGCAATGAGCGGACATCACGCCACTGCACTCCAGCCTGGGCAACAGAGCGAGACTGCGTCTCAAAAAAAAAAAAGAAAGATGTGCTTTCTAGCTGAGGCTGGTCCATGGCTAACATCTGGAAACCTGGATTTCAGCAGAGTTCTCATCATTTCCAGAACTGCTAAGAGTGGTCCACTGTGCCTGTCTGTACAAATAACGTTATTTATATACCAGCTTCCCTTCAGGGAGGAATTTTGGTTCATTTTAGGAAGAAAGTACAAACATGACCAGCTCCAAATAAAAAACTGAGGCACCGAGTCTCTGATGACCATCTCTGGTGGATACCATTTCACATGTGCTGTCACAATCACTTCTGGAGGAATCAAGCATGTCCTGTGTGACTCCACCAGAAGATTCTTGGAAGCTTGCACTTGGTTTCCTCCAAACTTCACTCACGTGACTTTTCCCTTTGGTGACCTTGCTATACTAAATCTTAGCTGGGAGTACAAATATATGCTGAATCCTGTGAGTCCTACTAGACAATCACTGAAGCTAGGGGTAAACTGGGAGTCTCCTGGCAGGTATATTCATCTATGTTTTCTTCCAAGTACACTTATGATTTTGCTTTCTACATTCAACTCTTTGATCCATCTGGAATTTTCTTTTGCTATATGGAGGGATGTAGGAAACAAGTCTTTTGTGGGTTTTTAGTATCTTCTTAACTGTGTAACAATACATACAGAAAATCATTCAAAACAAATGCACGGTTTAATGAATTATTATAAACAATCTTGTGACTACCCCCAAGTCAAGAAGAAAATTTATTTTGAAGGCTGCATAAAGAAAGATTTGTACTGGATTCAAAACAGAACTGAAGAAGACTGAAAGATTATATAACATAAAAAAGCACAGTGAGTTTTAAGGACTTGCCCAAGGTCACAGATGTAATTAGCAACAGAGTAAGAATAAGAATGGAGTCTTCTGACCTTTAGTCTAAAAATCCTTGCCTATACCATACAACTGTCTCCAAGAATGACCCTTTTTCTATCGGGTACACATACTATATATACTATACCTTATACAGGAAGTTTTATTTGAAAGAATATCCAAAGGTTCACTAGAATGTATCTCATTCAGGCAGTATTTATTACAAAAAGGGAAAAACACACAAATTCAAAGGTCAGAAAACAACACTAGAGAGAACTCACTACTATGAATAAGAAGCTAACTCCATATGTGACCAGCTGCAATTCAACCTTTCTCCTCCTCCTCCCTGCTCATCAAAATTCTCTCCTCCTTCAAGGCCCAGCACCCTCCCAGTTTCACAGTCAAGCACTCATTCTCCTATCTAGGTCACTCATTCAAGTATCCACTGAAACTCTACCATGTGCCAGAGCTTGGTGGTCATGGGTATAAAGAGTGAAGAGGGAAGAGGCACGGATGTTGTCGAGGCTTACCTCACAGGTACATGATAACTGCATGTAGAAAGAAAATAACAGAAGGCCTGGGACAGACTGTTTGCAAACAACAGCATTTAAATGCAGAAGAAGGAAAGTCTGAAAAAGGGAATGGTAGGCAACACACAAAAATAGAAAGAAAACATGGGGTCAGAATAATTAGGAAAGATTTTCCTAGGAGACAGCAGTCAACCATTTCAAATGATGCAAAAAGATCATGCAAGGTAAGAATTGAAAAGAATCCAGTTCATTTAGCAATAGAGTTCACACCTGACCTTGGCTCAAGTAGTTTCAATGAAGTGGTAGAGACAAAAGCAGACTGTGCAGGCTAAAGGAATCAGTGGAAGATTAAAAAGGATGTGAGGAATACAGTAAATGACAACTCTTCAGAAACTTGTAGTTATGAAAAGGGTAGGGAACAGTTATTTTTCATTATTTCAATCAAGTAAGAGCCCTGAGCACATTTAAATAGCAACAGGAAAAAGCCACTAGAGAAAGAGAAATTGAAGGGAAAAAACTGTTAGACTGTGACCCTGAGAATATGGGAGAGATATAGGATTCAGCACAAGGTCTGAGAAATTACCTTAGATAGGACAGGAAGACCATCTCTGCCATTATAATAGGAGGGAAACAGGAAGACTGGTGTTGATAAAATCAATGTTACAAATTTTATGGAAGGGCCTGAAAGAATTCCCTTCTGATGGTTTCTATTATTTCTGTAAAATAGAAGGCAAAGTCTTCTTCTGAGATTTGGAGAGTACAGGGCAAGTCAGCAGTGTGACAATGGTAGGAAAAGGCCTGCCACAGAGTGAGAGGAAAAATCTGTTTCGTAAAATGAACTACAAATGTGAAGAAAGTGTAAAGGACCCAATTGAGGTTAGTGAATATAAATTTACAGCAGCATTAATCCACACAATCAAACAAATCAAAAATAAATTTCCTATCCTTTCTTCCCCCTACCCCGATAGCATTTACATCAGTGTCTAATCACTGAAAAAATACAAACATATATAGACAGTTTTCCAAATCTTCAGTTACAAATGTGATTTAGGAAAACATCCTTTATTTCATATCAACCAAGGAGAATTTCTGCTAAAAGAAGTATCTAGATTTTGTGTGCATATACATACACACATATGAAAAACACACATTAAAAAAGTATAAAATTCCTCCTTTGCATATATTATGGGGACAATTTCAAATGGGCAATTATTTATAAACTATACAATTATTATTAACATAGACTTGTGAAAGCCCAATTAATGATTCTCTCCAAGAGTCTATGATATAAAGGAGCCAATGGACCTATATTTTCATGTCAGATACATTACTGGTTTTAGTTAGTAAACTAAACCTAAGGTTATTAAAGAACTTGTCTATTACGAACAGCATAAGATTGCTTCACAAGAATGCTGTGAAACATTATATAACGTTATAATGGCTATCATATTATATGTGCAGCTTTTATATTCTTGTGTAATAAAGAATTTCGGTGGCCTCTGTCCATGTTCCTGAGAGGAAAGCGCTACACCCTTGGGATTTCCCCAGTAACTGAAGTGCCTTTGTTATTCATGGCAGGACCTTCTAATCACATCTGATAACTTAAGGCTGAGGAAGTAACTCATAGTGGGCCCCTAGACTGTTCATGCTAAGAGAGAACTTAGGATGGGGGTTGATTACACTAGAAAGACTAACCATCTTGCAGGTTTCAGCCAGGTGATTAGGGGAGCTGGGCAAGGGGAAGGGTTGGAGGGGGAGGGGTGTTAGAAATTTAGTCACATGGGCAATGATTCCATCAATCATCACGCCTGGTCAATAAAACCCAGGACACCAAAGTTCAGGCAAGCTGGTGAGCTTCTGTGATCAGCAGTGCATTGTGTGTATTAGCACACATCGCTGTGCCAGGAAAGTACCCTGACACAACAGAAACTTTGCATCTGGAACCCTCTCAGGCCTTGCCCTACATGTCTCTCCCTTTGGCTGGTTTTAACTTGTATCCTTTTCTATAAAACTATAACCATAAATACATGGCTTTCCTGAGTTCTGACTCATTCTAGCTAATGATTAAACCTGAGGGGGGTCCATGGAGACCCCCAAATCTGTATCCAACAGTTCAAAAGTGAGAGTGGCTCTGGGATCACAGGAACTTGTAGGTGGCGTATGAAGTCGATTCAGTCTAGTGGAGGGCTATGCCCTTAACCAGTTAGGTTTCGCAGAGTAATTATATATGATATAAAATATTTTCTGTATGTTACATAAACATTATATATAATTATTACCTCTCAGAATACATTATTTCTTTAATTTTACCTTTTTCTTTTTTTTCCCCTTAAGTTTCAGTGGCAAGAAGAAATTATGTTTTCCGTTTTTGTATTTTTTGTAGAAATGAGGTCTACGTTGCTCAGGCTGCTTGTGAACTCCTGGCCTCAAGCAATCCTCCTGCCTCAAACTCCCAAAGTGCTGGAATTACAGGTATGAGCCATCATATCTGGCTAACTTTACCTCCTTTTAAAATAAAGCTGACTACTACTATAAAAATAAGTATTTTAATAAATCAGGAGTCTACAAAATATTTGAGAACACACATTCCATCAGTTGGGAGCAAAACATGAATTATCAGTAGAATCCCACCTACAGTAGGAATCCTATGCTAGGTATGTTAATAACCCCATGTACTACCACCAAAAGAAAACTGAGCCAGGCCAGAAAGCTAAAAATCCCATGTGACAATACCTCAGAGACACAAGAGCTCATCATATGGAGGCATAACTTAGCACAAAGTCATAATTACATGATTTTAAGGGTGTTTTTTAATTACTTCTAAAGACACACTACAATGACACAACTTGCAATTATAAATTCTGCTTTAAAAAACTGGTTCATTTTAAATTACCACAAATATGGACTGCATTATTTAAAACCTCCCTACCCAAAAAAAGTGCCAGGACCTTATGAATTCACTGGCAAATTCTCCTTCATAACTTCTTCCAGAGAAGAGAAAAAGGTAGGGTAAGGGGATGGCAGGGGAACACATCCCTGATGTTAAGAGGCCAGAATAACCTTGATACCAAACAAGGGTATCCCCAGAAAGAAAGATAAAAGCAAATAAAAGATATTTCTCATGAATATAGAGGCAAATGAGATAATAAAATAATATTTAACTCATAATACATAAGTAAAAAATATGTAAGTCAAATCCAGTGACACATAAAAAGGATAATACATCATACCAAAATTGGATTTATTCCAAAGATGCAAAGTTGGTTTAACATTTAAAATCGGTGTAATCTGCCACATTAACACAATAGAGAATAACAATCATATGATCGATATATACAGAAAAGGCATTTGATCAAATTCAACATCTGTTCATGCTAAACAGATGGGAACAAACTATTTATGTTGAATAGACAAGGAAGAAAAGAGAACTTCCTTAATCTGATAAGAGATTTTTATTTACAGCAAACATTATATCTAAAGGTAAAATATCGAACACTTTTCCTCTGAGTTCAGGAACAAGGGAAAGATGTTCACTATTACCAATTCTATTCAAATTTATACTGCAAGTTTTATTCAGAGCAATAAGACAAAGAAAAATAAAATGCATTAAGATTAGAAAGGAAAAAATAACGTTTTCATTATTTAAAGATAATAATTGGTACACAAAAAATCCAAAACAAGCTATGGAAAAATTAATAGAATAACAAAACACACAAATAAATTGGTTTCCTATATAATAACAAAATTTGAAAACACCTATTACAATGACATCAAAACACATCAAATAGCTGGGAATTAATCTAGGGAAAAATGTGTAAGACGTCTACACAGAAAACTAAAATAAACCACTGTGAGAAATTAAGGAAAACTTAAAGGATACACCATATTCACAGATTAGAAAATTTTTTTTTTTTTTTTTTTTTTTTTTGAGACGAGTCTCACTCTGTCACCCAGGCTGGAGTGCTGTGGCCGGATCTCAGCTCACTGCAAGCTCCGCCTCCCGGGTTCACGCCATTCTCCTGCCTCAGCCTCCCGGGTAGCTGGGACTACAGGCACCGCCACGTCGCCCGGCTAGTTTTTTGTAGTTTTTAGTAGAGACGGGGTTTCACCGTGTTAGCCAGGATGGTCTCGATCTCCTGACCTCGTGATCCGCCCGTCTCGGCCTCCCAAAGTGCTGGGATTACAGGCTTGAGCCACCGCGCCCGGCCTAGAAAATATTATTAATAAGCTGTCAATTCTCCCCAAATTCATCTATAGACAATATAATCCAAGCACAATCCATCAGGTATCTTGGGTAACACTAAAAAAGCTGATCCTAGAGCCAGGCACAGTGGCTCAAGCCTATAGTGGTTCCAGGCCAGGCTGGGCAACATAAGAAGATACTATCTCAGGCCGGGCGCGGTGGCTCAAGCCTGTAATCCCAGCACTTTGGGAGGCCGAGACGGGCGGATCACGAGGTCAGGAGATCGAGACCATCCT
>NW_012111253.1:262845-277969 GCF_000951035.1 Colobus angolensis palliatus
TGTCAGCCAGGATGGTCTCGATCTCCTGACCTCGTGATCCACCCGTCTCGGCCTCCCAAAGTGCTGGGATTACAGGCTTGAGCCACCGCGCCCGGCTGGATGAATAATTTTTAAAAGTGTGGACACCACTAGAAGAAAAAAAAAAAAAGAGTTGATTCTTTCTATAATTTAAAGAAATGCAAAGGATCAAGATTTGCCAAAACTATCTTGAAAAGAAAAAACAGCTAGAGGACTTTGGTCAGATTTCAAGGCTAACTACAGTAGGCTGGGCACAGTGGCTCAGCCCTGTAATTCCAGCACTTTGGGAGGGCAAGGCAGGCTGATCGCTTCAGCTCAGGAGTTTGAGACCAGTCTGGGCAACATGGTGAAACCTCATCCCTACAAAAAAAAAAAAAAAATTTAGCTGGGCATGGTGGCGTGCACCTGTAGTCCCTGCTACTTGAGAGGCTTAGGTGGGAGAACTGCTTGAGCCCAGGAGGTAGAGGTTGCAGTGAGCCATGATCATGCCACTGCACTCCAGCCTGGGCAACAGAGCAAGACCTTGTCTCAAAAAACTAAACACATAAAATAAAAACTACAGTAATTAAAAGTGTACTATGCTAACAAAAAATAAGTAGACCACTTGAACAAAATAGAAAATGCATAAAAGACAAATATGTATATAATCACCTGGTTTACAACAGAGGTGTCACTGCAATGCAGTAAGTAAATGATGGTCTTTTCAAAAAATGGTGTTAGATCAACCATATTACAATATGGGAGAACAATATTTAATCCCTACCTCACACCATATCTATTAGTCCATTTTCATGATGCTGATAAAGACATATGCAAGACTATGGAATTTACAAAGGGAAGAGGTTTAATGGAGAACTACAGTTCCATGTAGCTAGGGAAGCTTTTCAATCATGGCAGAAGGCAAGGAGGAGCAAGTCACATCTTAACGTGGATAGCAGCAGGCAAAGAGACAGCTTGTACAGGCAAACTCCTGTTTTTAAAACCATCAGACCTCCTAAGACCCATTCACTATCACAAGAACAGCACGGGAGAGACTCACCCCCATGATTCAATCATCTCCCACTGCATTCCTCCCACAGCACATGGGAATTATGGGAGCTACAAGATGAAATTTGGATGGGTACACAGAGCCAAGCCATATCATTATACATAAAAGAAAATCAATTCCAGATGGATCATAAATCTAAATGTCAAAGGTAAAACAATAAAGTTTCTAGAGAAATAAAGAATATTCTCATTACCTCGAGATAGGAAAAGATACCTTAAAACAAGAAGCTAGATGGTAAGGGAGTCTGAAAAATATGATTAGCAGAATCTGTCCCAAAGAGTAGTTTATAAATGTGGAGCTGGAAATAACCATCACTGAAAAAATTTTCATAACCTGACAAAAAGCATCTATGTAAAATCTACAGGAAATAGATATATTTGATATATGATATATTATATATATGATATATTGATATATGATATATTATATATGATATATTATGATATATGAGATATCATACAAAATCAGAAACAAGATGTGCACTATCATTACTTCTAAGCAAATAAAACTGAAACCGCTAGAAAATGTAACATGGAAGTAGGAGATACTAAAAACTGTCATTATTCACAGATTACATATTTATGGGATAGGGTATGTAAACTAAGAAAGTTAATCATGTTGCATACAAGATTAGAGTACAGAAGTCAACTGAGATGAATGTGAACAAAGTATCAGACAATGTAGTTTTTAAAAACGTATAATTAACAATGGCAATAAAAGCTACAAGTTATTTGGAAATAAATCTAATGAAACATGTCATAGTCCTTTACAGAGAAAATTATAATCCTAACTATAATTTATAAGATCTAAATTAATGCAAAAGCATAACATTCATGGATTTTTTTGGTTTTTTTGTTTTGTTTTGTTTTTTCCTTCTTTTGAGACGGAGTTTCACTCTGTCGCCCAGGCTGGAGTGCAGTGGTGCAATCTCCGCTCACCGCAACCTCTGCCTCCTAGGTTCAAGCGATTCCCCTGCCTCAGCCTCCCAAATAGCTGGGATTACAGGTATGCGTCACCACACCTGGCTAATTTTATATTTTTTGTAGAGATGCAGTTTCACCATGTTGGTCAAACTGGTCTCTAACTCCTGACCTCAGGTGATCCACCCACCTCAGCCTCCCAAAGTGCTGGGATTACAGGCATGAGCCACCATGCCCAACTACATTCATGGATTTCCATGTCAGGATAGGTTAGTGATAATAACCCCCAAGTCTCCATGGCTTAAAAACAACCAACATTAGTTTCTCACCTGGACTACGCCTCAATCATAGATCAGGAGGAGGGCTCTGCTCACTGGAGTTGGTTGACAGAGCCAACACCATCTCAAACACTGCTAGTTAGTGCCATATCCTCAATTCTTCTGGCTCAATTCAACCCTTCTGCGGTGAAACTAATCGCATGTCCTTCACTCTGTTCCAGCACTAAATTCTATTTTGTGCCCAAAAGAGAGAACTAGAAATATCTGGTAAACAGCACTAATGCTGACAAATAAACTCAATATTGCAAAGATGGAGCCCCCCACAGTCAAACATTCTCTACAGAAAACAGTGCTTTGTGAAAGCTGAAAAAAATTATAAAATTCCTATGGAATATGAATGGAACAGAATATGTAACAGTAAAAAGCCAAGAATAACTGTCAATTTTCCATAAAAGTGAGGTAGGAGTGGCTCAATCAGATTTCAAGACTTATAAAGCTATGACAATTAAGATTCAGTGTGGCAAATGCAACTGTCAGCACATAGACAAATCAATAGATTAAAACAGAGAACACAGAAAGAGAACTGGGAATACACGGAAACTTGAGATTGACAAAAATGCCATTAAGAATCAGAGAAGAAAAAAATGGGACTACACATCAGAAAAAAAAGATTCAAATCTAACAGTACCAAATGTTGGCAAAGATGGGAAACAAACCAAGAACTCTGGTTCACTACTGATGGGGTACATATCAATACAATCTCTGAAGAGCAATTCTGCAGTAAAGAAGACATCCCTAGCATGGGGGGAGGGGGGAAGGGATTGCATTGGGAGTTATACCTGATGTAAACGACGAGTTGATGGGTGTTGACGAGTTAATGGGTGCAGCACACCAACATGGTACAAGTATACATATGTAACAAACCTGCACGTTATGCACATGTACCCTAGAACTTAAAGTATAAAAAAAAAAAAAAAAAAAAAGACATCCCTAGCAAAGTTGAAGAGGAACATACCCTTCCACCTAGTAATTCTGCCATTCAAGAAGCCCATCTACAAACTGTTTATCACCAGTCAGCAAAGAGATAAGGAACACCGTTTATTGAAAAAGTGCTGGTAGAATAAGAAGTGTTAAATAAATTAACACTGATAGTTGATTTACATTTTGAGGCAAGTTCCTTATTTGCCAGAAATAATTCCCCAGTGCTCAGACAACACTTTATGTAACACTGTCTTAGAAAAAAACTCTCCCAGGGGCTGAGTGTGGTGGCTCATGCCTTTAATCCCAGCACTTTAGGAGGCTGAGGTAGTCAGATCGCTTGAGCTCAGGAGTTCAAGACCAGCCTGGGCAACATGGCAAAATTCCATCTCTACAAAAATAAAAAATTAGCCGGGCATGGTGGTATGCACCTGTAGTCCCAGCTACTTAGCACTCAGGAGGCTGAGGTGGGAGAATCCCTTAAGCCTGCAATGAGTCGTGATCATGTCCATGCACTCCAGCCTGGGCAACTGAGAACTGAGCAAGATCCTGTCTCAAAAGGAAAAAAGATAAAAGGAACTCTCCCAGGAAGAGACAAGCACAAGGACACATGTGTGAAAGTGTTCACAGCCCAGGATTAGTAAAAGCAAAAATATATAAACAATCTAAATATCAGTCAATAGGATAAGGAATAAATTATGCAGAGTCACACAACAATTGAAATAAATAAACAAGGATTATATGTCACATGAGCCAACAAGACCGTATCTGAAAAATCTAATAGCAAACAAAATAAGTTGCAGAAGGATATGTACAGTTTAGTCTCATTTATGGTAAGTTTTTAAATGCAATACATATACAGTATGATATATACATCACGGCAATGACAATCTCTGAGAACAGAGAGGGAAGGAGGGGAAGAGGAAAGAGAGGAAAAAGGGAAGAAAAGAAAAATGATATGATAAGGAGTAACACAGGGTGTTTGAATTACATCTGCAATGTTTATTTCTTTAAAAAAATAAGGCCGGGTATGGTGGCTCATGCTTGTATTCCCAAAGCTTTGGAAAGCTAAGGAGAGTGGATCACCTGAGGTCGGGAGTTTGAGACCAGCCTGACCAAAATGGAGAAACCCCATCTCTACTAAAAATACAAGGAGGCTGAGGCAGGAGAATAGCTTAAATCCGGGAGGTGGAGGTTGCAGTGAGCCAAAATCGCCCCATTGCACTCCAGCTTGGGCAACAAGAGCAAAACTCCATCTCAAAATAAATAAATTAATTAATTAATTAAAATAAAATACAAGACCTGAAGCTAATAGCAAAAAATGTAAAAATTTGACAAAGATGAGTCAGATATACATAAATGTTAATAAGGTTACTCTCCAAGACTGGGCACGGTGGCTCACCCCTGTAATCCCAGCACTTTGGGAGGCCGAGATGGGTGGATCACCTGAGGTCTGGACTTTGAGACCAGGTTGGCCAACATGGTGAAACCCCGTCTCTACTTAAAATACAAAAATTAGCCAGGCATGGTGGCGGGCACCTGTAATCCCAGCTACTAGGGAGGTTGAGGCAGGAGAATCGTTTGAACCCGGGAGAAGGAGGTTGCAGTGAGTCGAAATCGCACCATTGCACTCCAGCCTGGGCGACAAGAGCAAAAAAACTCCATCTCAACATTACTCTCCATACTTTCCTTCATGGTTGAAATAATTCATTATTTTTAAAAGGATATATATATTCCATGATAATTTTATTTTATAATTATATAAAAAGGGAAAGAAAATACATCAGTAATTGTTGTTCTTAATACTTTTCAAATATTTTTCAGTGAAAATACATTTTTTGATTAGAAAAAAACAGCATACAGGCCGGCATATGCAGTGGCTCACTCCTGTAATCCCAGCACTCTGGGAAGCTAAGGCAGAAGAATCACTGGAGCCCAGGAGTTTGAGACCAGCCTAGGCAACACAGCAAGACCCCGTCTCCACAGAAAATTGAAAAATGAGCCAGGCGTGGAGGTGCGTGCCGGCAGTCCCAGGTACGCAGGACGCTGAGGTGGGAAAATCACTTCAGCTCAGGAGGTTGAGGCTGCGGTGAGCTAGATCATGCCTCTGCACTCCAGCCCAGGTAACAGAGCAAGATCCTGTACCAAAAAGAAAAAGAAAAAAAAAAGTATACAGAGCAAATATTTTTCAAAAATCCATGTTTTAAAGACAAGAAAAAAAATTTCTTAATCACAGAACTTTAAAGCTTGAAAGGAACCTTAAAGCATATGAAAGAACAAAAAAAGGCAGGGCACAGTGGCTCACACCTGTAATCCCAGCATTTTGGGAGGCCGAGGTAAGTGATCACGAGGTCAGGAGTTCGAGACCAGCCTGGCCAACATGATGAAACCCCGTCTCTACTAAAAATTAAAAAATTAGCTGGGCGTGATGGTGTGCGTCTATAATCCCAGCTATTCAGGAGGCTGAGGCAGGAGAATCGCTTGACCCCGGGAGGCAGAGGTTGCAGTGAGCCAAGATTGCACCACTGCACTCCAGCCTGGGTGACAGAGCGAGACTGCGTCTCAAAAAATAAAAAAAAAAAGAAAGAACGAAAAGAACATTTGATCTCCAAGGAAAAGTATCAAAACCCTGAGAATCTTAAAATTAAAAAACAAAACAAAAATTCAGTTTAGCTCATGTTAAGTGTGACATTCATGTAGGAGGAAAAAAAATCTACTAAAAATATAAACTATGTATATATACACACATATGTTTTTGTTTTGGAGACAGGGTTCTGCTGTTGCCCAAGCTGGAGTGCAGTGGTGCAGTTATAGCTCACTGCAGTCTCAAGCCATTCTCCCACCTCAGCCTCTGGAAGTAGCTAGAATCATAAACATATGCCACTGCACTCATCTAATTGTTTTATTTTTTGTAGAGATGAGGTCATCCTGTGTTGCCCAAGCAATCCTCCCACTTCAGCCTGCCAAAGTACTGGGATTACAGGCATGAGCCACCACACCCAGCTCATTCATTTTCCTTTAAATAATTCAAATTTATATTATTCACCTGTCTTTAGTTTCTCTATCTAAAGACGAAGAAGGAACTCTCCCTCCTCTTACCCGCATAAAAAGAAAACGACCAGTAAAGTTTTAAGGACTTCAGTGTTGCCTACTTTTAGCTACTGACATTTCTGAAAACATTAAATCATTCCTGAGAAATAAAACTGTCCACACAAATCACACATTTTTCAGATCTCTCTCAAAAATACAACTTTAGCTTCTAAATTAGGGAGGAAAAGCTATTTTCTCACAGGACCAGAAAAGGCAATAAACCTACAATTACTTATTTTTCCCTCACATCATTATTAATGGAAAAAGCATGTTAAAAAAGAAAAAAAGAGAAAAGAAAAAAGAAGAGAAGAGGAGAAGAGAGAAGAGAAAAGAAGAGGAAAAAAAAAGAAAAGAAAAGAAAAGGCAATAAATCAGTTTCCTTTCAGGACAACCTGAACATCAAAACATTCCTTAAAAATTATGCAAGAAAAGTATACCATCAAAAGGAATAGGGAAAGGATTCTATTTAAGGTAATGTTATCCCTGGTTTGGTTGAATTTCAGAGGATTCTTTCTGGTTTGTTTAATTATGTGTCATTACTAACTTCATGAGCATGAATTACTTGTGTGAATTAGAATGAGTAGTTATTTCTGAGTGACAGGTTTCAGGTTTTTTAAGGTTGCTTAAATTTTTTACAAAGAATATTATTTTTTTCTGAATATGAAAGTAAATTTTAAAATACAAATCAGGTTAGAGGTCTTATGTAGAAGCTGAGATTGAAGAGAAAGCTAAAAATATCTAGACCACTGCTAACACTACACGGTATTTTTTAAAATATCTATCAAGTTACTATAGAAATATACTACCCTATAATATTCTTTCTAAAGGTATTTACTTTCTTCTGATTCACATATGTAAGTACATAAAATACATCATAGTCACAAAGCAGTTTCATATGGCCTTCTGAGCCTCAGAAAATTGTGAGGCACACTTATAGATGCATTTATAGACTCACAACCTAACTGACCTGCCAGAAGTCACCATGTGAATGACACACAGATTCAGAAGCTGAACCCAGGTCAGGTGCAGTGGCTCATGCCTGTAATCCCAGCACTTTGGGAGTCCGAGGACCTGAGGTCAGGAGTTCGAGACCAGCCTGACCAATATGCTGAAATCCCATCTCATCTCTACTAAAAATATAAAAAGTACCCAGGCGTGGCGGCATGTGACTGTAGTCCCAGCTACTAGGGAGGATGAGATAGGAGAATTGCTTGAACCCAGGAGGCAGAGGTTGCAGTGATCCAAGATCGCGTCACTGCTCTCCAGCCTGGTCATCAGAACGAGACTCAGTCTCAAAAAACAAAAAACAAAACAAATAAGCTGAACCCAGAGGCCTCTACCCTCCAAGCACACACTGGAACACAGTACCCGCCTGTAAAGAACTTCTAGTAAAGCAAGTAGTAATAGCTCCAATTTACAGTTGAGAAAACAGAGCCTTGAAAACATTCTGTTGACCAAGATTACAAAGCTACTAAGTGGCAGGGCTGATTCAAATCCTAGACAGTCCAATGTTCCTTCTAGCATGCTAAATTATGACACGGTTTAAGTGAGAAAGCAGGCGGAGAAGATACTAAATCTTACTAGACAACTATATACAACATGCCTCCAAACCAGCAGAGATGCAGCAGTTACTGCAGAAAGAAGGAAAAGAAGAGAACAGAAAAAGATGAAGAGGAAGGGGAGAACCAGTAAAAGAGCAGAAAATCAAGCGCTCTTAAGACAAGGCCTTTTCCTAGGACATACCAATTCTGGGAAAAAGAGAGAGAGAGAGAGAGAGAGAGAGAGATTCATGTCCAAGCTGAAACATTTTCAGAAATGGGAGCTCAGAAACTAAGAAAAGAGTAAGAAACTAAGCTATAAGGAATTCACAAAAATTGGATACATCAGGCTGGAAGGCAGGGAAGAGAATGGACTCTTAACAGTCGGTACAATTAGGAGTTTGAGGCTAAAACTATGGAAAAAGAAGCCCTAGCTAGCATCTAGATTTTGTGTATAATATTAATATTTTCTGGTAGATCAATCCTGTGAATTATAAATCTAACCAAATACTAACTGGAAGTTAAAGTCGACTTCCTCTATTTGAAATACCATCTCAATTCCCCAAAAGCCACTCTAATACTTGGCAAAACCCAAATGAAGCCAGCAGGATGCTTCTTTAAGAATTAATTAGCTGGGCATGGCAGCAGGCCCCTATAATCCCAGCTATTTGAGAGCCTGAGGCAGGAGAATCACTTGAACCCAGGAGGCAGAGGTTACGGTAAGCCAAGACTGTGCCACTGCATTCCAGCCTGGGCAACAGAGCAAGACTCTGTCTCTAAAAAAACAAAGCAGCCGGTTGCAGTGGCTCACGCTGTAATCCCTGCACTTTGGAGGCCAAGGCAGGTGAATCACGAGGTCAGGAGTTTGAGTTCAGCCTGGCCAACATGGTGAAACCCCATCTCTACTAAAAATACAAAAAATTAGCTGGGCGTGGTGGTGGGTACCTGTAATCCCAGGTACTCGGGAGGCTGAGGCAGGAGAATCATTTGAACCTGGGAGGCGGAGCAGTGAGCCGAAATCGAGCCACTGCACTGTAGCCCAGGCGACAGTACAAGACTCTGTCCCACCAGGCGTGGTGACTCACACCCGTAATCCCAGCACTTTGGGAGGCCGAGGTGGGAGGATCACAAGGTCAGGAGATTGAGACCATCCTGGTTAACACAGTGAAACCCCATCTCCACTAAAAATACAAAAACTAGCCAGGCATGGTGGTAGGCGCCTGTAGTCCCAGCTACTCGAGAGGCTGAGGCAGTAGAATGGCGTGAACCTGAGAGGTGGAGCTCGCAGTGAGCCGAGATCGCGCCACTGCACTCCAGCCTGAGCGACAGAGTGAGACTCCGCCTGGAAAAAAAAAGGCTCCGTCTCAAAAAAAAAAGAATGTCCAGAAATTTGATCTCTACTCCTGTTTTTAAAGAGTTACCCTTACCCCCAGCCTTTTTTACAGAACTCAACAGATGCAAATGTACTTAAAAGGAGAATGTCAGGCAGTCTAACAGTAAACATAAATATAAGCTGGGAATGGGGAGAAGATCCATTATCAGAAAGAGACAATCCATCATGTTTCCTGCAGGAGCTGCCTCTCTCTAGCCAAGGCCCAAGGGGTGGCAATGAGTACCTTCACAGGCAACAAAGTCCTGAGCAGGAGGTCCCTGCTGACGGAGTCCTTTGCTAGTAACCCTGCCCCACAGAATGAAGGCAATCAGACAGATTATCTTTCTGTTCCCTAGTCCACCAGCCTGTCCCCACAGGGCCCAGGCAGATACCCTAATCTGGAAACCCCTGCATCTGGATCCACTACAGGTCAGGCTAGAGTCTTTCTTCTTTTCCCTGGCCGTTTTTTTTTTTGAGATGAAGTCTCGCTCTGTCACCCAGGCTGGAGTACAGTGGCACAATCTCTGCAAACCACAACCTCCGCGTCCCAGGTTCAAGCGATTCTCCTTCCTCAGCCTCCCGAGTAGTGGGTACTATAGGCACGTGCCACCACACTCAGCTAATTTTTTGTATTTTTAGTAGAGATGGGGTTTCACTGTGTTACCCAGGATGGTCTCAAACTCCTGACCTCATGATCTGCCCATCTCGCCCTCCCAAAGTGCTGGGATTACAGGCGTGAGCCACTGTGCCCGGCCTTTTGCATATGATTCCAGGCTACTTCAAACTCCCTGCCAATCCAGAATAGCCCACAACAAGGCTATCCCTCCCTGTTCATACTGCTTACCACCCCACACCCCCTTCCCCACAACCACATCATGTCCTCTCCTCCCACCGCACACACACACACAGAGGAAGAGGAGGAAATCATAGGAATAGCTTAGCAAGATTGGGCCAGGTGACAAGACAGAAGCCCTAGATTTAACGAGTAAGTGCCAGACTCCTGACACTGAGGTCCACAAACACTCTTACCTTCCAAGGCCCTTTCCCCCAGAGACAGCGGCTGGCAGAGATAGTTAGAAATCGGTTTTAGGAGGTGACAAGCAGGAAAGATTACTTCAGCTTGTGAAAGCTAGCTTAGAAGAAATAATACATACTATGCAAGAGTTCAGACTGCATAAAAGTCAAATGTACAATAGTTAAGATCCACCCAAAGCAGCTACTGAGAAGAACAACGCTCATCTGGGTGTGTAAACCCTAGAATGTTCTTTTTATAAATCCCTATTTAAATCCTAGTAGTTGTAGTTTCACTTTTGCCTTCAGTATATCATAATGACATTAATATATCAATCACAAGCCCAAAAGCTCTAGGAGCTAAAGAATCTAGGAGGGAATAAACAATGTCCTCACTGTTCTTCTAAACAATTCTTCCAATCTCCCAATTTGTCATTTCTCTAAATGCCCAAGAAATAAAGATATGTGAAAATAGCAACAACAGGCCAAAATTTATTTTAAAGTTGAATTCTGGTTTCAACATTATCCCATCCCTCAAAATTTCACCTAAAGAAGACATTTCATATCAGCAGCAGCAATATATATACCAAAATACAGTAGAATGCATAGGAGGGTAGGGAGAAGGGGTCCAACAGTTAAATTAGAAGATAGCAACAAAAAGCACTTTTGGATTGAAGCTACAAAATCCCAGGAACTCACTAGATATTGAGTCCATGATATCAGAGAATTACAATCTGAATTTACAGAGTTTCAATCAAAAGACCATCCAATATCATCCAAGAGTAAAAAGGACACCATACTCTCATTCTGCCTTAGAATGAAGTAGAATTAAATGGCTTTTCTCAAAATCACAATGCATGACAAAATGGCAGAATTAGGAATATCCAATTACCATGATGCCTCCTTCATACCTCTTTTCACAAAAAGAACAACTGGCTGGGCACGGTGGCTCACATCTAAAATCATAACATTTTGGGAGGCCCAGGTAGGAGTACACCGTGAGCTCATGAGTTCCAGACCAGCCTAGGTAACACACAAAGACTCTGTCTCTACCGAAAAAAAAAAAAAAAGGAGCCAGTCATGGTGGCACACAACTATGATCCCAGTTGCTTGGGAGGCTGAGGTGGGAGGATCCACTCGAGCCCAGAAGGTCAAGCTGCAGTGGGCCATGATTGTGCCACTGCACTCTAGCCTGGGCAACAAAGGGAGACCTGTGTCAAAAATTAAAAATAAAACAAAATGTAGTCCCAGCTATTAGAGAGGCTGAGGCAGGGGGACTGCCTGAGCCCAGGAGATCAAGGTGGCAGTTAGCCATGATTGTGCCATTGCACTCTAGCCTGGGTGACACAGCGAGACCCTGTCTCAAAAAAAAATTTTAAAATTAAAAAAAAAACTCCATGATGGCATTCCTGGAGCATGTAAAATGATTTTTTGTGATTCTGGCACACAAAGTTATTTGTAAACGATCATCCATCATCTTTTCCTTGTGCACAGTGCTAAATAACATCTCCAAGGGAGGTCGAGGTAGGTGGATCGCTTGAGCCCAGGAGTTTGAGACCAGCCTTCACGGCAAAACCCCAGCTCTACTAAAAATATAAAAATTAGCCAGGCGTGATGGCATGTGCCTGTAGTCCCAGCTACTTGGTGGGGCTGAGGCAGGAGGATCACTTGAGCCTTGGGAGATCAAGGCTACAGTGAGCCATGATTGCCCCACTGCACTCCTGCCTAGACAACAGAGTGAGACACTGTTTCAAAAAAAAAAAAGACTTCAAGTTTTATCTTTTTCTTCTTTTTGTAATTTTTTTTTTTTTATGTTTAGCATCACAGAGAATAGAGACTTCAGGCATTTGTAAATTAACATGAACTTAACCAATTATCTCCTGATAGCTAGAAAAGGAAAAAAACAAAAACAAAAACATGATGATCTTGGGGGCAAATTGCTACCTGATAACCTATGCATTTTTAAATGCTGCTACAAAAAAAAAAAAAAGCACACATCCTAAGGAACTAAATCTACTAACCTCTACAATCAATGTGATACATGGTTTATCCAATCTTGACAAAAATCCTCGGGATCACCAATGGTATGTTCATCCACTCGTACAAATGCAATTGTATAAAGAATCTATTATTTAGAACCAAAAAAATACAATTAACAGACGTATATGCATAGCTACCATGTTAAGAAAAAAGTAAAGTACTTTTCATTTCTTGTTAGATCTTTGATGCCCTGCTTTGCAAAATTCAGTATGAGGAAAAAAAATTGTAATGACTACCAAATTTGAGAAAGAGTAAGGCAGATGTCCACAAACCAAATTTACTGAGAACATGCTAACAAAAAATACACTGCTAATCATTCGCTGAAGACTTAAAATCTCAAATACCAATGCAACATTTTATCATATATGTATATGTATATATATCATAAATATATAAACTGTTAAAGTTAGACGTGTTTCAATTATACAATAGTTTTATAAGCAGTGTTACTAAACATGTATACATGTTTTTAGCACATTACATATGAGAACGTAAATGGCTAACAGACAAAACCCTGGCCACCGCTGTACTCTCTTAGCATTCTTCATCTCCTTTCTCTGATTATCTTCCTCTCACTCTTAAATATGTATATGCATGGCCCCCAGTCAGCTGCCTGTGAAGAATATGCCCATTCCCACAGCTCTACCATGGGAATCATTCCCACGCTATCTCCCTAGCTTCAGAACCAAGGTTCCCACACACCGACATCCATGTGCCAAGATGTGCTATCTCTTCCCATTCTTAAAACAATCCTGGCCAGGCACGGTGGCTCACGTCTGTAATCCCAGCACTCTGGGAGGCCGAGGAAGGCAGATTGCTTGGGTACAGGAGTTCGAGACCAGCCTGGGCAACATGGCCAAACCCTGTCTCTACAAAAAATACAAAAATTAGCCAGGGGTGGTGGCGCCCACCTGCAGTCCCAGCTACTCAGGAGGCTGAGGTGGGAAGATGGATTGAGACCAGGAAATTGCGGCTGCAGTGAGCCGAAATCATACCACTGCACTTCAGCCTGGGTGACAGAGAGAGACCCTGTCTCAATAAAAAAACAAAGAAAAGAAAAAAAAATCTTGTAAGTTTTATTATCTCATTTTACAGATGAGAAAACCAAGGCCCACAAGTTAGGCCCCTTGTTCAAGAACACAAGAAGTATCAGAATCAGGATTCAAAACTGTCTCTGATTCCAATTCCAGAGGTTTTAGCCACTACTCAAAACAGTCTCCCTAAACAACATGGGGCCTCAATAACTCAATCCATTCATTCAACAAATAATCTTTCTGCTGAACACAGACTATGTATCTGTGGAATCTGTTCTCTCTTTTCTTCACTTTCCTAAATCTGTCTAGAGGCTGCACTCTCCCTTACTCCTCCCACCTTCTAGTCTCAGGTCAGATTTAGATTAATCTCTAACTCCTTCCTTCTTTAATAACCCTCATCTCATTAGCCAACAATTTCTCCCTATTTTAGGGATTTTAGATTATATTAACTCCTTGCCAAATCCACTTCCACTGTCCCAACTCAGACCCTAAGTTTCTTTTTACTTGGCCACTGTGATACCCTCCTAATTAGTCTTGCGGCTCTTGGTCTCAGGATCCTTGCAATCGGTGTTACACCACTGCCATCTGCTACCCTTATAAAACAGACCTACTCATGTTACGCTCCTGCTTAAAAGCTTTGATGGTTCTCTACTGTCTATAGAACAAAGTCCAAACTAGTTCTGTTGGCATTCCTACAACACACTGGTCCCAACCTATCTCCACAGCATCATCTGCTATTATACCGTACCACACCAAAAATAATAATTTATAAGAGCTTAAGTGTTTATACAGTACATTTTCACATACATTAATTCTAACAATACTATGAGTGATTCTTGTCATTCCAATTTTATGAGGAAGAAACTGAGACTTGCAAAAGTAAGGTAATTTGTCCAATATCCCAAATCATAAAGGCAGCATGGGCCAAGTCTCAAACCACACAGCTAATCCCCTTTCCCAGTACTTCACAGGGCACCCCCATTCCCATCACAACAGACTTACTCAGCGGTTTTTGTTTTGCATATTTTCTTATCTACATGTCTCAGCTCAAGCTATTTTTCCTTTAGCCTCAAATACCATTCTCATTTCTTGAGGCTTCCAAAGAACTGTGTTAGGCAGTTTACTTACCATGCTTTGTATAAGTTATTTATATTTGCATATAAATCTGTCTCTGCACTGAATTATAAGCCCTCTGAGGACAGCACCATACATTATTTACTCAATTTTAAAAGTCTGCTTATTGAATTGAAAAAATATGTGGGCAAAACAAGCCATATAAGATGGGAAGCATCAAGGCCAGGCCTGAAACAAGATCTCAGCAACAGGGATCAAACCATCTGAGAACACTGGCAATGACCTGACTTCAATTTTAACATCTATCTTCTGAACAAGGTCAATGCTCCTGTGCCAACTATTCTCACCGACACTGGCCTTTATTACGTATTATAGTTTAGCGAAAGCATAATTCAAAACAGAATGTGGTGGGCTGGGTGCGGTGGCTCAAGCCAATATGGGAGGCCGAGGCAGGCAGATCACTTGAGGTCAGGAGTTCAAGACTAGCCTCGCCAACATTGTGAAACCCCATCTGTACTAAAAAATACAAAAAGTAGCCAGGTGTGACGGCACACGCCTTGTAGTCCCAGCTACTCAGGAGGCCGAGACAGGAGAATCACTTGAACCTGGGAAGCAAAGGTTGCAATGAGCCAAGATCGTGCCACTGTACTCCAGCCTGGGTGACAGTGAGACTCTTGTTTAAAAAAAAAAAAAATCAGAATGCAGTGAAAGTAAAAAAATCAG
>NW_012111253.1:278270-285288 GCF_000951035.1 Colobus angolensis palliatus
AAAAAAAAAAAAAAAAAAAACAGAAATATCTGTGGCCATTTTCCATCTTAACTTTCCGATTTGGTTAAGTAACCAAAATGTAAAATGATACAGGCTTGCCTTGGCCTTTCTACAAAGATCAGCTCAGAAGCCTGTATTATGGTCATTTAAGCAATCAGCTCTTAGGGGCTATTTCACCATGGCCACAGAATCATGTTCAACACACAGCTTCCCACGTCTCATCCTCTAAAAGAGTCACCAGGAGTCCCAGCACTAGCAGAGGCTCTCTCAGAAGACACTTGACATGCTGATTATCTGGCCAACTTTTGCAGCTGAAGTTTCCCATAGCTATGTCAAATGGTCAAATTGAATAGTGCATCCTTTAAGATTACACGTTGTTGCTCCTTCGTGAGTTGCCTTTATCCCAACGAAGATCAGATTCTAAGGATGCCTTACTTATAATTATAAAGACCAGAATACGAAACCACTAAACAGCTGACCAGGTGAAAAGTCTCAAATGCTTCCTTCCCTGTCGGAAATCTCTCAACCCACTGCTGAAATATTAACTATAATGTCAACTTTTCCATAAAGTGGCAGAAGATAATATTAGCAGAAAAACTAGCTACATGTCTTGCACTGAATTTCTTTTCATTTGCAATAGTCATAATCACTCTAAGCATAAGAAAAGAAAGCTACAGGCTCTGACCTTAACTAATTTACAAACTAGATTTCAGAACTGCCTTTAACAGTCAAAACTAATAGTTTTCTTTTTTGGCAAATTACTCAAAAATCTACTATGTTCTGTTCAACAACATCAGAACATTTTTTTCTTTTTTCTGAGATGGAGTTTCACTCGTTTCCCAGGCTGGAGTGCAATGATGCGATCTCAGCTCACCACAACTTCTGCCTCCCGGGTTCAAGAAGGAGTCTTACTCTGTCGCCCAGGCTGGAGTGCAGTGGCACAATCTTGGCTTACTGCAACCTCTGCCTCCCAGGTTCAAGTGATCCGAGTAGCTGGGACTACAGGCATGTGCCACCACAACCAGCTGATCTTTGTATTTTTAGTAGAAACAGGGTTTCACAATGTTGGCCAGGCTAGTCTTGAACTTCCGACCTCAAACCTTAGGAACTCCAAACCTCAGCCTCCCAAGTAGCTGGGATTACAGGCATGCGCCACCACGTCTGCCTAATTGTGTATTTTTAGTAGAGATGGGATTTCTCCATGTTGGTCAGGCTGGTCTTGAACTCCCAACGTCAGGTGATCCACCTGCCTCAGCCTCTCAAAGTGCTGGGATTAAGCGTGAGCCACTGTACCTGGCCTTTTTTTTTTTTTCTTCCTTGAGACAGAGTCTGCTCTGTCACCCAGGCTAGAGTGCAGTGATGCATTCTCAGCTCATTGCATCCTCCAGTTCCCGGGTTCAAGCAATTATCCTGCCTCAGCCTCCCAGGAGGCTGGGACTACAGGCGCATGTCAAAACACCCGGCCAATTTTTTTGTATTGTTAGTAGAGATGGGGGTTTCAGCATGTTGGCCAGGCTGGTCTTGAACTCCTGCTCTCAAGTTATCCACCAGCCTCGGCCTCCCAAACTGCTGGGATTACAGGTGTGAGGCACCGCCCAGCCCCAACTGCCACATTTTATACACTAAAAGGTTCTTTCTGGATACTGTGCCTGGCCCCAACTGCCACATTTTTTAAAAAATTAATTTTTTTTTAAATTATACATTTTATACACTACAGAAGGTTTTTTTCTGGATACTAGTTAGACACACACACAAAAAAAAGCCATCTTGATCTTGTTATGAACTATATATTCTCCCATGCAGGAATAATACAGTAGTAGTAGGGCAGAATTAATACAAATTTTGGAATCAGAGAATCTAAGTTCAAGTTCTAACTGTCTAAGGAGGGTAGCTCTACCCCGAGACAGTAACAGTACCAAACTCACAGGGTTGTTTTGAGAATTCAATTAGTTGATACATGCAAAACAATGAGAACACACAGTAAACACACAATACATAAATGGCTTTACCATTATTCTATTATAATCACTGACTCAAACATGAAGTTTGTGAAAGGATAACAAATGCTAACAAGTCTCAGCCCAAAAATAACCTGCCTATTTTTGGCAACCTTTTTTTTTTTGAAACAAGGTCTCGCTTTGTCACCCAGGCTAGAGCGCAGTGGTATGATCTAGGCTCACTGCAGTCTTGACTTCCTGGATACAAGCCATCCTCCCCACTCAGCCTCCCAAGTAGCTGGGACTACAGGCACATGCCACCACACACAGCTAAATTTTATATTTTTTGTAGAAACAGGGTTTCACCATGTTGCCCAGGCTGGTCTTGAACTCCTGGACTCAAGTGATCTGCCCGCCTCGACCTCCCAAAGTGCTGGGATTACGAACTTGAGTCACCACATCCAGCCTTCTGGAAACTTTCATGCTCAATGATATTACTCAAAAAAATAAATAAATAAATAATAAATAAATATGCCGGGCACAGTGGCTCACGCCTGTAATCTCAGCACTTTGGGTCAGTTTGAGACCAGCCTGGCCAACATGGTGAAACCCCATCTCTACTAAAAATACAAAAATAAATCGGGCACAGTGATGCGCGCCTCTAATCCCAGCTACTCAGGAGGCTGAGACAGGAGCATCGCTTGAACCCAGGAGGCAGAGGTTGCAGTGAGCTGAGATTGCACCACGGCACTCCAGCATGGGCAACAGTATGAGACTCTGTCTCAAAAACAAATAAACAAATAAATAAATAAATAAAAGAGAACCCTAACAGTCAATTTTGCTTCTCCTACAAAGTGTGGTAGCAGACATAACTGAAAGTTGCAGATTTCACTTAAATTGATGTGACGTAAATTACTTCAAGTGCAAGAGGGAAGATGTTCACTTGAAATCTATAGAAATGCAGTTTTACCAGCTACACATCTCAAAATAACAGACACGGGAATCACAGACGATATTACTTTAGTATTATCCATATCATACAGTCATATATTTTGGTCCTTACTTATCTGTTTACACATATTCTTCCTCTTCCTCAATAGTACTGTAATTCCTTTGGCGGGCTTTGGTGTCTCTTTTGTACCCAACAACAACGATAAAAAACAGTCAAATGGTTGGATTAAGGTAACATCTAGCTGAGAATCTGGCAATGCATCTGATTTGAACTGTTCATCACGCACACTCTGACCATGGTGCAAAGAGGTAAGATGGCCTCAAGGATGTCTGTGAGTGCATACTAGAAGCTGAGGACACGAGGACTACTTTCCAGCTTCAGGATCCAGGGGTAGGCTAAGAAGCCTGTTTCTCTCTCCAAAAAGCAGCAATAATAATGTTACCTACCTTTCAGGGTCTTTCTGGGGAAAAATACATGCAAAGCATTTAAAACAATGCTGGTGCTGAAATATTTAGGGGGAAGGTGTGTTGATGTCACCAATTTACTTTGAAATGCATGAAAAAAATGGAGTAATAAGTACTTAATACCACTGTGCACTTAAAAACTGTTAAGGGAGGCAGGGCACAGTGGCTCACACCTGTAATCCCAGCACTTTGGGAGGTCATGATCAGGCAGATCATGAGGTCAGGAGGTCGAGACTAGCCTGGCCAACACGGTGAAACTCTGTCTCTACCAAAAAAAAATTAGCCGGGCGTGGTAGCGAACACCTGTAATCCCAGCTACTCAGGAGATCGAGGCAAGAGAATCGCTTGAACCCAGGAGGTGCAGGTTGCAGTGAGCCAAGATCACACCATTCCACTCCAGCCTGGGCGACAGAGCAAGACTCCGTCTCCAGAAAAAAAACAACAAAAGAAAAAATTTTAAGGTGGTAAATTTTAGGTTATGTGTATTCTATTACAATTTTTTTTTAAAAGTTAGCAATTAACGATTGGCCAGGTACGGTGGCTCACGCCTGTAATCCCAGCACTGTGGGAGGCCGAGGCGAGTGGATCACAAGGTCAGGAGTTCAAGACCAGTCTAGCCAAGATGGTGAAACCTCGTCTCTACTAAAAATGCAAAAATTAGCTGGGTGCAGTGACAGGCGCCTGTAATCCCAGCTACTCAGGAGGCTAAGGCAGGAGAACTGCTTGAACCCAGGCGGCAGAGGCTGCAGTGAGCCAAGATCGCGCGCCACTGCACTCTAGCCTGGGTGACAGACTGAGACTCCATCTCAAAAAAAAAAAAAAAAAAAGTTTAACAATTTTTAAAAATCTACTGAGATGGACAAATGACGAAGTTTGCTATAATAGTAAATATCATAAAGTTATTCGACTATCAATTGCAGAATCTAGGTGGTGGGTACATGAATGTTCACTTTCAACTTTTCTGTGAGTTTGAAGATTTTTTTTACAATAAAATGTCAGTGGAAGAGAACAATGCTGGCATCTAGTAGTTTGCTTTTACCATCATCTACTAGTCATAAATAATAGAAAATATTTGGATAATTCTCTTTTTTAGTAGAATTCTTAAAAGCACTGCTTTTTTTTTTTTTTTTTTCTGAGACAGTCTAGCTCTGTTGTCCAGGCTGGAGTGCAGTGGCACGATCTTGGCTCACTGGAACCTCCACCTCACAGGTTCAAGTGATTCTCCTGCTTCAGCCTCCTGAGTAGCTGGAACTTCAGGCACGTGCCACCACACCCGGCTAAATTTTGTATTTTTAGTAGAGACAGGGTTTCACCATGTTGGCCAGCCTGGTCTTGAACTCCTGACCTCAGATGATCCACCCATCTCGGCCTCCCAAAGTGCTAGGATTACAGGTGTGAGCCACCACACCTGGCCAAAAGCACATTTTATCAGCATCTCCTATTTTATTATAGCCATTCTAAAACTAAAAGTGGTTTATATGAAACTTCTTAACCAGTGTACACGTATATGCTTTCAAGTTAAATTATTCTAAGGTATCAACCGCCACGCATTCAGTCTCTCCTGAAGAAATACAGAAACCAAGTCCACAGATATCTGCGGCTGATGACTGACAATTTAACTGAACAAAACAAGGAGAAGGCAAGGATTGAAATTATTTGTTCCTAACTTTCCATTAGCTACACGAGCCAGGAAATCCCTTAACTAACAGCATCTTAACCAGTACCTGAATGTACAGAAGCACACTGCATAGACACAAATACTTCAACCACTTCAGAATATCCAATTCTTCCTCTAGTTTTGTTCCCCATTCCTGCTAGCAATTCAGACTTTAATGTGTTTGGTGCTACAACAGGAACTCAGATGTCATACAGCACAGCAATTGAAAAAAAAATCAGACCACCTGACACCTATCAGGATGGTTACTACTGACAATACAGGTAAGTGTTGGCCAGGATGTAGAGAAATTAGAACCCTGTGTATTGTTGGTGGGAATGTAAAATGGTACAACAACCACTGTCGAAAACAGTACAGTGGTTCCTTAAAAATTTAAAACTAGAATTATCACATGATCCAGCAATAACATTTCTGGGTATGTACCCAAAAGAACTGAAAGCAAGGTCTCAAAGAGATATCTGTACACCCATGTTCACAACAGCATTATTCCCAATAGCTAAAACGTGGAAGGAACCCAAGTGTCCATAGACAAATAGATGGACAAGGAAATGTGGTATACACATACAAGGGAATATCATTCAACCTTTAAAAGGAAGAATTCTGACACATGCAACAACATGGATGAACCTTGAGGACATTATGCTAAATGAAAATAAAACCAGTCACAAATTCTGTATGATTCCATTTACACGAGGTAGGAAGAATACTCAAAATCACAGGGACAGAAAGTACAATGATGGTCGCCAGGGGCTGAAGGGAGGAGGGAATGGAGATTTGTTGTTTAACGGGTATCAAGTTTCAGTTTTGCAAGATGAAGAGTTCTGGAGATGGATGGTGGTGATGATTGCACAACAGTGTGAATGCACTCAATCCCACTGAACTATACACTTAAAAATGGCCAGGACGGGAAATTTTATGGTACGTGTGTTTTTATCACAATTAAAACAAAACATGGAACTGATCTCAGAAGGCCTGGTGGTGCTTCCACGTGGAACCGACAGAAGAGCAATCTATTTAGCCGGCTTCTATCTCTAATCGCACCATGAGACCTTGTCTCCTCCGACTCTCCAATCTGCTCAGGATCACACCAAGTGTTTACTTCAGCTTCAAAAAGAGCAAACAGTACTCTTGCTCCACCAGTTCTGTGTCAAAGCAGCAAGGAACTTAATCTCTCCAAACCTGCCTCCTCTTTAAAACAAGGATAATTCCTACCTATCTGCCTCACAAGGTTGCTATGAGGGCAAAAGTGAGATCATGTATATAAAAGTGTCTTTAAACTGACAACCACCAGAGAAACATACATTACGTGTATAACTACTTTCATATGGAAATTCAGAAGCTGCTTTAACAATATAAGCTTCAAAAAGCTTGCAACACCTCACCCATGCTTTATTCCTTTATTCCATTTAAAACCCACATCATCTCCAAATAACACCTTTCTTGTTTTTGCCATAAACTGAAGGGCAGCATTGGAGGAGGGGAAAAAAAAAAAAGGAAAGAAAGAAAATCCTTGGGTGGAGAAAAAAAAAAAAAACACTCAAAACGCAATCAGAAATTATCTCACATGTCCTATGTCCTATGAAAATTCGGTATTTATGATCCCAGCGTGGGCCCGCGGCGGCGCCCCGGAACTACACTTCCCACAAAGCATCGAGGCGAACCCCGGCGGCGGGCGGGGCGGCCTGGGATTCAGGGTGACCACTGCTCTCCCCAGACAGGGACCGCCGTCCCCGGGAAGGCTGCACCGCGTACGATCGAGGGGGCACTAACTCTCCTTTCTGAAAGCGCTGTCACCCCGTGGTTTCTCCTGCGGTTCGACCGGCGACCCTCTCTGCCCTCCCTGCTCCACCTGAGGGTCACCGCCTATTCGTGACCTTTCGGCTGATTATTAGTGTGTCACAAAAAGGCACCTTCTCCCCCTTCCCGAAAGCTCCATTTCTAGAACTCGCCCAACCGTCGGGGGCCGGGGGCTAGGCGGGGTCAGACGGGA
>NW_012111253.1:286308-290308 GCF_000951035.1 Colobus angolensis palliatus
TCACGTTGGCTGGGCCCGACCTGGGGAAACACGCCTGTCCAAAGGAAGAGACGTGGACTCAGAAAAGTAGAGCCGGGCTCGGAGTCGGCGGGAGGCTGGGCCGAGCGGGCCCAGGCTGCCCTAGCGGCTGGGGGAAATCCTCGAGGCGGGGCCGGAGCGCCCTTTTCCGAGGTCTGCGGCTGTCACGTTGGCTGGGCCCGACCTGGGGAAACACGCCTGTCCAAAGGAAGAGACGTGGACTCAGAAAAGTAGAGCCGGGCTCGGAGTCGGCGGGAGGAAGCCCCGCCCTGCGCCTCCCGCCGAACTTCTCGGCCCCGGCGCTGACTCAGTACCGGGCGAGTCCCTGCGCCGCAGCGGCCCCTGACAGCCCCGTCCTGGTGTGGAAGTTGCTGGTGCTCCCAAAACGGCTAGCAGGAGCAGGGGATCCACTCAGCCCTGCAAAAGTTCGATGAGCCAAGATTCCTAAAGTTCACATGGAAGTATCTATGCCTATGTGAGCTTTGAGATTTTGTTCAGATACCCTACGTTCTTTTAGGTCACGAGAGTGATTTATTTTCGATATGCTCATTTTAACTTTCTGCCTTCGCTTTGTCCGTGAGGTCATGTACACTTGCAAAATGAAATTCAAATTCAGGGGTTGCATAATTGCTGTACTTTAAGTGATGATACTGTCATAACAAATTAGATACAAGATCAGATACTTTTTTATATAAGAAGAAGAAATCAAGTCTTAAATGGATTGAAATTGCATTTATTCTTTAAAGTAGAAATCAATAGTGCTCGCTTCGGCAGCACATATACTAAAATTGGAACGATACAGAGAAGATTAGCGTGGCCCCTGCGCAAGGATGACACGCAAATTCGTGAAGCGTTCCATATTTTAAAAAAAAAATCTATAAAGCCCTAAGTAATGTCTTGAAAATGGAATATGTGTCATTCCTGTTGTAACAGGCCAAGTACAAGGTACAACACTGAAGACATTTTAATTTCCTTTATTGTTTTTATTGTAGAAATTATACATGATCTTGGGCCGGGCGCAGTGGCTCACGCCTGTAATCCCAGCACTTTGGGAGGCCGAGGCGGGTGGATCACGAGGTCAGGAGTTCGAGCCTGGCCAACATGGTGAAACCCTGCCTCTACTGAAAATACAAAAATTAGCTGGGCGTGGAGGCACGCACCTGTAATCCCAACTACTCGGGAGGCTGAGGCAGGAGAATCGCTTGAACCCAGGAGGCAGAGCTTGCAGTGAGCCGAGATCGCACCACTGCACTCCAGTCTGGGGGACAGAGAGAGACTCCGTCTTGAAAAAAAAAAAAAAAAAAATTATACATGATCTTTGTTAAAAACATGCAAATGATTTGGAGTATCATAAAATGAAAAGTGAAAGTCCTTCCTCCTAGCCCCACCATCCCACTCTGCAGAGAAATTATGACTAACAGTTAAGTGTGCAGAAGACCTTTTCTCTGGACACATATATACAGCCCCATGTATGGCTTTGATGGGGACAGGTTTCATACAATAAAGTTCTGGATCAATCATTCCTTCAAACACATTGTTCCATGTTAATTCAAAACACTACACTACCATCACCCTTTTTTGTTTGTAACTTCATAGTACACTAAGTTAACCAATCCCTTTTTTCATGTACGCCCCTCTTTTATTTGATGTTGCCTCCAAAATAAATACACAATGAACTACTTACAAACAATACAGAGGTGTATACAGGTCTTCCCCCAACTCCATACCCACCATCCCCCTCATCCCACTCATGCCTATAAATAATCTCTGTTAACAGTTTGGTGCATTCAACCTTTCCTGACTATTTCCATGACTACATAAAGTAGCTGCACCAAAGACTGGTTTGGGGAAATTTGACTTCCCATAATCTCAAATGGATCCTTCTAAAGCCACCCCAGATAAATACGGAATCTAAGTAAAAAAAAAAAAAAAATGGGTTTTTATTTTATTTTATTTTATTTTACTTTATTTTTATGTATTTATTTATGTATTTATTTTTGAGATGGAGTTTCGCTCTTGTTGCCCAGGCTGTAGTGCAATGGCATGATCTCAGCTCACCGCAACCTCCGCCTTCCGGTTCAAGCGATTTTCCTGCCTCAGCTTCCCAAGTAGCTGGGATTACAAGCATGCGCCGCCGGCTAATTTTGTGTTTTTAGTAAAGACGGGATTTCTCCATGTTGACCAGGCTGGTCTCCAACTCCTGACCTCAGGTGATCCACCCACCTGGGCCTCCCCAAGTGTTGGGATTACAGGCGTGAGCCACCGTGCCCGGCCATTAGGCAATTTTAACCTCCAGGCAAGGCTAGTTAACAAATCTTTAGTTCCTCCTATGTAGAAATTCCAGGTTCTCTGCGAGTACAAATCACATGAAAGTGTGTACGCAGATTTTTGTTAGTTTTGACAAAAATGGAACTCTACTTCCCATATTATGTAACATTATCTTTTTGCCAAATAATATATTACAGTTATCCTTTCATATCAGTAATGATAATAATGGCTAATTATGCCAGGCACCATTCTAGTGTTTTACTTGGATGAATTCATCTCCTCCCCACAAAAATCTTATGAAATAGGGATTTTTATGGCACTGGATGGTTGAGGAACACATCTAATGTGCCACAAACGAAAGGAAGTGCTGGAGCTGGGATTTGAACCCAGGCAGTGTGGATCCAGAGTCAACTTGCTTAATCACTAGGATCAGTATGTACAGAACTACCTCTTTTTGTTTTTGTTTTTGTTTTTGTTTTTGTTTTTTTTGAGACGGAGTCTCACTCTGTCGCCCAGTCTGGAGTGCAGTGGCGTGATCTCAGTTCACTACAACCTCCTCCTCGTGGGCTCAGGCAAACCTGCCTCAGCCTCCCGAGTAACTGGGATTACAGGCGTGTACTACCACACCCAGCTAATTGTTGTATTTTTAGTAGAGATGGAGTTTCACCATGTTGGCCAAGCTGATCTCAAACTCCTGACCTCAAATGATCCACCCGCCTCGGCCTCCCAAAGTACTGGGATTAGAGGCATGAGCCACTGCGCCTGGCCTCATTTTTTTTTTTTAATGGCTGCATGATAAGAACCAACAAAATGTATTTAACCATTTCCCTATTGATGAGCAGTTAGGTTGTTTACAATTTTTTACTAAACAATACTACCATAAAACATTCTTATATATATCTTTATGTAATCATACATTTCCATACGTAGACGTGGAATTGCTAGGCAAAAAAAGGTCTTAAAGTCTCATTACATACAGTAGTTTATAGCAACTTACAGTGCTACTTCTGATCCCTACTGTGTAAAGCTCTGAGCTTTTTTATACTTGCTTCTACCATCAAACTACTTATAGTTTATTTTTCCCACTAAATATCTTCATGTTCATATGAAACACTTTGGTTTTGAATAGCAGCAGCCTTGAGAGAGTTCCTGTCTAGAATTCACTTCAGTTTTCAAAAACAGAGGCAAGAAGGAATTGGGGTGAGGAGGCAAACGGGAGCCAGAGAAGAGGCTACTGAGAAACCAAAATAGGATACCATAGAATCCAAGAACTAAAAACCTGTCCCCTCTCCTCTCATGTAGGCTGTCTTCACATCAAATGCATATAAAGTTCTAACAAGATTTTTAAAAATCTTGTTTCCAGAGTTAAAGCAGAATATTTGAAAGCATTCCTCTTCTGGGCAGATACATAGATGACAAGTGCTAACAGACACCTAAAAACAAAGAAGCATACAAATTATTAGGCTGGGCCAGGCACAATGGCTAATATCTGTAATCCCAGCACTTTGGAAGGCTGTGAGGCAGGAGGATCCTTGGAGGCCAGGAATTCAAGACCAGCCTGGGCAATCTAGCAAGACATGGTCCCTACAAAAAATCAAAAAGTTATCCAGGTGTGGTGGTGCACACCTATGGTCCCAGTACTGGAGAGGCTGAGATGGGAGAAGTGCATGAGCCTGGGAGGCAGAGTTTGCCATGAGCAGAGATTGCACCACTG
>NW_012111253.1:290358-294806 GCF_000951035.1 Colobus angolensis palliatus
AGGGAGGGAGGAAGGAAGGAAGGAAGGAAGGAAGGAAGGAAGGAAGGAAGGAAGGAAGGAAGGAAGGAAAAAGAAACAGCAGCTACTCAGGAGGGTGAGGTAGAAGGATAACTTGAGGCCAGAAGTTCAAGACCAGCCTAGGCAGCATAGCAAGACCCCATCTGTACAATAAAATAATAAATAAATGAACATATAAGAACTCAAAATGTAAATTATGGGTTGGGTGTGGTGGCTCACACTTGTATCCCTAGCACTTTGGGAGGCCGAAGCAGGTGGATCACCTGAGGTCAAGAGTTTGGGACCAGCCTGGCTAACATGGTGAAACTCCATCTCTACTAAAAATACAAAAAATTAGCCAAGCGTGGTGGCACGCAGCTGTAATCCCATCTATTCAACAGGCTGAGGCAGGAGAATTGCTTGAACTCAGGAGACAGAGGTTGCAGTGAGCCGAGATTGCGCCATTGCACTCCAGCCTGGGCGACAAGAGTGAAACTCAGTCTCAAAAAAAAAAAAAAAATGTAAATTCTGGGAGTATTTATAAAGTATGAAATGCACTGAGTCATTTCTCTTGAATAGATGGTATTCATGGTGCTAATCCTAACCTTAAAAAACAGTAAAATTATGGCCAGGCACGATGGCTCACACCTGTAATACCAGTACTTTAAGAGGCTAAAGCAGGAGAATGGCTTGAGGCCAGGAGTTCAAGACCAGCCTAAGGAAACATAACAAGCCGCTGTCTCTACAAAAAAGAAAAAAAAATGTAGTAAAATTATGCCAGGTACATTAGCACCAAAAAAACTAAGTATGGAGTATATTTTAGTAGGCTTTTCATCTAAAATGGTTGTAATAAGAAATTTTGGGTGCCTAAAATGATTTATTCTAAACTATCTAGAAAATTAAATTATCCCAAGTGATTCAATTTAGAATTGAATTCAATTTGGACCTCCAGAGTTCCAGACAAGCCAAAATTCTACATAAATAAATTTCATATGCCATTTGTTTTGGTTGCTGAAAAAGTCAGGGACTGGGTCCAACCAGGCAATGTAGTTCAAACCTAAGATCTTCATCTCTGCTCTTTTCAGTCATTTATTGAAGACATATTTCACACACATAAAGCCATGTCATGACTTAAAACATTCCTCTTTCTAAAAAATCACACTCAGAAACATCTGTCTCCAACCATGATTAGAATCCTTCCACTATTTTACTCTCTAGTTCCTGTGAACTCAGAGTACATTTTAGAGTCTCATCATCTGAAATGTTTCAACCACTTTCTGGTCCATGTGTCGTCTCCCGAGTATCACTAGCTCCAGTCTTAGGCTAAAGCCCAGAGATGTCAATGAGTTATTTTTCTTTATCTTTTTTTTTTTTTTTTTTTTTTGAGACTGAATTTCGTTCTTGTTGCCCAGGCTGGAGTGCGATGGCACGATCTCGGCTCACTGCAACCTCTGCCTCCTGTGTTCAAGTGATTCTCCTGCCTCAGCCTCCCGAGTAGCTAGGATTACAAATGCATGCCACCATGCCTGGCTAATTTTTTGTAATTTTAGTAGAGACAGGGTTTCATCACGTTGGCCAGGCTGGTCTCAAACTCCTGACCTCAGGTGATCCACCCGCCTCGGCCTCCCAAAGTGCTGGGGATTATGGGTGCGAGTCACTGCGCCTGGCCTGGCAATGAATTCTTACTAGAGCACCTTCAAGTTCTTTTCCTTGGGTTTTTATCTTACTGACTGTGCCAGTCAGTTCCCAATCTTGGACAAACCCCACCATCCACTTTATTTTCCCTCTCAACTACCGTTGGAAAGAAGGCAAAAAGCTGACCTGGTCTAGTATAAAACTAAACCATGGCTATTAGGAGGCAGTCTTCCTGCTTTTAAAAATGTAGCCCTATACCAGAATATCCTATCTCTTCTGGTTTCCTTTAGACAATGACTTCAAAGTTCGTGTTCCCCTAAAAGAATTTTGAAAAACACTGTAATCCAATAATGCATTTTTATGTTGGCATCTAAAATTTTTTCTCATAACCTAAATAATTGAAAAGAAGAAATTTTGACAACAAATTCTATTGTAAATATCAGCATTTTAAAATAAAGGCCCTTTTATCACTTTTTTAAATGTATCTATAGACTAAGATTTTTTCTAAATAAATTTGAATTTATTTATTATTTATTTATTTATTTATTTGATACTGCAAGGTTAAAAACGCAAACTATTTTTTTCTCTGTGCTCACATCACAATCAAAACACAAGACTTCAGCTGGGCATTGTGGTTCACGCCTGTAATCCCAGCACTTTGGGAGGTTGAGGTGGGTAGATGACTTGAGGTTAGAAGTTCGAGACCGGCCCAGCCAACAGGGTGAAACCCTGTCTCTACTAAAAAATACAAAAATTAGCTGGGCGTGGTGGCACATACCTGTAATCCCAGCTACCCAGGAGGCTGAGGCAGGAAATCGCTTGAACCCGGGAGGAGGAGGTTGCAGTGAGCCGAGATTGCGCCGCTGCACTCTAGCCTGGCGACAGTGAGACTCTTTCTCAAAAAACAAACAAACAAAACAAAACAAAAAAACAGAAGACTTCTGAGACCAAATGGAGGCAAGGGGTAGGTTCTTCCCATACAATAAGCAAGCAAGCAATTTGCAGCAGACACCTACTAGATAGCCTCTAATTCAATTCCAACACCATTTACCTTGAGATAATGTCAGATCACACAGGTGGAGGGTTCAGTCCCACAAGACTGCCCCACAACTTACAATGCCAATTGCAAGCTCCAGGTTATTTAACCTGTGCTTCTGACTAACTGGCTGTAAACTGGGGATCCACGACCCCCTCCTTGGTTCGACTAATTTGCTAGAGCAACTCACAGAACTCAAGGAAACAGTTTACTGGTATATTATAAAGTATATTACAAAAGATACAGATGAAAAGCTGCATGGAGCAAAGAATGAAAAGGGGTGTGGAGCTTCCATGCCCTCCCCAAGGATGACACCCTCCTGGAACCTCTATTTGTTCAGCTACCTAGAAGCTGTCTGTACCCTCATCCTCTTAGGCATTTTATGAAGATTTCATTGCAGAGGCATGATTGAAATATGGACAACCTTGTAGAAATGTGACTGAACAAAGAGGATATGACCTAATACTAATAGACTGAGTTGAAACCCTGCCAGGCCTGTCTGTTCAGATTCTTCTTTGCCTCTCTGTGTAGCATTATTTCATCCAGATATGGAGCAGGACCCCTTCTGAAATGAGAGTCTTTTTTATTATTATTATTTCTAGTAGAGACAGGGTTTCTCCACATTGGTCAGGCTGATCTCGAACTCCCGACCTCAGGTGAACCACCCACCTCAGCCTCCCAAAGTGCGGGATTACAGGCATGAGCCACCGTGCCTGGCCTGAAATGAGAGTCTTATGATCTACAATTGGACAAGGTAGGTGAGAGAATTTTTTACTGCCAGCCTCCAAGACCGAAGGGTAGGGGAAGAAGATTCTTGCTTTGAGAAGAAAAAGGAGAACAAGAGAAGATCAGAGAGAAAAAGGAGAGCAAGAGAAGATCAGATCTCTTTTTTTTTTTTTGGCAATAGAGTCTTACTCTGCCACCCAGGCTGGAGTGCAGTGGCAAGATCTCGGCTCACTGCATCCTCTACCTCCAGGGCTCAAGTGATTCTTCTGCCTCAGCCTCCTGAGTAGCTGGGATTACAGATGCCTGCCACTGCACCTGGCTAATTTTTGTATTTTTAGTAGAGACAGGGTTTCGTCATGTTGGCCAGGCTGGTCTCAAACTCCTGACCTCAGATGATCTGCCCGCCTCAGCCTCCCAAAGTGCTGGGATTACAGGCGAGAGCCACTGTAACCGGCCAAATTACATTTTTTAAAAAATTTTTCTATGACCATGTAAAAAAGTATTTTAGATTGAGTAATCATAATTAGTAACAGTACACAATTTGTCAAAACAACATACATATATTACAACCTTCTTAGGCACTGAACATTGAACTATTAGTGAATAATATTTTTTTTCTTAGAGATGGGATTTTGCTATGTTGCCTAGGCTGGCCTTGAACTTCTGGCCTCAAGCAATCCTCCCACTCCCACCTCCTGAGTAGCTGGGACTATAGGCACACACCACCACGCCCCATGCGATTTTTTATGTTACAGCTTTTGAGAGTCATTGTACATAAAAAGATTTTATTGGAAATATCTCTTTTAACAAAAAGGATAGACCAGCCTAAGCAACATAGAGAGACCCCATCTCTGCAAAAAAATGTTTAAAAATTAGGTGGGCATGGGCTGGGTGCGGTGGCTCACGCCTGTAATCCCAGCACTTTGGGAGGCTGAGGTTAGCAGATCACGAGGTCAGGAATCTGAGACCAACCTGGCTAACATGGTGAAACCCCATCTCTACTAAAAATACAAAAATTAGCCAGGCATGGTGGCACACACCTGTAATCCCAGCT
>NW_012111253.1:295426-302999 GCF_000951035.1 Colobus angolensis palliatus
TCTGAGACCAACCTGGCTAACATGGTGAAACCCCATCTCTACTAAAAATACAAAAATTAGCCAGGCATGGTGGCACACACCTGTAATCCCAGCTACTCGGGAGACTGAGGCAGAACTGCTTGAACCCAGGAGGCAGAGGTTACAGTGAGCCAAGATCGTGCCACTGCATCCCAGCTTGGGTGATAGAGCAAGACTCCATCTCAAAAAAAAAAAAAAAAAATTAGGCGGGCATGCTGGCACATACCTGTGGTAATATAGAAAGAGGGTTCCTCACAAGACAGAGGGTAGCAACAGAAGCCAGGCAAAAGAGGCAGTGTCCCTAAGTCAGGGCTGGAGAGGCATTCTGCCAAATGTACAGGGGCTTGAAAGAAAACAAACCCGGAAGAGACCACGGAAAGCTACAACCCTGTAATTGTGAAACTCCCAAAGATGGGACACCCTGTGCCTGAGATTCTCGAGCTCGTACATGTTGTCTTTTCATATGTTACATATTTTATATGTATATATATGCAGCATCCCTTTTTCTGTGGAGAGCGGCCCTTCTCCTTCCCACATGGTTCTTATGGGGCCAGCATTCCCAGTACTCCAAAACCCCACTGACCCAGGGCCCAGTGATCATGGATTGTCATTCCCCAGTCAGAAGATGGCTCAAAAACAGCAATATGTTTAACTGTAGGAGATTGGAGGTGTTTTGTTCTTGTTTATTTGTTTTTTTGGAGATGGGAGTCTTACTCTGTCACCCAGACTGGAGTACAGTGGCACAATCTTGGCTCACCACAACCTCTGCCTCCCAGGTTCAAGAGATTCTCCTGCCTCAGCCTCCTGAGTAGCTGGAATTACAGGCCCCCGCCACCATGCCCAGCTAATTTTTGTATTTTTAGTACAGATGGAGTTTCACCATATTGGCCAGGCTGGCCTCGAACTCCTGACCTCAGGTCATCTGCCAATCTCAGCCCCCCAAAGTGCTGGGATTACAGGTGTGAGCCACCTCACCTGACTTTCTCTGCCTCCCCTTGAAAGTCAATATTTTCTGGGTTTCAGCTGCAAATCACTCTACCTGCTCGCTCTTTGCAATCTCCACTCACTCATCTTCAAGTACTTAAATGACTCTTTAATTTCTCTCTCCAGTTAGGTTTCCCAGACATCACCTACATGTCCCATTTGTGCTTCAAACTTAATGTCTTTCGAACTGAATTTGACTTCCTTCTCAAACCTGCTTCCTGTATCCGTCACAGTGTGTGGAACCAGCATCCAGTCGACCAAGTCATAGAACTGGGAGCAGTATATAATTCCATCCTCTCTCACCTTTACTCACTACATGCCGATGGTCACTGAGTAGTAGCAGTTAGGGTTTCTCTGGTTCCTAGCACAGAAACCAACTCATGTAAACACAACAAGATTTGTAGAAGAGTACTGGAGAAGTTCACAGAAACATAGGAAAATTAAAGAACTAGGCTTCATGAAGGGTAGAAAGCCGGCAACTGCGGTGTTCTCCCCAAGAGGAGCTTGAAGACCATCCCCCAGAGAGCTATACCCAGATAATTCGGCAACAATACAACCTTTCATTTATGGATGGGGTGGAATAAGAATTTTAAACTCCAAACTTTTTTTTTTTTTTTTTTTTTTTGAGACGGAGTCTCTCTCTGTCGCCCAGGCTGGAGTGCAGTGGTCGGATCTCAGCTCACTGCAAGCTCCGCCTCCTGGGTTTACGCCATTCTCCTGCCTCAGCCTCCCAAGTAGCTGGGACTACAGACGCCCGCCACCACGCCCGGCTAGTTTTTTGTATTTTTTAGTAGAGACGGGGTGTCACTGTGTTAGCCAGGATGGTCTCGATCTCCTGACCTCGTGATCCACCCGTCTGCGGCCTCCCAAAGTGCTGGGATTACAGGCTTGAGCCACCGCGCCCGGCCAAACTCCAAACTTTTTATTCAACCTTGGTTAAAATGAAAAGAAACCATTGGTTGCAATGCTATTGGATGAGAGGTAAATAATCTTGTTGATGTAAATCTTCAAGAATCCAAACTGCTGATCCCCACATTTCTCAACAACAAAAGAAGGAGATGATTAGAGGAAATTTACATTCTGATGACTACAGGAACACAATGAACAAGATATCAACTCTAGGCCGGGCGCGGTGGCTCAAGCCTGTAATCCCAGCACTTTGGGAGGCCGAGACGGGCGGATCACGAGGTCAGGAGATCGAGACCATCCCGGCTAACACGGTGAAACCTCGTCTCTACTAAAAATACAAAAACTAGCCGGGCGAGGTGGCGGGCGCCTGTAGTCCCAGCTACTCCGGAGGCTGAGGCAGGAGAATGGCGTGAACCCGGGAGGCAGAGCTTGCAGTGAGTCGAGACTGCACCACTGCACTCCAGCCCAGGCGACAGAGCGAGACTCCGCCTGAAAAAAAAAAAAAAAAAAAGATATCAACTCTAAGAGACAAAGGTCATATTTAAGTTTCAAATCTATGCATGCTCTATTTCTTATTATCATGACCATAGCTTCTTTAATGTTTAATAAAGAGCAACAGACTCCCGTTTTAAGTAAATTTTCTCATTCACGCTATAAATGAGTTCACCAGTCTTGTGTTCACATATATACCGTGTAGATTCTTTTGTCAGACCAAGAGTATTTTGAATGACCCTCTCCCATAGCTGTAGATATTAAAGTCACCTCTGATACAGCTAATTTCAATGCAATAGAAAGCTGATGTATACAGTAGTATCTGGATCAAACTCCTGGGAGGGTTGGAATTGATTGATTTAGTTTGGATCACATATCCACCCTGTCAGAGAGAGTTGGGAGTATTAATATAGGAATGGGGATAGGAAAGTTGAACAATAAGGTAAACAATAATAACCTCATCTGATATGGTTTGGCTCTGTGTCTTTACCCAATCTCATCTTAAATTGTAATCCCCAGGTGTAGAGAGAGGGACCTGGAGGAAGTGATTGGATCACGGGGGCGGTTCCCCCCATGCTGTTCTCAATAGTGAGGGAGTTCTCACAAGATCTGGTTGTTTGATAAGTGTCTGGCATTTCCCCTGCCCTCACTCAGTCTCTCTCCTGCTGCCATGTAAGGCGTGCCTTGCTTTCCCTTCATTTTCCAAGATTGTAAGCTTCCTGAGGCCTCCTCAGGCCTACAGAACTGTGAGTCAATTAAACCTCTCTCCTTTTTAAATTACCCAGTCTCAAGTAGTACCTTTATAGCAGTGTGAAAACGGACTAATACAATATCTCACTATACAGCAAATATTCAGTCTGTTTAAGTGGCCTTAAACTGTCACTTTATCTCAATACCTTGCCTTAGTCCACTTTCTCTAAAACATATTTCAGTAAAAATAAGATCTGTCTTTAATCCCTTGCATTTTGGCTTCTGACTTCATTATTATTATTATTATCATTATTATTTTGAGACAGAGTCTCACTCCATCACCCAGGCTGGAGTGCAGTGGCATGATCTCGGCTCACTGCAGCCTCTGCCTCTTAGGTTCAAGGGATTCTCCTACCTCAGCCTCCCGAGTAGGGATTACAGATGTGTGCCACCACACTAGGTTAATTTTTGTATTTTTAGTAGAGATGGGGTTTTGCCATCTTAGCAAGGCTAGTCTCAAACTCCTGACCTCAGGTGATCCACCCTCCTTGACCTCCCAAAGTGCTAGGAATACAGGTGTGAGCCACCATGCCCAGTCGGCTTCTGGCTTCTTTACCCTGATGAAGATCACCACTGTTACTCTTGTGAAAAAAAAAGAAAAGAAATTCTTATCTGAGGAATATGAGCTCCTTTAAATTATTAGGACCAAGCCCGGTTCAGTGGCTCATACCTGTAATCCCAGCACTTTGGGAGGCTGAGGCGGGCAGATCACATGAAGTCAGGAGTTTGAGACCAGCTTGGCCAACATGGCAAAACAACGTCTGTACTAAAAATACAAAACTTAGCCAGGTGTGGTGGCCGACGCCTGTAATCCCAGCTATTTGAGAGGCTGAGGCAGGAGAACTGCTTGAACCTAGGAGGCGGAGGTTGCAGTGAGCTGAGATCACGCCACTGCATTCCAGCCTGGGCCATAGAGTGAGACTCCATCTCAAAATAAACAAACAAATGAACAGGCTCAGAGAAGCACTGGAATAAAAGAGCAGTCACATCACCCTCCCTTAAGCTAAATAATTACTTCTTGAAGCCACTTGCTATGTGGGCTATAGATTAATTGATGCCAAAAGCCATTGAATGGCATATACCCTATAGCTGATATGTAGCCAAACACTAACCAATGTTATTTCTGTAAACAAATAGGAATTCCTAACAACTTTTGTAATCACCCCCTTCTCCTGATTTGTTTTTCTTTCTTTAGAAACTCGAGCCTCCTCTTTGTTCCCCAGAGCGTTCTCCAAGACAACTTGGAAGTATGTTCCAGACTGCAGTCCTCAACCTTGACCCAGAGAAACTCTTTATATTAATTATGCCTCGGCTTCTTCGTTTGAAGTCAACACTCAGAGTTTACCAGTGACTTCTCATATGATGTTTAGTGATTTTTCAGGACAGCTTAGTCTTGCTGACCTCTATCAAACATCAGACACTTCATGCAGCTCTATCTTCTTGTCAGCCTTGAGTCATTTTTCTTCTTTCTGAAGTCTACCTGTTTGGCTGCATGTGGTGGCTCACACCTGTAATCCCAGGACATTGGGAGGCCAAAGCAGGTGGATCACTTGAGGTCAAGAGTTAGAGACCAGCCTGGCCAACGTGGTGAAACCCTGTCTCTACTAAAAATACAAATTTTTGTATTTTTTGGACAGAAAATACAGTAACGCATGGTGGCACGTGTCTGTAATTCCTGTTACTTGAGAGGCTGAGGCAGGAGAATTGCTTGAACCTGGTAGGCGGAGGTTGCAGTGAGCCAAGATAGCACCACTGCACTCCAGCCTGGGCGACAGAACAAGACTCTGTCTAAATAAATAAATAAATAAAGTCTACCTGTTTCCATTCTTCTCTCCCCTTCCTCATAGCTATGTACCTCATTTAAGTTTTTGCTTAACCTTAGAGCAATGGGGTGCTGAAATGATCAAATGTGCATTTCAAAAAGATTACATTGGCTGCAGAGTTCAAAAAAAATTATTAAAGGAGAGCAAAAGTGAATGAATATAATAACATATTGAGAGTCTATTTCAGTAATTCCAGAGAGAAATAGAAATTTGAATTATAGTGGTGGTGATAAAGATGGAGGGATTTGGATGAACACAAAACAGATTTAAAAGTCAAAACCAATGATGGACTAGATAAGGGAGATGAAGGATGACTGCCATGCTCCTGACTTAGAAAATTATGTGGCACATAGGAAAACCAGGTGTGTAGGGGAGGATGCTGGAATTCAGTTTGGGGCATGTTGAGTTGGAGGTGACTTTGAGATATTCAAGGAGAGATGTCCAGTAAACAGATAAATGAATCTGGAGGTCATATTGTACTGTCGTGGAGATGAATATAAACCTGTGAATTATCCTGGTACATGTGGTATTTGAAGCTAAGATTATGAATGAAGTCAGTTAAGGAGATAGTATGGAATCAGGGGAAGATTTGACTCAGCAGGGAAGAATGAACTGGCAAAGAAGACAGGTGGACTAGCAAGAGAAGTGAGAGGAGAGCCTCAAGCCATGGAGAGCTTCAAGAATGGAATTAAGCCAGGTGTGGTGGCTCATGCCTGTAATCCTAACACTTTGGCAGGCCAAAGTAGGAGGATCACTTGAGCCCAGGAGTTCGAGACCAGTCGATACCAGTCTGAGCATTAGAGTGAGACTCCTGTCTCTACAAAAAGAAAACACAAAAACAAAAAACAAATGGAATGGAATCATCACTCCCATCAAAATGTTCTGAGAAGACAAATGATAGAACTTTAAAACCTGTTAGTTAAACCCGGGTGCAGTGGCTCACACCTTTAATCCTAGTGCTTTGGGAGGCAAAGGCAGGCAGATCACTTGAGCTCAGGAGTTTGAGACCAGCCTGGGTAACATGGCAAAATCCTGTTTCTACAGAAAATACAAAAATTAGCTGGGAGTGGTGGTGCACACCTGTAGTCCCAGCTACTTGGGAGACTGAGGTGGGAAGACTGCTTGAGCCCGGCAGGCGGAGGTTGTGGTCAGCTGAGATCACACCACTGCACTCCAGCCTGGGCAACAGAGTGAGACTCCATTTCAAAAAATAAAAATTTAAAAAGTCACTGTCATGAAAGATTTTAAAAAACAAAGTAAGCCGGCAGTGGTGGCTTACACCTGTAATTCCAGCACTTTGGGAGGCCAAGGTGGGAGCATCACTTGAGCATAGGAACTCAAGACCAGCCTGGGCAACATGGCAAGACCCCATCTCTATTTAAAAATATATATATAAATAAAACAAAATGTGTGTTTTGGAGGGGTCTGTGTTAAGTTGACTAAAGATGCAACCAAATCCTTGACTGGACGTTAGAAAGCATCTCTAAAGACATTTCTGTGAAAACTGAGGAAATTTGAATGAGACTATGTACTAGGTAATAATATTGTACTCATTCTAAATGCCTTATATGTGATTTGGTTATGTCAGAGAATATGCTTGTTCTTACATAATAGAAACAAATGTTTAGGGAGTAAATGTAATAATGTCCACAACTTAATTTAAAACATACATGTGTGCAAAAACCAAAAAAATGTAAAATGTGTGCAAAAAATGTGTGCAAAACCAAAAAACTGTATCTGTGCAAAAACAAATGTGGATGTGTGAAAAACCAAAATGTGTACATGTGAATGTGTGTGTGTGTGGCTGTGTGTGTGAGACAGAGAGAGAGAACAAATGTCACAAAATGTCATCATCCGGCAAAACCAGATGAAAGGTATTAGAGTATTCTTTTGTGCTATTCTTCCTACTTTGCTGCAGGATTGAAAATTTCAAAATAATGAATATTTTACTACAAAAACAAAACAAAAAGCTTATTTACAATCATATCCAACGCTTGCAATTATGAGATTACACTCCCAAAGAATTCTCACAAAACAATTGCATTAATAGGCCATATTTGTTTCACTTCTTACCTATTGATTTGATCAAGTGACCACTGTAAATTGATAGGTCACGGTTGAAAATATGCCATGAGGCAGAGTCCTGGATATAATTAAGCCATAATAAGGCGAGCCAATATGGAAGTATATATGGCATTGGTTTCCTCTATCACCCCCTTCTTTCCTTCCTGAAGGTAGAAGTTATTGGCAAGACAAAGTAATAGATAAGTAGACTTCAGTAGCATAACAATGCATCAAAGTTAGTAAGGCAAAAGTCTGTTTTGTAGATGCTCTTTTCTGAGGAATCTGAAAAATTTAAGCCTTCTGCTATGGAAAGAAGAATCTAGGGTATCAGCCTGGCGCAGTGGCACATGCCTGTAATCCCAGCACTTTTGGAGGCTGAAGCAGGTGGATCACCTGATGTCAGGAGTTTGAGACCAGCCTGACCAACAAGGTGAAACCCCATTTCTACTAAAATACAAAAATTAGCTGGGTGTGGTGGCATGCACCTATAGTCCCAGCTACTCTGGAGGCTGAGACAGGAGAATCACTTGAAC
>NW_012111253.1:303319-306219 GCF_000951035.1 Colobus angolensis palliatus
TGCAGATCACGAGGTCAGGAGATCGAGACCATCCTGGTTAACACAGTGAAACCCCATCTCTACTAAAAAAATACAAAAAAAGTAGCCAGGCATGGTGGCAGGTGCCTGTACTCGCAGCTACTCAGGAGGCTGAGGCAGGAGAATCCCTTGAACCCGGGAGGTGGAGCTTGCAGTGAGCTGAGATCACGCCACTGTACTCCAGCCTGGGTGACAGAGCAAGACTCCGTCTCAAAAAAAAGAAAAAAGAAAAAAAAAGTAGCCAGGCGTGATGGCTCACACCTGTAATCTCAACACTTTCGGAGGCTGAGGCAGATGGATTGCGTGAGTTCAGGAGTTCAAGACCAGCCTGGCCTTATGGCAAAACCCTATCTCTACAAAAAATACAAAAATTAGCCAGGCGTGGTCATACGTGCCTGTGGTCCCAGCTACTTGGGAGGCTGAGGCTGGAGGATCATTTGAGCACAGGAGGTGGAGGTTGCAGTCAGCTGTGACTGTGCCACTGCACTGTAGCCTGGGTGACAGAGTGAGATCTTGTCTCAAAAAAATAGTAAAACAAATGCATAAATTATAATGGACAAACTTTGCTATCTACAAGACAAAAGTGAGTTTGTCTCATTGTGAAAGACGTAAGCCTTCCACCTGAGGAGAGGAAATATCCTAGGTTGCCCTTCCAGGAAGAAAGGTCATCTTGATCTCATGAACCTTGTGGCTACTCTGCGGAGAGGCCTGAGGAGTAAAAATCCCAGAGGAGACTGCGGTATTAAGAAATAGAGAAAGAGGCCGGGCGCGGTGGCTCACGCCTGTAATCCCAGCACTTTGGGAGGCAGAGGCAGGCGGATCACAAGGTCAGGAGATCGAGACCATCCTGGCTAACTAACACAGTGAAACCCCATCTCTATTAAAAGTACAAAAAAATTAGCCAGGTGTAGTGGCAAGCACCTGTAGTCCCAGCTACTCGGGAGGCTGAGGCAGGAGAATGGCTGAACCCGGGAGGCGGAGCTTGCAGTGAGCCGAGATGGCGCCACTGCACTCCAGCCTGGGCGGCAGAGACTCTGTCTCAAAAAATAATAAAAAAAAAAAGAAATAGAGAAAGAGTGTAGACTAGAGAGAAATAGGGTTCCCTATAGGGTTAACTGAATGTTCAGTGAAGAGAAAACTTTAAAAAAAGAAAGAAAGAAAAACAGGTTGGGTGTGGTGGCTCACATCTGTAATTCCAGCAGTTTGGGAGGCTGGGGTGGGCAGATTGCTTCATCTCAGGAGTTTGAAAGCAGCCTGACCAACATGGCAAAACCCCATCACTATGAAAATACAAAAATTAGCCAGGTGTGGTGGTGCATGCCTGTAACCCCAGCTACTTGGGAGGCTGAGGTGGGAGGTGGAGGCTTCAGTGAGCCGTGATCACGCCACTGCACTCCAGCCTGGGCAACTGAGCGAGACCCTGTCTCAAAAACAAAAAACAACAACAACAAAAAAAAACCCAAAATCATTGGATTACTATGTGGTATATAGTGGAACACAGGTTGAGGAGCTGTGCTGCCTGGTTTGGAATCCCAGTTCTGTCTCTTTACTAGTTGTCCAATGCTTATTAGCTGAACTGTTACCAGAAACACTGTAACACATGCAGTAAACACTATACTCAGCTATTTGTCCTATAGACTCCATGTATGTTTTTTGACTTTTTTCTGATCATAGTATCTGCACATCTTCCTGGCATAAGGAAGGTGTTATATATGAGGAAGTGGAATTTCTGAATGAGAGAAACACAGGGGAAGGAAAAGAATATGTCATTTGGTGGTTAAGAAAGGATTAAAGAAACTGGGGGTATTAAAAGACTTGTATGAGGCTGGGCACGTTGTCTCATGCTTATAATCCCAGCATGTTGCGGGAAGTCAGGGACCCCAAACAGAGGGACCGGCTGGAGCCAAGGCAGAAGAACATAAATTGTGACAATTTCATGGACATTTATCAGTTCCCAAAATTAATACTTATAAAAATATCTTATGCCTGTCTTTACTGCAATCTCTGAACATAAATTGTGAAGATTTCATGGACATTTATTACTTCCCCAATCAATAATCTTATTTATGCCTATCTTTAATCTCTTAATACTGTTATCTTCATAAGCTGAGAATGTACGTCACCTCAGGACCACTACTGTACAAATTGATTGTAAAATATGTGTGTTTGAACAATATGAAATGAGTGTACCCTGAGAAAGAACAGAATAACAGCAATTTTCAGGGAACAATGGAAGATAACCATAAGGTCTGACTGCCTGCAGGGTCGGGAAGAATAGAGCTATATTTTCCTTCTTGCAGAGAACCTACAGACAGATGTGTGAGTAGGAGAAATACGGCTGAATTCTTTTCCCAGCAAGGAATATTAATAATTGAGATCCTGGAGAAGGAATGCATTTCTGGGGGTAGGTCTATAGATGGCTGCTCTGGGAGTGTCTGTCTTTTGTGGTTGAGATAAGGACTGAAATATGCCCTGGTCTCCTGCAGTACCCTCAGGCTTACTAGGATTGGGAGATTCCAGCCTGGTAAATTCTAGTCAGACCGGTTGTCTGCTCTTGAATCCTGTTTCCTATTTGTGTTTTGTTGTTTTTTTTGGGGGGGGGACGGAGTCTCACTCTGTTGCCCAGGCTGGAGTGCAGTGGTGCGATCTCAGCTCACTGCAAGCTCCACCTCCTGGGTTCACGCCATTCTCCTGCCTCAGCCTCTGGAGCAGCTGGGACTACAGGTGCCTGCCACCACGCCCGGCTAATTTTTTGTATTTTTAGTAGAGACAGGGTTTCACCGTGTTAGCCAGGGTGGTCTCGATCTCCTGACCTCGTGATCTGCCTCGGCCTCCCAAAGTGCTGGGATTACAGGCGTGAGCCACTGTGCCTGGCCCCTGTT
>NW_012111253.1:310189-315071 GCF_000951035.1 Colobus angolensis palliatus
ACTCTCGTTGCCCAGGCCAAAGTGCAATGGCCTGATCTCGGCTCACCGCAACCTCCATCTCCCGGGTTCAAGTGATTCTCCTGCCTCAGCCTCCCCAGTAGCTGGGATTACAGGCATGCACCACCACACCCAGCTAATTTTTTGTATTTTTATTAGAGACGGGGTTTCACCATGTTGGCCAGGCTGGTCTTGAACTCCCGACCTCAGGTGATCTGCCTGCCTCTGCCTCCCAAAGTGCTGGGATTACAGGCGTGAGCCACCACGCCCGGCCATATATAAGAGCTTTTAAAGGCAGAGAGCAGAAGTTACAGGTACAATCATAAATAAATATATGGAGGCAATACATTGAGTTGACTTTAAAAGGCAGGACCTCTCAAAACAGAAGCCTAGAAGTCATAGGTGGATTCAAAGGTTTTCTAATTTCTGATTGGTTAAGGAGGTAAAGCTTTAAAATTTTTTTAAAGTGGCCAGGCACGGTGGCTCACACCTGAAATCCCAGCATGTTGGGAGGCCAAGGCAGGTGGATCACCTGAGGTTGGGAGTTCAAGACCAGCCTGACCAACATGGAGAAACCCCATCTCTACTAAAAATAGAAAATTAGCTGGGTATGGTGGCACATGCCTGTAATCCCAGCTACTTGGGAGGCTGAGGCAGGAGAATCGCTTAAACCCGGGAGGCGGAGGTTGTGGTGAGCTGAGATCACGCCATTGCATTCCAGCCTGGGCAACAAGAGCAAAACTCTGCTTCAAAAAAAAAAAAAAAAATTGAAGTCTAAAAATTTGGGATCAGCAGAAAAGAATGTTAGCTCTGGCCCATGGGTATGACTTCCTTTATGCCTCTCAGGAAGAAATTTGGAACAAAGAAGAGCAGTCAGAATTTAGTCCTTAGTTCCCCCTTATCTGAATTCTACAAGACAGCAGATCTATTTGGTGGTGGGGGGGGGGGGTTTGGGTTTCTGAAAAACAACTCAGGAACATATGTTATTATGTTATCTTTGGTTTCTATAGGGAACCAAACATCTGTGATTCTAACTTCCTTGGCTATTGTTTTACGCTACTATTACCTTCTTGCTTATCAAGTGGTTCACTTCTCAGGGCTAGCTAGGTGCCCGGAATTTCCCTTGAAGGAACTTAAGATTTTCCTTATTTTCATACGTGAGGGGGCCTGCAGGCCCATAAGAGGGGTCCCTGCTCCCTCATCTTTTCTTTTGCTGAGTAGCGTTTCACTGTATGAATGTAAGACAATTTATTTATCTGTTCACCAGTTGCTACACATTTGAGTTATTGCCAGTTTTTGGCAAGTGTTAATAAAACATCCATAAGCATTTCCAGACAGATATTTTTGTGGGCATGATTTCATTTTTCATGAGTAAATACTTAGGAGTGGGATTGCCGGGTCATAAAGTAAGTATATATTTAACTATATAAGTACATCATTATTATTGTTATTATTATTATTTTGAGACAGAGTCCCGCTCTGTCACCCAGGCTGGAGTGCAATGGCACGATCTCGGCTCGCTGCAACCTCCGCCTCCCGGGTTCAAGTAATTCTCCTGCCTCGGCCTCCCAAGTAGCTAGGATTGCAGGTGCCTGCCACCACACCTGGCTAATTTTTTGTACTTTTAGTAGAGATGGGGTTTCGCCATGTTGGCCAGGCTGGTCTTAAACTCCTGACCTCAGTTGATCCACTTGCCTCAGCCTCCCAAACTGCTGGGATTACAGGCGTGAGCCACGGCGCCCGGCCATAAGTACATTATTTTTTAAGCTTCAATGCTTTGATTTCTCTTATCCTTTAATCTCTCTACTTTCTTCTTTTTCATGCATTCATTCTTTTTTTTCTTTTTCTGGGGGTGGGGGACAGGGTCTTACTCTGCCATCCAGGCTGTAATGCAGTGGCACAATCAGAGCTCACTGCAGTCTCAACTTCTTGGGCTCAAGAGATCTTCCTTCCTCAGCCTCCTGAGTATCCAGAACCACAGGCATGCACCACCATGCCTGGCTACTTTTTTAATTTTTTGTACAGATGAGTCTTGTTATGTTGCCCAGGCTGGTCTCGAACTCCTGGCTCAAGTGGTCCGCCCGCCTCAGCCTCTCAAAGTGTTGAGATTACAGGTATGAGCCACCACACCTGGCTCATTCTTTCTTTTTTTAAGAGATAGAGTCTCATTATGTTGCCCAGGCTGGTGTCAAACTCCTGGCCTCTGGTAATCCTCCTGCATCAGCCTCCTGAGAAGCTGGGACAACAGGTGCAGGCCACCATGCCCAACTCTCTTTTCTTTTTTTATGTTAACTAACTCTTATCTTTATCTTCCTTACCTAAATTGGACTCCATCATGCATCATTTTAAACAAACTTTTGTTCATATCCTCAACTAGTTATCCCATTGTCTTCCTGTCAAACTTACCCTACAACCCCCATTCCCTGGATCAATTCAACTGTCCCTCTTCCCTGTACCTATTCTGGAGCTATGTTGTGTACCTTGAGAAAAATCATTTAATGTACATACTTCTATAACATAAAATGGGGGTTTCTAACCTCAAATGGGCCCTTGACACTGCAGGAAAATCCTTCTATGTTTTTGTGATCAACTCATATTCTCCCCAGCAGCCATCTCAAACCTAATCTACTCTTATTTATTTATTTATTTTTGAAACGGAGTCTCGGCTCTGTCACCTCGGACGGAGTGTAATGGCGTGGTTTCAGCTCACTGCAACCTCCACCTCCCAGGTTCAAGCGATTCTCCTGCCTCAGCCTCCCAAGTAGCTGGGACTGCAGGCATATGCCACCATGCTCAGCTAATTTTTTTTTTTTTTGTATTTTTAGTAGAGACAGGGTTTCACTATGTTGGCCAGGCTGGTCTCGAACTCCTGACCTTGTGATCTGCCTGCCTCGGCCTCCCAAAGTCCTGGGATTACAGGTGTGAGCCACTATGCCCGGCCAAACCTAATCTACTCTTTTTTTTTTTTTTGAGGCGGAGTCTCGCTCTGTCGCCCGGACTGGAGTGCAGTGGCCGGATCTCAGCTCACTGCAAGCTCCGCCTCCCGGGTTTACACCATTCTCCTGCCTCAGCCTCCCGAGTAGCTGGGACTACAGGCGCCCACCACCTCGCCCGGCTAGTTTTTGTATTTTTAGTAGAGACGGGGTTTCACCATGTTAGCCAGGATGGTCTCGATCTGCTGACCTCGTGATCCGCCTGTCTCGGCCTCCCAAAGTGCTGGGATTACAGGCTTGAGCCACCGCGCCCGGCCTAATCTACTCTTATCAAGCTTCAGATCCCACCCCATCTCCCTTCTGGGGAGGTCTCAATAGCAGATCTCAGCAGGATCCATTAGATACCAGTTCCAAATCCACTTGCATCTACCCCCTTCTTTGCCTCCTTCCCTTCTATTACAATGAACAGTGGACCCTGGCTCTGGCAGTTTAAGGCTAATTTCTCCACTTGTGCTTCCTCCTAGTTTCTCAGTCTTCACTCTACAGCATATTCCCACACTCTCTGTCTTCATCCCCTTTCTCTCTAGTGGATCCTTATGGGAGCTTGGTAGCTCACTTGCTTGCTTTTTTTTTTCCCTTCTTTCTTTCTGGAACATACCACCCTCTGTGACTCTACAGAGCCAGGCAGGAGGAGTTTTTTTGTTATTACTTTTTAGGAGACCGTCAGCTCCCCTAGAGTGGAAATCATGACCTTCAACTGGCTTTGGGATCCTTGGAGTCCCAGCTAAACCAGGACTGGAGGCATCTTGAAGCAAGGACTTGGTGTCCTTGAGGCAGCTCAAACCTTTAGAGCTCAGGGACCTCCAAACTGAATGCACAAGAGCCCTGAGGGTCCTAAGGAGGTAACCCCAAGGCTGCTAGGTGGGGAAGCCAGGACTTCAATCAGGAATGCCCCTCTTTCATCTGCAATATTTCTTTTGGACAGTCTGGCAATTAAACAACAACTAGTTTTAAAACACCTGTCTTAGATCCTTGATCAGAGTCCCAGCCTGTCCTCCTCCCTCTAGAGATGGGGAAGATGTGCTCCTTCCTCCTAAAAGCCTTCAGCTTAGAGCCAGTCAGTTTCCAATCTACCAGTTGAGTGACATTGGGCAAGCCCCTCCCTGTGCTGGGTCTCATTTTCGAAAAAATAGGGTATGGGGAGGAGTGGGCAGGACCTTGGGTCTTCAGTTTCTTTAAAGTGGAGTGAGTCTAGAAAGAAGACAGGGAAGCCAGGCGCAGTGGCTTACACCTGCAATCCCAGTACTTTGGGAGGCTGAGGCGGGTGGATCACGAGGTCAGAGGTTCGAGACCAGCCTGGCCAAGATGGTGAAACCCCTTTCTCTACTAAAAGTACAAAAATTAGCCAGGCACGGTGGCAGGCACCTGTAATCCCAGCTACTCCGGAGGCTGTGGCAGGAGAATTGCTTGAACCTGGGAGGTGCAGGTTGCAGTGAGCTGAAATCGCTCCACTGCACTCCAGCCTAGGTGACAGAGTTAGACTCTGTCTCAAAAAAAAAAAAGAAAAGAAAAGAAAAAAAGAAAGAAGAAAGGAAAATCAGATAGACTCTCCCCTTCAGATATACAAACATTCATACATACTTCCTCCCCACCTCTGTATAGGGGAACACAGGCTGGGCAAGGGGTTATGAAAACAGGAAATGCTAATATAAGTAACAGGTCAGGCCAGGCGCAGTGGCTCACCCCTGTAATCCCAGCACTTTGGGAGGCCAAGGTGGGCAGATCACCTTAGGTCAGGAGTTTGAGACCAGCCTGGCCAACATGGCAAAACCCTGTCTCTGCTAAAAATACAAAAATTAGCCAGGTGTGGTGGCAGACGCCTGTAATCCCAGCTACTCAGGAGGCTGAGGCAGGAGAATTGCTTGAACCCAGGAGGTGGAGGTTGCAGTGAG
>NW_012111253.1:316221-324801 GCF_000951035.1 Colobus angolensis palliatus
CCATGCCCAGCTAATTTTTTGTATTTTTAGTAGAGATGGGGTTTCACCATGTTAGCCAGGATGGTCTCGATCTCCTGACCTCGTGATCCGCCCACTTCGGCCTCCCAAAGTGCTGGGATTACAGGCGTGAGCCACCACGCCTGGCCCTTCCAACACCTTTTAAACCACCTTTATTTTATGTCACCATCATACTACCTAGATTGTGATAAGACAAGTCTTTTTATCTCTGGTGTTACTTCTTTCTAATCTACTCTCCATACCGAAGCCAGAACAGTTAAACGAACAAACAGCTCACTTAAAGTTCTCCTAAGTATGTTTTCCTGGTTAGAGATCCCACCAGATTGCTTACCAGTGAAACTAACTGATTTGTAGTTTTCTGCTTCCTTCTTGATGCACAGTCCATCACTCCTTACCATGATGGTTACTTTTAATCAAAAGTTATAGTTTGACTACCAGTTCCAAAATGATTCCATTCTTTCCTGGTAATTTATTCATAGGTAGCATGTCATTTACTTACAGAATATTTCAACTAGTACCGTGTTTCTCAAAATACAAGATCTGCAACAAGTTGATGGGTGGGGAGGGCCAGAAGGTCCCACAATTTGTATTCAAATAAAGAACACTATGTGATTCTTAAGTACAGTAAAGCGTCAGAACCACTAAATAAAGTGCCTCTGACTTGCCTGGTTAAAATAATGAGCCAATAGATATTTCCCATTCCTCTGCCTTCTCCAGCTTCTTCCTGATGTATCTTAAGACAGACAATGGGAGATGCATAAAGGAGAATATGCTGTGGGACTTGGGACTGAGAAAACTTTTGTCTTCACTCTTAGATCTGTTTCATTTCTTTTTCTTTTTTTTTTTTTTTGAGACAGAGTTTCACTCTCGTTGCCCAGGCCAAAGTGCAATGGCCTGATCTCGGCTCACCGCAACCTCCATCTCCCGGGTTCAAGTGATTCTCCTGCCTCAGCCTCCCAAGGAGCTGGGATTACACATGCACCACCACACCTGGCTACTTTTTTGTATTTTTAGTAGAGACAGGGTTTCTCCATGTGGGTCAGGCTGGTCTCAAACTCCCGACCTCAGATGATCCACCTGCCTCAGCCTCCCAAAGTACTGGAATTACAAGCATGAGCCACCGTGCCCGGCCATTCTCAGCCCCGTTTCTTCAGCTTGACTTGCTGCCTGCGATAAGCCCAGTGGTTCATTTAGTTGAGCTTGCTCTGCCCTTTTAAAGTCTCAGAGTCTTGAATCACCTTGCTCCTTCAGTCTAGAATGAATCTAGTCTTTCTCTCCCAACTCCACCCCTTCAGGGATCATCCAGTTATTAGAACCCTCCAAAAATGTTTTCTGGAGTTCTTCGGCCCTTTTTGTGATGCCCCCCATAATCCATGCAAGCACTCATTCATAAGCTCAACAAATATCTATTGAGTGCCTGCCATGGGCCAAGTACTGTTCCAGGACCTAAACACACAACCTAGAACAAATGAAATAAAAATACTTACTCTTGTGAAATTAGTATTCCAGTGGAGAAGTCAGACAAGTAGTAAAAAAAAAATAAAAAATAAAAAATAACGAACAAACAACCTATAGGGCATGTTAGACGAGGAAACAAGAGTGAGGTGGGATTCCTATTTAAGTGGAATGGTGGGAGAGCTTTATTGAGAAGACCTGAAGGGATGGGAGAGCGGGCCGTATGGCCACTTAGGTAAGGAGCAGGTCAGCCGGAAGTACCTGGCAGGTTAGAAGAGGAAGGGGTCTATCCAGATTGGAGCAGGAAAGTCGGGGAAGAGGTGCGGGAGGTTATAGGTGGCTAGATTCCATCAGGCCTTGTAGGCCACTATAAAGTCCTGGGTTTTCACTCTCAGTGAAATGGGAAACCATCGCAGTGTTTTAAGCAAAGGAGGAACATAATTTGACGTTATTAAAACGTCTGTCTGGCTGTGGTGTGGAGAATAGCCAAGAGAAGTAACGTGTAATCAAGAAGCTATTGCAATAATCCAAGTGAGCCATGAGGGTGGACTGGACCATGGGGGCAGGTGTGGAAGTCATAAGATTAATATGTGTTTAACTCAAGTTGTGGTATTAATTATGGCTTGCATTAAATGCATCGCTAATATGCTTCTGCGGTGGATTTTTCCACCTTAGATTTCAGGGAATGGATGTGATGGGAGTGGGTAGGGAAGGTCTGAGGTTACTAAAGAGATGGAACCTCCTGGATCTGCAAACCTCAAATGATTCCAGGCCTCGGAGCCTCTGGCGCAGCAATAATTCTGCAGCCGAGCCCACTAGCCGCTTCCCAGTGACCATGCGCAACAGGCAGGTGGGAGCCTATGGAAAGCGCGGACTTTCGGAAAGCTGCACGAGCGCGTTCGGGGAGTCCGGTTCAGCGCCTCTGCGCAGGCGCAGTGGTCCCCACGGGCTTGCGCGCGCACTCGCTGCGGGACAAGCTTCTGGAAGCTCATTGCGGTGGCGTTGGTGCTGTTTGCGGCTGCTGGTGCAGGTACTGGTCGTCCCGGGTCCCGAGTTTCGGGGCCGTGGCCGGGTCGCCGGCTCCGAGGGCGCACCTGGGGCGGGGTGGGGGCCGGGAGCAGCCTACCAACGGGCTGTGCGCTGCGCTGCTGCTGCTTTTGTGGGAGGTGCGCACTCCGCTGCGGGATGGGGCTGTTGGCTTCTCTCCATCCCTCCCTGCGCCACTTGGGCACTGTTGACATTTTGGGCGGGATAATGCCTTGTTTTGTTTGTGTGGTGTGGCTGTGAGGGGGAGGCTCTCCCGTTATTGCAGGATGTGTAACAGCGTCACTGGTTCTGCCCGTTAGATAACAGTACCACCTTTCCTCCCAGTCGAGCTAACCAAAAATGTGTCCAGACGTTGCCACAGGACCCCTGGGGGGTGAAATCTCTCCTTTTTAACTCCCTCCGGTTGAGATCCTCTGGCTGCGTCACATTTTCGCCGGGCCTCCAGTGTAAACTCTGTAGACAGAGCTGAGTGTCTTAGTCACCGCGGAGCCCCAGGTGCCTCGCACGGCGCCAGGTACATGGTGGGCGCCTAATATTTGGCAGAGGAATAAATGACGTCATGCGTGCTGTGTGCCGGGCGCTGTACTCGGAAGTGGGTTGTTATTGGTATGGTAGTTGCAATGCGAAGCTGTCACATACTTCACTTGTCGCATTGTAGTCCCGCTCCGGCTGCATTGTCATTTCCTGGACCCTCTGTGAGCGTGAGGACCCTTTCAGGCCTGTCCACGCCTGGCCCCGCAGCTCATGGCCCCGGTCCTGTTCCAGCTCATTGTAGTTGCTCAGTCACTTGTAGAATGAATGAATGCAGGCAACACAGGGTAGTCTGTGTGCAAAGTAGTGCTTTGGGATCAAGCAGAGCATCACACAAGAAGTGACAGTTGAAAGGAGTCAGGCTTTAAAGAACGAATAAAAGTTTGGTAGGAGAAAGAAAGCAATATTCCGAGGAGAGGGAATAGCCTTGGTGCGAACGCTAGGAGGGTATGTAGAGAGGAAGTGTCTGGGAATGGCGAGATACTAATTTATGGCTGTAGTGTCAATCGGGTAGCTTAGAGCTCAAGAGGTGAGGTCATCAGGCAGTGTCTCTAGATCACAATGCCGTGGTCCCTGCATGTGAACTTTATCGAGAGACCGTTTGGGGGCTGGTGAGGGGACTGTAAGCCGGGGAGTGATAAGATCATATTTTGCATGTTAGAAGGAATATTTTGGCTACAGTGTGAGACTGGATTGAAGATCCCTGTACTTAGGCAGTTTCAGTAGGATAGAATGGAGAAGTTCTTAGGAAATAAAATCACCAGACCTTGGTTATCGATGATGGGAGAAGTAAGGAGGAAGAGAAATTTGAAAGTCAAATTTTAAATTGGGCTTCTGAGTTGAGCAACGGGTGAGAAATGCGTACCCTTTCATTAAGAAAGGGTAGGAGTTGTTAAATAGCTTTTCGACTGGGTCCCCTTGTGAACCTTTTCTGATAACATTTTGTTTAGGAGGATTATTGAATCTAAAGCAACTGTTTCCTTAACCCTTAAGTAGCTCCTCGGCTTTAGACTACAAAGAAAATTATGACTGGGTGCGGTGGCTCAAGCCTGTAATCCTGACACTTTGGGAGGCCGAGGTGGGTGGGTCGCCTGAAGTCAGGAGTTCGAGACTAGCCTGGCCAACGTGGCGAAACCCCATCTCTACTAAAAATACAAAAATTAGTTGGGAATGGTGGCACGTGCCTGTAGTCCCAGCTTCCTGGGAGGCTGAGGCAGGAGAATCGCTTGAACCCGGCTGGGGCAGAGGTTGCAGTGAGCCAAGATTGTACCACTTCACTCCAACCTGGGCACCAAGAGCGAAAGTCCGTCTCAAAAAAAAAAAAGAAAATTATCTTTTTAATATAGTAGTTGAGCAGGGCTTTTCTAGGCCTTTGCAGGTATGTGTGTGGATATATTTCTCTGAACCAAACCAAGAACAATGTTTTTAGGACTAACAACAGTTTGTTTTACCTATTTAATGCCTTAATATTTCTTCTTGACAGTTTCTGCAGGACTGTAAACTGGATTCCTGGAACCTTTGATATTCCTGGCTGTGTATAGTACCTGTTGGTGGACTGCACTGACACTCAACTAGAGTGTGAAGGGACTGGATTCCTGCCCCTGAGACACAATGCAAGCTGTAGTGCCCTTGAACAAGATGCCAGCCATCTCACCAGACCCTCAAACTCTGGCCTCGACTGAACAAAATGAGGTCCCAAGAGTGGTTACTTCTGGGGAGCAAGAAGCTATTTTAAGAGGAAATGCGGCTGACGCAGAGTCTTTCAGACAGAGGTTTAGGTGGTTTTGTTACTCAGAAGTAGCTGGACCCAGGAAAGCTCTGAGTCAACTCTGGGAGCTCTGCATTCAGTGGCTGAGACCAGACATTCACACGAAAGAACAGATTTTACAGCTTTTGGTGTTTGAGCAGTTCCTGACCATTTTGCCTGGGGAGATCAGGATTTGGGTAAAGTCACAACATCCTGAGAGTAGTGAGGAGGTGGTGACCCTAATAGAAGATTTGACCCAGATGCTTGAAGAAAAAGAAGGTGAGATTTATAGATGGAGGGAGGAAGCGGGAGACATTGCCTCAAAGTCCGAAAGTAAATTCCTCAAAAGAAAGCAATTTACTGCTAAAGAGGAGTCTGAGGTTTGAAGTTGGGACTGGGTTTGAATCAGCCCTGCCATTTACTATGTGATTTTGAGCAAGCTGTGTAAACTCTCAGAATGTAAATATTTTTATCCGTTAAAAAGGGATATCATCTTTCCTGTAGTTTTCTTGTAAAGGTAAGACAAGATAAGATATAATATATGGTCGATGCTCAAGAAATAGTAATTTCTTTCCCATCCTCTTCAAGAACCAAGTTATCTGTGAAAGTGTTTGGAGTCACAGGCAAATCAACCAGCTCAGGCCCTAATGTCTAGTTCCACTGTGTGGACTAGCACGTTGCTGGAGCAGGGCTGTCAGTGTCTTTGCTGATGGAAATGTTTCTGCACTGTTTTGCAATTCAAGTTAAGTACATGAAAAGCAGCTAGTGCAAATAAGGAACTGAATTTTTTAAATCAAATTTAAAGTTTAAATAGCCAAATGCGACTAGTAACTAGGGCAGGAAAACCTGAATTTTGTGTATGTAATTACATATTATAAATATAAATGTATAAACTATAAACTGAATTACATTGATATCATTATAAAATGTTGATGTAAGGTCTTCTAGGGTGCATAGTCCTTTCAGGGAATGTGGCTCGCCTTTTTTCTCAAATTTGTAGCTATTCATATTCTCAAATATGATACAAATATTTGTATTTTGCAGTGTAATATGCTACAAATATTTGGAATATTTGCATTCCAAATATATTTGGAATATTTGTAGCGTATTTACCATAGGGCCCCTGATATATATGTATGACAGTTTGTATTCTGGAAGAGTTCTGAGATAGGGAAATAAATAGTATTTACCTTCATACGCTTAATTTGCCGTCACACAGCTAATTAGTGTATCTAAAATTTGGATTTCCTGACTCCTCTGTGATTTGTCACTACAGTGTCATGCTTCTACAAAATTAGGGCCTCTTTGTGGAGGCCCCTGCAATAAAGAATTGGTTTCGGGCCAGGTATGGTGGTTCACACTTGTAATCCCAACACTTTGGGAGGCCTAGGTAGGTGGATCACCCGAGGTCAGGAGTTTGAGACCAGCCGTACCAACATGGAGAAACCCCGTCCCTACGAAAATACAAACTCAGCCCAGCATGGTGGTGCATGCCTGTAATCCAAGCTACTGTGGAGACTGAGGCAGGAGAATCGCTTGAACCCGGAAGGTGGACATTGCAGTGAGCCAAGATCGCACCATTGTACCCCAGCCTGGGCAACAACAGCACAACTCGGTCTCAAAAAAAAAAAAAAAAATAGAATTGATTTCTAGGATTCTGTAGGGTATAACAGTTTTCTTAAATGCACCCCACGTTTCTCTTTGATTAAGTCATTCTAATTCTTAATTTTTATTGATTGTCTAATCACTAAAGTTGCCTAAAATTATTTTCATAAGAAGGTAGAGTATGATTTGAAAAAGTACTTTTTCTTATTTGAAAAAGAGCTGTTGACATCCGAGGGTTTTTATGTATTTATTTTTTACTGCTCCTTGCGGAGCAGGGCTCACTCATTGGTAGTATGCCCAGAATGGGCCAATCTGAAGATACTGGATACATTTAGTTCCTATGAGTTTATTAGATGCCTCTTTTCTGTCGTAAGGAATCTGGTGGAGTCAGCTCTTGAGACTAACCTGGTGCTTTCATTCAATTAGCAGGTTGGAGTGACTCTTGAGCAAGGCTTTGTACTAGCACTATGAAGAATACACAGTTTTACCTTACTACGTCTTTTAAATTAGGATACTTCAAAATTCATTGTTGTTCAAATTAAACATTTTTAAATTGAGGGTATATAGAAAGAAGAAAACCAGTTTTCGTGAGCTTAGGATTTGAAAGGATTTTTATATGAGCTGAGAGGAAACGCCTAGGTTTTCATAGGAAACTTTTATCTATGGCTGTTCTCTGTTTTAAAGAGTGGACAACTTTTTGTTTCTTCTGACCTTTTTATCCAGAGAGGCTCAGAGCTCTTAGAACCCTTGTAATTTCCTGGGTGATTAGAGCAGTAAGAGTGTCTTTTGTTAAAATATTTGGCCTTTTGTCCATGGTTCCTGAAACAGCTCCTGAGCTATAAAGGAGAAAGACAGTCTTTTTGTTATTTATAACAAGCCCCTTTTAACCACCCTTGAGTTTATGTTAATGAGATGATTTTTGGAAAGTCCTTAGATAACCCTGGAATTGGGGGAGGGTGCTGGTTGCCAGGGGAACCAACCCTGTGCTTACAGGGTTGGAACTCAGCCCCACCCCCCCAACCTGTCAGAGGGGAGAGGGACTGAAGGTTGAGTTAATCACAGGGCCAGTGATTTAATCAGTCATGCCTGTCTATGAAGCTTCCATAAGGACACAGCTCATGAGAGTTTTCCTGATAGCTAACCATGTGGCAGTTCCTGGAGAGCTGTGTAGAGGGCATGGAAGTGCCAAGCCTCTTGCCCTGTGCAGTGTGTCATCCATCTGGCTGTTCATCTGTATCCTTTGTAATACCCTTTACAATAAACAAGTAAACGTAAGTAAAGTGTTATGTGAGCCACTCTAGCAAGTTATTGGAACCCAGGGAGGGGCTCATGGGATCCCCAATTTGTATCTTGTTGGTCAAAGCCCTATGAGACTGGCATCTGAAGTGGAGGTTGGTCTTGTGAGACTGAGGCCTTAACCTTTGGGAGCTGATGCCGTCTCCAGGTAGATAGTATTAGAAATGAATTAGAGGATACCCAGCTGGTGCCTGCTAGGGAATCCAACACAGAATTGCTTGCTGTTTGTGGGGGAAACACCCCCACATATCTGAAGTCTCAGAATTATTTTGTGTTGTGAGTATAGTAGGAGAAACTGACTTAGTTTTTTTCCTGTGTATAACTTAGAAATTATATATAGATATATATATATATATATATAAAGATTTTTAGTCTGAGGAATTTATTTGAAAGACTGGACTGGTTTTCTCCCCTTTCCTAGATCCAGTCTCTCAAGATTCTACTGTTTCCCAAGAGGAGAACTCAAAAGAGGATAAAATGGTCGCTGTTTGTCCCAATACTGAGTCCTGTGTAAGTTTCCTTTCAATGGTTTTTATTCCTAAGTGAATACTTAACTGGGCTCCTACTGAGTGGTATAAAGATACAAAATCAAAGGCTAGGCACGGTGGCTTACACCTGTAATCCCAGTCAGTACTTTGGGAGGCTGAGGCAGGAAGATCACTTGAGCCCAAGAGTTCAGGGTTGCAGTGAGCTGTGATGACGCCACTGCTGCCTTCCATCCTGGGCAACAGAGCAAGACCCTCTCTCTAACAAAATAAAATGAAATAAATATAGTCTCCCTTTCAAGGAACTGACACCTCATTTTCCGCATGCAGTTTTGTTTCAGTTCACAGAATGCCATGAGTCTGATTCTAATGAGACAAAAACATTTACTAAAATTC
>NW_012111253.1:325191-329829 GCF_000951035.1 Colobus angolensis palliatus
TTTTTTTTTAGGAGATGGAGTCTTGCTTTGTCATCCAGGCTGGAGTGGAGTGCAGTGGTGCAAGCATAGCTCACTGCAACCTTGAAGTCCTGGGCTCAAGCTATCCTCCCTCCTCAGCCTCCTGAGTAGCTGGGACAACAGGCGCACATCACTGGGCCCAGCTCATTTTAAAATATTTTTTGTAGAGTTGGGGTCTTGCTATGTTGCCCAGGCTGGTCTTGAACTCCTGACCTCAAGCAGTCCTCTCCCTTGGCCTCCCACAGCATTGTGATTACAGACATGAGCCACTATGCCCAGGCAGAGGTACATGTCCTTAAATCTTAACATGATAAAGAACATCTTTGACTGGGTACAGTGGCTCATGCCTGTAATCGCATTGCTTTGGGAGGCCAAGGTGGGAGGATTGCTTGAGCCTGGGAGTTCGAGACCAGCCTGGGCAACATAGCGAGACCCTTGTCTATATAAAAAATTTTAGAAATTAGCTGGGCACAATAACATACCTGTGGTCTCAGCTACCCGGGATCTGAGGTGGCAGGGAAAGACAGTCTTTCACTTGAACCTGGGAGGTTGAGGCTGCAGTGAGCTATGATTGCGCCACCATACTCCAGCCTGGGTAGCAAAGTGAGACCCTGTCTCACAAAAAAAAAACAACATGAGGAATTTATTCTGGATTATACAGGTGGGCCCTAAATGCCATCCCAAGTGTCCTTGCTAGAGAGGCAGGAGGAGATTGAAAAACACAAAGAGAAGGTGATGTGGAGAATTAGGCAGAGTTTGGAGTGATAGGGCCACAAGACAAGGAACGGTGGCTGCCACCAGAAGCAGGAAGAGGCAAGGAACAGATTCTCCCCCAGAGCCTCTGAAGGGAGCACAGCCCTGCCAACACCTAGATCTCAGACTTCTGGCCTCCAGAACTGTGAGAGAACAAATTCCTATTTTGAGTCACCAAGGTTATGGTAATTTGTTACAGCTCCCAGAGGAAGGTAATACACGTACCAATAGCCATTCTGCTCTACTGCCTCTCAAAAAGCATGCAGAGACTGCTATAGAAAGTGTATTTGAAAAATCAGCCAGATGTGGTGGTGCATGCCTGCAATCCCAGCTGCTTGAGAGGCTGAGGCATGAGAATCGCTTGAACCCGGGAGGCGGAGGTTGCAGTGAGCCGAGATCATGCCATTGCACTCCAGCCTGGGCAACAGAGCAAGACTTAGTCTCAAAAAAAAAAGGAAAGCGTGTTTTAGTGAGTCAGTATTCTTGTTTGTAATTGTGGAGTAATTGCAAGTGTGAGTATGTTGTTGAACATAGATTCTCTGAATATGATAGAAGATAATTGCTGCTTATTATTGGAAGTTAAAATTTGGAATGTAGTTGCAGATATTATGCAATTATTACCTGTAGTAAACTTACATTAATTCTGCAAATTTAGGGTTCAGGAATGTAAATCATGCCCTTCATTTAATATTTTAGTCCTAGAAATGGATGTGTTAGGGTGAACTTGATCAATGTTATACATTCCAGAGAATTCTTGTACAGTATTGAACACTAGAGACAGAATGGAAGAGGCAGGGATTGTGTAGTACCTTTGTTCTGAATCACTTATAAAAGTCATAGAATGAATAGCCGCTCTGTAGCTCACTTTGGAATTCTTAAAAACTTGCATGCTATCAAAACCATTCTTTATATCCTATCCATCCTGGGCACAGTGGCTCAGGCCTGCAATCCCAGTGCTCTGGGAGGTAGAGGACAGAGGATTACTTGAGCCCAAGAGTTCGAGACCAGCCTGGGCAGCACAGTGAGACAATGCCTCTACAAAAATTTTTTTAAATTAGCCAGGCATGGTGGCACATGCCTGCAGTCCCCACTACTGTTGGGAGGATCACTTGAGCCCAGGAGTTTGAGCCTGCAGTGAACCATGAAGCACCACTGCACTCTAACATGGGTGACAGAGAAATAATAGCCTGTCTCAAAAAAAAAAAAACAAAAAGAAAAAACAACTTAGGTTCTATTTGGGAATAATCCGATACAAAAGAGCTGTTTGGTGTTCTAGGAATCTATAACATTGAAGGATGTAGCTGTGAACTTTTCAAGAGGAGAGTGGAAGAAGCTGGAGCCTTTTCAAAAGGAGCTATATAAGGAAGTGCTACTGGAAAACTTCAGGAACCTAGAATTTCTGGGTAAAGACACCTTTTCTTCATTACCTAGTGTTTAACCTTGGGTCTCTTTTTGTCCCCTTTTATTGAAAGGTAAGTGCTATGTGAAGTACTTTGTTTTGGCTGGGGACCCAGGGACTGATAGGACTAATCCAAAAAACCAGTTCTGAAGATGTGCTTTCCTGCAGTGTATCTTCTAGAAAAGGTCTTTGCTTCATTGAATTGGAAATGTGAAGCATCATTTTGATTTCATCAGTGGAATACCTTTTCCCATTTTTGTTGCAAGTTCCAGTATTTATGTCTGTATATTTTGGTAGCATTTTTTATCTTCTCTGGAGAACCAGAGGCTATATATGAATGCCGGGATATCTTTATTCTATGCAAAACAGCAATTTTCTGTTCTTTTCTCTATGAGCAGACTTTCCAGTTTCAAAATTAGAGTTGATTTCCCAGCTAAAGTGGGTTGAATTGCCATGGCTGCTGAAAGAAGTCTCAGAAGGCTCCCGACCAGGTGAGTTGGTGAAAAATACACAACGAAATGAAAACAGTTGTTTAGCAAGTCTGCTGAGAAGACTTTTTGAAATGTTGGGCTGCCTAGATACTAAAATACGAAGATGATTAGAATAGAGCCCTTGCCTTCCTGAAATGTTCATTTTAATGGGGAAGACTTGGTTTGGGTCCTCTGAATAGATGCCAGGACATGATTAGCCATGTAAGATCTTTACTGGAGAAAGATTGAGTGAAGGAAAATGACGAAGGAACTAGAAGAAGCCGGGAGAGCTATCCGAGCATAATGCTGGTCTAACCTGTGAATGAGAACAGGAAGTAGGGCAGATTGGGTAGGAAAAGTCTTAGACTAAAGTGTCGTTATATCTTTTTTTATTTTTATTTTTATTTTTTGAGTCAGAGTCTCGCACTGTCTCCCGAGCTACAGTGCAATAGCACTATCTCAGCTCACTGCAACCTCTGCCTCCCGGGTTCAAGTGATTCTCCTGCCTCAGCCTCCCGAGTAGCTGGGATTACAGGTGCCCACCAACAAGCCCAGCTAATTTTTTGTATTTTTAGTAGAGATGGGGTTTCACCATGTTGGCCAGGCTGGTCTCGAACTCCTGACCTCTTGATCCGCCTGCCTCAGCCTCCCAAAGTGCTGAGATTACAGGCATGAGCCAACGCGCCCAGCTGAAGTGCAGTTCTAAAAAAGTTTAGACAAGGCCAAACAGGAGTCCTTACCATAGTTACCTATCAGAGGAGTCCTGTGTCTCAAAGAAATGGGCCTGTGTAAGTATCCCTGTACTCCGTCATTGACCGGGAGCTGCTTGTGGCAACTGGTGTGGATGCAGTGTTGAATTCATAGAGCAGCAGTAGAGGTTGTCAGGTAATATCTCCACAGGAGGAGTTGTGAGCGGTGCATATTTATGGACACTAGAGGACATATCGAAACAAGGGTGTTAACACTGTGATGCATACTATATCAAGCACGTATATAAGGAGCTGTGGGAATATGTAGGAGCAAGGTTTTAATTCGCATTTGAGTTGAATCTTGAAGGATAAGTAGGAATTCACCCAGTGGACAGCATGTATAGTAATTCCATTTTTGTTAAAGGGAATAACACATGCCTGAATACATAGAATATATGGATTTTTAGTATCTGGAAAACATGTTAGCACTTTATCTTTGAAGAATTAGGTTTGGTTTGGTTTTGTTTTCTTGAGATGGAGTCTTGCTCTGTCATCAGGCTGGAGTGCAGTGGCACAGTCTCGGCTCACTGCAACCTCCACCTCCCACGTTCAAGTGATTCTTTTGCCTTAGCCTGCCAAGTATCTGGGACTACAGGTGCGTGCCACCATGCCCAGCTAATTTTTTTGTATTTTTAGTAGAGGCAGGGTTTTACCATGTTGGCCAGGATGGTCTTGATCTCCTGACCTCGTAATCCAACTACCTCGGCCTCCCAGAGTGCTGGGATTATAGGTGTGAGCCACCGTGCCTGGCCAGGGTTAGGTTTCTTTATACTTACCTGTATCTTACAATTTATATATATATATATTTTTTTTTTTTTTTGAGACAGAGTTACCCAGGCTGGAGTGCAGTGGTGCAATCTTGGCTCACTGCAACCTCTGCCTCCTGAGTTCAAGCAATTCTCCTGCCTCAGCCTCCCAAGTAGCTGGGACTATAGGCACATGCCACCACACTCAGCTAATTTTTTTTGTATTTTGTTTTAGTAGAGATGGCATTTCCGCATGGAAAGGAGGTGGATCACTCCTGATCTCAAGTGATCCAACTGCCTTGGCCTTCCAAAGTACTGGGATTACAGGCGGGAGCCACCATGCCTGGCCACGATTTATATATATTAAATTTACATTAAAAAAATAGGCCGAGCACAGTGGCTCCTGCCTGTAATCCCAGCACTTTGGGAGGCCAAGGCGGGCAGAGCACAAGGTCAGGAGATCAAGACCATCCTGGCTAACACGGTGAAACCCCGTCTCTACT
>NW_012111253.1:330789-360625 GCF_000951035.1 Colobus angolensis palliatus
TCTCACTCTGTCACCCAGGCTGGAGTGCAGTGGTGTGATGTCAGCTCACTGCAGCCTCCACCTCCTGGGTTCCAGCAATTCTCCTGCCTCAGCCTACCGAGTAGCTGTGATTACAGGTATGCACCACCACACCCAGCTAAATTTTGTGTTTTTGGTAGAGACAGAGTTTAACCACGTTGGTCTCAAGCTCCTGACCTCAAGTGATCTGCCTGCCTTGGCTTCCCAAAGTGTTGGAATTACAGGCGTGAGCCACTGCACCTGGCCTACCTGGCATTTTAAGTGGATACTTAGGGCAGACATTTGAGCTCATTGCAATACCAACAAGAGGTGCCTATGAAATTATTACAGTGTATAGTATGTACTATAGTTCGTTTTATGCAGTTACTATTATTATTATTATTTTGAGACAGGGTCTTGCTCCGTCATCCAGGCTAGGGTGCAGTGGCATGATCACGGCTCACTATAGCCTCTACCTCCTGGGTTCAAGCAATCCTCTCACCTCAGCTTCTTGAGCAGCTGGTACTACAGGCACATGCCACCATATTCAGCTAATGTTTGTATTTTCTGTAGAGACAGAGTTTCGTCATGTTGCTCAGGCTGGTCTCCAACTCCTGAGCTGAAACAAACTGCCTACCTTGGCCTCCCAAAGTGGTGGGGATTATGGGGGTGAGCTACTGTGCCTGGCCCAGTTATTATTTAATACTGTATCTTTACATTTGCTTACATTTCTCTAGACTGTGAATGACACCAAGTATGGACTGTAAGTGTGTGTGTACGTTTTGATAAATTTAACTTTATAATTTGTGTACATTTTATAGCAATAAATGACAAAATAGACTAGTATCTATCTATATATCTTAAAAATTCATGACTTTTTTTTTTTTGACATGTCTAGGCTACACAGTTTGTCTGCAAGTTTTTTCCAATTGTCACAGACCTCCAAAAATTTTTCTAACGTGTTTATTGAAAAAAATCCACAGGCTGGGCATGGTGACTCCCACCTGTAATCTCAACACTTTGGGAGGCCAAAACGGGAAGACCACTTGAAGCTAGGAGTTTGAGACCAGCCTGAGCAGCATAGTGAGACCCTGTTTCTACAAAAAATTTAAAAACCAGCCAGGCGCAGTGGTGTGCGCCGAGGTAGGAGGATTGCTTGAGCCCAGGAGTTAGAGGTTGCAGTGAGCTACAATCATGCCACTGTACTCCAGCCTGGATGACAGATCAAGACCCCATCTCTTAGAAAAACAAAAATCCACCTGTAAATGGACACTTGCAGTTCAAATTTATGTTGTTCAAGGGTCAACTGTGATTACATATATAAAGGACAATAGTTGTTTTATCACATTTAAGTAGCATTTTGGAGGGGAATTTAAAAAATGGATTCTGAAAGTGTTATGAGTAGTTCTAGCACACTGGTATAAATGTATGTTCCTTCCCCAGTTATCTTACATCAAACAAAAAAGCCTCATGTTGATATACAGCTTGTTTTAAAAGTTATTTACGACATACTGGAGAAGAAAGTTTTTGACAGATACAGCAGTCAATGGCCATAATTTATTAAAAAAAAAAAAAAAAAAACTTCAGCCAGGTGTCGTGGCTCACCTATAATCCCAGCACTTTGGGAGGCCAAGGCAGGTGGATCACCTGAGGTCAGGAGTTCAAGAGTAGCTTGGCCAACATGGTAAAACCCCATCTCTACTAAAAAATGCAAAAATTAGCCAGGTGTGGTGGTGGGCAGCTGTAGTCTCAGCTACTCAGGAGGCTGAGACAGGAGAATTGCTCGAACCCGGGAGGTGGAGGTTGCAGTGAGCAGAGATTGCTGGGGTGAGAGAGTGAGACTCCATTTCAGAAAAAAAAAAAACCTCATTCAAATCAATAAGGAACACTAAGTCTGTTAGGAAAATGGACTAACTTGAATGGATCACCAACAAAATTTAAAATTTAAATAGCTCGTGAACATGAAAAAATTGTTCAAACTCACTGTTTAGCAATGCAGTGCACATTTAAAGCAATAATACTATTTATTATGAATTAAATTTGCAAAGATTTAAAGAATATTTGATCAGAGATAGTACTCAGGGGCTTCTGTTACTCGTGTCATGTAAAGCAGTATAACCTAGTTTCTACCCTTTGGTTTAGTAATTCTGCCTTCATGACTGTTTTTCAGGAAGTATTATTTGATAAAGGTTCAATAAGAGAATGAGGCTAGGTATGGTGGCTCACGCCTGTAATCCCAGCACTTTGGGAGGCCGAGGCGAGTGGATCACCTGAGGTCAGGAATTCAAGACCAGCCTGACCAACATGGAGAAATCCCATCTCTACTAAAAATACAAAATTAGCTGGGCGTGGTAGTACATGCCTGTACTCCTAGCTACTCGGGAGGCTGAGGCAGGAGAATGGCTTGAACCCGGGAGGCAGAGATTGCAGTGAGCCAAGAGTGCACATTGCATCCAGCCTGGGCAACAAGAGCAAAACTCCATCTCAAAAAAAAAGAAAGAGAATGAACAATTATATCTATATGATGATCATCATGTCACTGATTAAAATTATCTTTATGAAGAATTAACGAGTTGGGTGCAGTGGCTCATACCTGTAATCCCAGCACTTTGGGAGGCCATGGTGGGAGAATCACTTGAGGCCAGCTGTTCAAGACCAGCCTGATCAGCACAGGGAGACCCCATCTCTACAGATAATTTTTAAAAATTAGCCAGTTGTGGTGGCACCTGCCTGTGGTTCCACCTACTTGGAAGGCTGAGATGGGAGGATTGCTTGAGCTGGGGAGGTTGAGGCTGCAGTGAGCAGTGATCATGCCACTGCTCTCCAGCCTAGGCAACAGAGTAAGACCCTGTCTCTAAAAGTAAAAAAAAAATTTTTTTAAAGAAAAATTAGCAGTAAAATGGGAAATAATCATAAATGAAAAGAGTAATAATACAAAGTGAAAAGAATAACAATACAAATTATACAGTTTTTCTGTTTTAAACTATATAGAAACATCAAAGGAAATATACGGAATTGTGTATTAACCATTAGTTAACTTCTAGGTAATATGATTTTGAGTAACTTTGTATTTTATAATTATCTGTTGAAAAAATAGTTTCATAAAAGTGACAATGTGACCTTGTGGCAAAAAGCCAGGATGTAGTTAATTAGTGAATTCAAAATTCTGAGATAGCATAATCAGTGAGAGTATGGTATTGGAGAAAGCTCTGGAGATTGTTGCAGTTGAACCCTAGGCCCTGTCTGATTTATGTTTGTGACAGTGAGGGTGCTGTGGGAATGCATTCTAGGTAGTAGGAAGTATACAGGTCAGAAGAATAGTACTGGAACTGCAATAGTGTAGGAGAGACTTAAAATGGATGCCTGATTACTGTATATGTAAGGCTGATAGGGCCAACTTGTAATCTTTGAAAGTCTGTATTGGTGGTGCTGCATATCTCTGAGGTGTTTACTCTTTTCAGCAAAGTAGTGTTATTTGTCTGCTTTGCGGAGAGGTGATATGATATAGGGATCAAGAGCGTGGGCTTTGGTTTCAGATTAAGTTAAAAATGTGGCTCTATCACGTGACCTTGGGCAGACTACTTAATACTCTTATATTCCCAGTTGTCACATCCATAAAACTGGAATGGTAATAAAAGCTACTCCATAGGGTTGTTGTGAAGATTAAGTGCAGTATATTGTACTTACTTCTATTACATCGTGCTTGGTGCGAGACCTGGCATTTGGTAAATATTCGACAAATGTTTGTGCTATCATTGTTGGAAAGAGAAAAATTACGATATAGGGAGAATAGGTTTGAACCTTGTTTTTTTCTTTTTCTTTTTTTGAGATAGAGCCTTGCTCTGTTGCCTAGGCTGGAGCATAGTGCCACAATCTTGGCTCCCTGCAACCTCCACCTCCTGGGTTCGAGCAATTCTCCTACCTCAGCCTCCTGAGTAGCTGGGACCACAGGCTCATGCCATCACACCTGGCTAATTTTTTGTATTTTTAGTAGAGATGGGGTTTCACCATGTTAGTCAGGATGGTCTTGATCTCCTGACCTCATTATCTGCCTGCCTTGGCCTCCAAAGTGCTGAGATTACAGGCGTGAGCCACCACGCCCGTCCTGAACCTCTTACAAAAATTCAAAATGAGCGTGAAAACTTGCATATAACTGTAAAGCACAAACTTTTCATCTTTCTCAATATTTTTCTTAACCCATATGTTTACATTGTTTCCCTATATTGTCTTTTCCTTTTCTATTTTATAAAGCTCCTTTTGAGAACCATCAAAACTGTATTCCTTGTAGTTACTAATGTGTTCTTATTTCAGACCCAAATACAACAGCTTCCTTTCTTGCAAACAGGAAATACTCTATTTCTTATTTCTTTTAGATGAATCGGCTTTAGATAAAATAATAGAAAGATGCCTCAGGGATGATGATTATGGCTTGATGGAAGAATTACAGCAATATTGTGGCAGCTCAGAGGAGGATCACAGTAATCAGGGAAATTCAAAAGGAACAGTCACACAAAAAACTCTTGGGAGTGGCAATAGGGGTGAGGAATTTGACCCAGATAAAAGCCCCTTTGGACATAATTTCAAAGAAACTTCAGACTTAATTAAACATCTGAGAGTCTACTTGAGGAAGAAATCTCGGAGGTATAATGAAAGCAAGAAACCCTTCAGTTTTCATTCAGACCTTGTTCTGAACCGCAAGGAGAAAACCACTGGAGAAAAGTCACGGAAATCTAATGATGGTGGGAAAGTCTTAAGTCACTCTTCAGCTCTTACTGAACATCAGAAACGTCAGAAGATTCATTTGGGGGATAGGTCCCAAAAATGCAGTAAGTGTGGGATAATCTTTATTAGAAGATCAACTCTTTCTAGGAGAAAAACCCCTATGTGTGAGAAATGTCGGAAAGATTCGTGTCAAGAAGCAGCCTTAAATAAAGATGAGGGAAATGAGACTGGAGAAAAAACTCATAAATGTAGTAAGTGTGGAAAAGCCTTTGGCTATAGCGCTTCACTCACCAAACATCGGAGAATTCACACTGGAGAAAAACCCTATATGTGTAATGAATGTGGAAAAGCTTTTAGTGATAGTTCATCACTCACACCACATCATAGAACTCACAGTGGAGAGAAACCCTTCAAATGTGATGATTGCGGGAAAGGTTTCACCCTAAGTGCTCACCTCATTAAACATCAGAGAATTCATACTGGAGAAAAACCTTATAAATGTAAAGACTGTGGGAGACCCTTCAGTGACAGTTCATCTCTTATTCAACATCAGCGAATTCATACTGGAGAAAAACCCTATACATGTAACAATTGTGGAAAATCCTTCAGTCATAGCTCATCCCTTTCCAAACATCAGAGAATTCATACTGGAGAGAAACCCTATAAATGTGGCGAATGTGGAAAAGCCTTTAGACAGAATTCATGCCTTACCCGGCATCAGAGAATTCACACTGGAGAAAAACCGTATTTGTGTAATGATTGCGGAATGACTTTTAGCCATTTTACATCTGTGATTTATCATCAAAGACTTCATTCAGGAGAAAAACCCTACAAATGTAACCAATGTGAGAAAGCCTTCCCAACCCATTCACTGCTTAGTCGTCATCAGAGAATTCATACCGGTGTAAAACCTTATAAATGTAAAGAATGTGGGAAGTCCTTCAGTCAGAGTTCATCTCTTAATGAGCACCACCGAATTCATACAGGAGAGAAACCCTATGAATGTAACTATTGTGGTGCAACCTTTAGTCGAAGCTCTATCCTTGTAGAACACCTAAAAATTCATACCGGAAGGAGAGAATATGAATGTAACGAATGTGAGAAGACATTTAAAAGTAATTCAGGCCTCATTAGACATCGGGGATTTCATGCTGCAGAGTAATCCTGGAACTACATTAAGGTGGGGGGAATTTAATTCAAATTGTCAGTTACTGAAACCCTGGGATATAAACTTACAATATTGATCAGTAGCTGCAACTTTCATAAATTGGCAGTTAGGAAAAATATTCTTTTGCCCATTCATCCCTCTTCTTTTCAAGAATGGCAACAGCTGGTAAACAGTAATTAGTTGGTAAAGTCACTGGAAAGGGAAGAATGCAAAATGATTCTGAGGCCAAACGAATTGGAAAAACTCTTTTCTTCAGGGGATTGTCCTCTGATTTCTTGCACTACCATGTAGTGTGATGGAAAGAGAACTTGACTGCAGTCAGATAACTTGGATTCTGTCCCAGTTTGCCAACCAACTTGCTGTATACACCTTGGACAAGTCATTTGACCTTTTATTTTCTTTACCAGCAGAATGAAGGGATGGGACTAATGATTTTGGTCATTTTTGGTTTTTTGATATTCCTAATAATCTCTGAAGCTGTGGACATAAGTTGTTTTTTTTTTTTTTTTTGTCATTACTTTCAAGTTTCTCTAGTGAAAAATACCACTATTCAGGATGCTGGACTTCTTTTTTTTTTTTTTTTTTTCCCCGTTTTTCTTTTTTGGGATGGTGTCTCACTATGTTGCCCATGCTGGTCTTGAACTCCTGGGCTCAAGTGATCCTTCCATCTCAGTTTCCTGAGTAGCTGACATTACGGGTACACTCCACCAAGCCTGGTTCCCAGGATGCTGGACTTCTAGCTTAGTGAGAATGCAGTGTAGTTGTTGAAAACTTTATGCAGGAATCCCTGAAATGCTGTAACTAGGAATGGGCCAGTGAAGCTCAAATGACTGTTCCTTGAGGGAGTATTTTAATTGGCCAAGGGAGCTCTTTTTCTTTTGGCATTGGCCAAGGGGACTGAGAAGCCAGAGAGCTTGCACAGGAGCCATCTCAGCCATGAGAGTAACAGTCCTAGGAAAATAGATGGGGGCTGAGGCAAAGGAAGTGTGCTGAAAACAGAGCTGTTCTGGATGGATTTTGGTTTGCAAAAATTCTACTTTAAAACAATTTTGCCTGTAGCAAGTACATTTTTTTGCAACTGGAGTGTAAGCATTCTGTATGGCAACAGTTAAAAGCTGTTCTAACAGTTTGTCTGCTTGGGGTGTGCGTGTGTGTGTGTGTGTGTGTTGTGTGTGTGTACATTGTTGCCGCTGTCTAAAATTAGGGCATTTCATACTAAAAACAATGCTTGTCTTAAAAAATTATAAGGGCTAACAACACTGGGTTTATATTTCTGTAAAGCGCTCAGCTGGTCCTGGGTAGCAGCTGCCACCTTTTGATGGGGAATCTACTTTCTGACTTAGCTAGTTCTCTCATGTATGTAACCTGACTTTCCCACTGTAGGAATGTTATGTTATAACCCCTACCATTTGGAGAATAGATACCCTAAAATCTAAAGAGACCCCATTGATAGCAAGTAAAGTTCAGGGAATGGATGTAGAATTGATACAGAAAAAATTTTCAGTTAAGTTTTCTTTCGTCAAATTAGACCTCAGAGGAATGGAATATACGGGTATTGGTGGATTATTCCTTATAAATTTCATTGGTGGAGTCTGAATAATAATTTCCAACTGAAAAAGGAACTTAAGGCCCTGAATGAGTGAGGTTTTGGCTTCAGGTCATAGGGTTCTAGAGAAACCCCATTGACAATGGTCTAGAAATAAGTTCCTAAAGTTGAAATTGTAGGCAGCTCCTATAGAAAGAGAGCTAAACAAGAAAATTCTTGGTTTATGGAAGTAAAGCGATCCTTAATAGTGATCTTAGACTCAGGAACATTTACTGTGACTAATGTATGTAAGTGTGAAATGCTACCTCTGGGAGAAGGTTTTTGGTGCCTTCCCAACCCCAAGCCTGCAGTTTAAATATTGCCATGTGATAAATTGGTCTGCATAGTTATTGCTCAGCGGACCAACCAATCACATGCTAGCCATGAAAGGAATGTTTATAATGAGAATCATTTATGATAGTTTTAAGTTTTTTTTTTTTTTTTTTTTTGAGATGGGGTCTCGCTGTGTCTCCCAGACTGGAGTACAGTGGCACGATCTCGGCTCACTGCAAGCTCCACCTCCCAGTTTCACGCCATTCTCCTGCCTCAGCCTCCCGAGTAGCTGGGACTACAGGCGCCCACCACCACGCCCAGCTAATTTTTTGTATTTTTAGTAGAGACGGAGTTTCACCGTGTTAGCCAGGATGGTCTCAATCTCCTGACCTCGTGATCCACCCACCTCAGCCTCCCAAAGTGCTGGGATTACAGGCGTGAGCCACCACGCCCAGCCGATAGTTTTAAGTTTTTGTCTGAAAAGACAAAACACTTGGTTTAAGTTTTGTTTTCTGAAAAATATAATTTGTAGAAAGAGTTGAAGAAACATGTGAAAGACTTTAAAAGAGACTTGTTCCAGGATGATTACTCTTAGACTCCCTAACATTCATAACAATGTTTTATCCCAGTATCCATTGGGAATCTAGAGTGTAAACATTTTTTTAAACGAATTTACTGAGGTACAAATTACATATCATTAAAACCATATCAAGTGTACAATTCAGTGAATTTTAGTAAATTTGCTGAGTTGTGTAACCATTACCATAATCCATTTTTTAGAACATCATCCCAGTAAGATCCCTTATTCCAGTTTACAGTTAATCTCCCTTCCAAATTCTAATCCCAGGCACCCACTACTCAGTCTACTTTGTGTCTCTAGAGTTGTCTTTTCCTGTACATTTTATGTTATATGTGATCTTTCCATGTTTTTTCATTAATGTGTTTTAAGTTCATCCGTATTGTAACATACTAGTACTTTATTCCTTTTTATCATGAATAACATTACATTATGTGGATCCTTTGTACATTCACTAGTTGAAGAACATTTGAGGTTTTTCCAGTTTTTGCCTGTTAGGAATAATGCTGCTTTTTGGTATGCAAGTGTTTTGAACATTAGCGTGCAAACCTTTGTTTGGACATGTTTTCATTTTTCTTAGGTAGATGCCTGAGGAGAGTTGCTATGTCATATGGTAAATTTTTGTTTAACTTTGTTAGGAAACTGCCAAATTGTTTTCCAAAGTGACCGCATTACTTTACATTCTGACTAGTAACATGTGAGGGTTCCCATTTCTCTACAATCTTGCCAGTCATTTTCTGTTTTTTAAAAATTATACCCATTCTAGTGTTTGAAATATTCCTTTGTGGTTTTAACTTTGATTTTCCAGATGATGAATAATGTCAAAGCATCTTTTATGTGCTCTTCAGCCATTCTTGTATCTTAGTGAAGTGTTTTATTGCCAGATTTTTTGTCTATTTAAAAATGGAGTTGCTGATATTGTGTTGTAGTCCTTTTTATTGTGGATATAAGTCCTTTATCCAATATGAACTTTCTAAATACCATGTACTAGCTACAGAGGGCAGCCTCAAACTCTGTTGGACAATAATTTATCAAAGTATTGATTTCAGTAGCTAAGTCTGTATAATTGCCTGCAGGACATTCACTCTGCCCATCACCCAAATATTTAAATTCACTTTTGGATTAAGTTACATTATCAAAAGGCTTTAAACAAAAGTCTTTTGATTCCTTATAGGATTGCTTTTATTAAGAGCACTGTGACACATTTTACTTTAAAATGAAGTCCTTGCTTTAAATAATGTTTCCTCTTAATGAGCTTGTGTAAATTTTTTTTCATGTCACAAGACAAGGTAAGGTTTTTGCCAATAAATTAACTTTATTTATTTTAGAATTACTTTTTAATGTAGTAATATATATATAGCGTAAAATTAACCATTTAAACCCTTTTTGGTTATACAACTCAGTAGCATTTAGATAGGTTCACATTTTTTGCAGTCATCACCACTGTCCATCTCCAGAACTTTTTCATCATCCCAAACTGAAACTCTGTCCTCCTTAAACAATAATGCCCCATTTTCTCCTCCTTAGGCTCCTGGTAACCACTGTTCTACTTCCTATCTGTACAAATTTGTTCTAATTACTTGGCATGAATGGAATCATACAATATTTGCCCTTTTGTGTGTGGCTTATTCCACTTAGCATTACGTTTTCAAGGTTCTGCTGTGTCGTAGCACGTATCAGAATTTAATTCCTTTTTAAGACTGAATAATATTCCATTTAATTCCTTTTTAAGGGTGAATAATATTCCATTGTACTTGTATACCACATTTTATTTATCCTTTTATCTGCCAGTGGACATTTAAGTTGTTTCCACCATGTTGGCTTTTAAGAATAACATTGCTATAATCAGTGGTGCTTTCTGTTCTTTTAAGTATACACCTAGAAATGGAGTTGCTTTATCTTATGATGATTCTATGTTTAACTTCCTGAGGAAATGAAACTACACTATTCTAAATTCCCACCAGCTATGTGCAAGGGTTTTTTCAATATCCCCGGCCTTGCTAACACTTATTTTCTATTTCTTTTTTATAACAAACATCCTAATGGGTTTGAAGTGGTATCTTATTCTAGTTTTGTTTTGCATTTCCCTAGTGATTAGTGATGTTGACTGCCTTTTTATGTGCTTATTGACCATTTGTATCTCTTTGGAGAAATGTTGATTGAAGTCCTTTGCCCATTTTTTAATTGGTTTTGTTGCCGTTGTTGTTTAGATGTAGAAGTGCTTTGTATATCCAGAATATATAAAGAACTTTTCAGGTAAATGATTTGCAAATACTTTCTTCCATTCTGTGTGAGTTGCCTTTTCATTCTATTCCTAATGCTCTTTGAAAAAAAGTTTTAATTTTGGTGAAGTTCGATTTTTCTATTTTTTCTTTCATTCCCTATGCTTTTGTTGTCATGCCAAATCCAATGTCATGAAGCTTTTCTCCTGTTCTAAGAGTTTTGTAGTTTCAGGTCTTGTGTTTAAGTCTTTTAACCATTTTGATTTTTATGTATAGTGAAGGGCCCATCTTCCTTCTTTTGCATGCGAATATCCAGTTTTCCCAGCCCCATCTGTTGAAGAGACTATCCTTTCTGTATCATGCATTCTTTGCACTCTCGTCAAAGATCATTTGACCATATACATGCATGTTTATTTCTGACTGTCTACTCTGTTCCTTTGGTCTGTATGTTTGTCTTTATGCCAGTACCATGCTATTTTGATTACTCCAGTAATGTTTTGTAATCAGGATTACACTGTGTTTTCCTGTAGTATGTTTTTGAAATGAGGAAGTGTGAGGCCTCCAGCTTTGTTCTTTCCCAAATTGTTTTGGCTATTTGGGGGTCCTTAAGATTTCAAATGAATTTTAGGATGGTTGGTTGGTTTTTGTGGAAAATGGCATGGAGATTGGGCTTGCATTGAATTTGTAGATCGCTTTGGGTAATGTGGACATATTAATAATATCAAACATTACAGTCTGTAAACCCAAGGTGTCTTTCCATGTATTTGTGCCATCTTTAATTTTTTCAGCAATGTGTTATAGTTGTCATTGTACAAGCCTTTTGCCTCCTTGGTCAAGTTTATTCTTGAGTATTTTATTGTTTTTGATGCTGTTGTAAATGGGTCTTTGTTAGTAAAGCATAACTGAGTTTTGAGTGTTGATTTTGTATCTTGCAACTTTGCTGAATTTATTAGTCACAACAGTTTCTTGTGAAATTTTTGGGATTTTTAAATATAAGATTATGGCATTTGCAAATAGATAATTTTTCCTTCTTCCCAATTTGGATGGCTTTAACTTGCCAATTGCTCTGGCTAGGACTTCCATTACTGTGTTGAATAGAGGCAGCACTAGCAGGCATCTGTGCCATTTCCTGAGATGCTTTCAATTTTGTATCATTCCATATGATGTTAGCTGTGGTTTTTTCATATTTGACCTTTATTATGTTAAGGTAATTTCCTTTTATTGATAAATTCTTGTTTGAAGGACAGTTTTGCTGGATATAGAATTCTCAGTTGACGGTTTTGTTTTGTTTTGTTTTGTTTTTTTCTTTCTGTGCTATGAGTATAACAACACCACAGGCTTCTAGCTTCCAAGGTTTCTGATGAGCAATCAACAGTCTCACTGAGGATCCCTTTTATGTGATGATTTGCTTATCTCTTGCCACTTTTGAGAGCCTCCTTTTCTCTTTGGATTTCAACAGCTTGATTATAACTTGTCTTCGTGTCTCTGTGGGGTGAGGGTAGGAGTCAGTTGCAGTGCTTGTTGCCATAGTTCAGAACCTGCACCACAAAGACCTTTCCATTTCTGTAGAGTGGTTTATTGCTTTATTAGTGCAATAGAGAGTCACTGGAGGTTCTCTGTGTGTGTGAGTATATGAATAAATATTTAATTTTGTTTTGCTCTTGTTTTGTTTTCACCTCAGAATAGTTTTATCAGATGTGGAATTTCTTGATCATTGGGGAGAAATATCTTACGATTCTGAAAAGCACACCGTCAAAATGCTTTTCATAAGATGTAGCACATTTTAGGGCTTCTCCCTTGTGTGGAAATGTTAGTGCCTATAGAGGTCTGAACTGAGAAAACTTCTGTCAAGCCAGAACACACGTGAGGTTCCTCTGCTGAGTGAATCCTTTGGTGCTCAGTAAGTTGCAACTTCCGATCAAAGTGTTTTTCACCCTGAGAAATTGGTGAGATACCTCTCTGGGAGCCTTTTTTATGAAGTCTGATGTAGAGAGGTTCTTCCAGGTTGGAGTTCTTAGGTCTCTCTCCCTTGTAGATGATCAGAGTGGGTCTGATCATCTACAAGCTTTGCTAAACCTACCTGTAGCTCTTCTGGGGTGGTGGTGGTGGTGGTGGTGGCGGCAGTGTTCCCCATTGATTTTCTAAATGTTTATGGTTCTTTTGTAAAGTGGACCCTTGCCTTCTAAGTTAATGGTGAATGATACATATTCCCTTCATTTTTCTGCTTTGAAGCTTCAGTCTTCTTCATTTTCTCTTCTGATCTGTCAACACAGTCAGAACTTTCACTTAGCTCTTTGAGCATCTTTAAGGCAGTTGGTTTAAAGTCTGTCTAGCAAGTCAATGTTTGGTCTTCCTCGTGTCCATTTTTTGTTGGTTTATTTTGTGCCTTTGAATGGTCCATACTTTCTTGTTTCTTTGTATGCATTGTGATTGTTTTTGTTGACAGCTAGACATTTGAATCTTATAATGTGGCAGCTCTGGAAATCAGATTATTCCTTTTCCCCCAGGGTTTATTTTTTTTTTATTTGTGTGTGTGTGTGTATTGTGTGTTTTTTGTTTTCATTTTTGTTTTATTGTGATAGACTGTCTCTGTGCTAGGGATCAGCCTGTGTTGAATGCCTAAAAGTTTTCTCAGTTCTTTTCAGAGCCTGTGTTTTTCCCTGGGCAGGGGCATATGGCTTTCTAAATTCTCCTAGATACACAGTTTTTTCAATGTCCAGAAAAACAGGTGTCATCCCTTTTTTCTCCTGGAAGCCACTTTAGCCAGTTGGGGGTTGGGAGAATGGTAGCTTGCTTCTGTGTCTGCTCTTCCTCTGTGATCAGAAGTAGATATCTACAATCAGAACCCTGATATTTGGAGGAAATGGCTTTTATTGTCCACCCTGGCAGCAGCAAGCTGAACCAGAAATGTGGGATTGTGTCTCCACAGCTGCCTTCCATGGAGTGGGTGGGGATGGGTAGCTGCTACTTCACTGAAGGCTGAAATCCACCAATGTTAACTGCAATTTACCAGTCAGGATTTCCCCTAGAAGCTACAAGTGTTCAGATGGACTCAATGTGCTCCCAAAATAATCACTTTAGGAACTTTCTGCCGATGTAATTATTATCTAGGTGGAGAGGTGGATTCCTGGGGCACTCTCTCTATGTCTTTGATTTTTCCTACTTTCTTGAAGATTTCTTCAACTTTATCTTCCAGCTCTACTATTAAATGTTGTGAATGTTTTATCTCTGCTGTCATATTTTTATTTCCAAGTGCATTATGTGATTCTCTGTTCCTTTTTTCTAATTGGTTTTGTTTCATAGGTGAAGTATTTTTTCTCTGAGCATGTTAATTATAGTGTGTTTCTGTGTTATTCTGCTCCCTGCATTATCGCTGTTTCCTTTGAGTTGTTTTTACCTGTTTTCTGTCTCTCACATTAGAGGCTTTCCTGAAGCCTCTGGTGATCTTTGACTATTTATATTTAAGAGCAGGGCTCTACAAGCTGATTGGAAGGTGTTTTAGGTACTTCAGCACCATCCAGCAGTAATATAATGTGAGCCACATACATAATTTCAAATTTTGTAGTAGCCACTTTTAGAAAATAAAACAGGTAAAATTAAAAATGTATTTTACTTCACCCAGTATATCCATAATATTATTTCATCATGTAATCAATGTAAAAAATTATTGAGACGTTTTATATTATTTTTTGCACTATTTCTGAAATCTGGTATGTAATGTGTCACAGCACGTCTTAATCTACACACAAAATTTTCATTTGTAATACTTAACTCACATTTAGATTTATAAAACATAGAGTTGATAAGTAGATTCACATAGTTCTTCTAAACATATTTTGTTGTTCTAAATATGCTTAATTCCAATAACTGAATCAAGTATCCAATTTTTTTTTTTTTTTTTCTGAGATGGAGTCTCACTTTGTCGCCCAGGCTGGAGTGCAATGGCGCGATCTCGGCTCACTGCAACCTCTGCCTCCTGGGTTCCAGCGATTCTCCTGCCTCAGCCTCCCCAGTAGCTGAGATTACAGGTGCATGCTGCCACACCTGGCTAATTTTTTTATTTTAGTAGAGACGAGGTTTCACCGTGTTGCCCAGGCTGTTTTCCAACTCCTAAGCTCAGGCAGTCTGCCTGTCTCGGCCTCCCAAAGTGCCGGGATTACAGGTCTGAGCCACTGCACACGGCCCCAATTTTTTTTATATTTGCATCCACATTAATAAAACTTATCTTTTATTAGAAAAATTCATTTAATATCTGGGCAAACATATATCACTTTCAAAACTTTTTAAGCAAATTCAGTATCAATTCAGTTTGTTAGCATCAAATTTGATGAGGCATTGTATAAATGGAAACAAAACAGTTTATCAGTACAACATACCGTTCTTCAAATTTTGCTTATTGTAGCCATTTATTACATTTAAAATTTTCTGCATATTGACTCATTTGAAAAATATGTGAGTTATTCTGTTTTATTTGTATTATGAAATGTTTCTATTGTAAATAAATTCTTTTACCTGTCTAGCCAGGTCACAAGTTTTTCCAATTTTAGGAGCTTCAAATTTAGCTTGTTCATATGCAGCGTGATATTAGGGAGAAAATGTGAATCACAGTGCTTTTTGTCTTTGATTGAATATTTGGTAAGCATTTCTTTTGTTTCAAAGAAATCTTGAATTGGATTTTCTAGTACAGGAAATCCTTATAAAATTCTTTTGTAAGTCATCCAAGTAACATTGGTAAGTAAATAAGATCATTGGTTACATTATCTTTTTTTTTCCAGAAGTTTCATAAACTGTCAACATTCTATAGCTTTTGTGCGTATGTACTGAAGAATTATAACACCTGTATCCATGACTCGTTTCTTGGAGTCTGCTTCAGAAAACTGAACACAAATATTTTCAATGTGTATCATGCAATAGAATAAAGCAGTGAGGGAAAACTTACCCTCTTGCTTTAAAATTCCAACACGGATGGTCTTTTGACTTAACATAGCTGGAGTCCCATCCTTGTGATAGAAACTAACTTTTCTGTCTCTAACTGAAATTCTTTGACAGATGGAAGATTGTCAAAAATATCTGCCATGAGTTTGAGCCTTTAGGCAATGAATTCACTTTTCATTGCCTTTACATGAATCGACATTGTGAATTTGGAGGTTCTTTGAGACAGAATATACCCATAGTTTTCTTTGGACAGTGTCTTATATCAAACAGTTCATCTAAGGCTAAAGAAAAATACTTGAAATTTTTCAAATTTTGAATTAATTGGTCTTTATTAAAAATATATATATTCTATAAGCAAAAATATATTTTGTTCATGTATATCCAAGAGCAAAATTGTTTAATGGTTTCACTGAGATTTTCAGTTTTTGTGAATGTCTTTTAAGGTCTTTTCCTCATAATTTTCTAAATACGATAAAGTGATCATTTCTTCATCTCTCCATCTAAGGTTCTTCTTTGTATATGCATGTGTAAGAAGCTATTTTATAGCTTGCCAGGTTTACAAACTCAGATCCTTTTAAAAGCTGTTTAAATTGTTTCGTTAGAAATTTAACTCAGTTCATATGACTAATTTTGTGTTTCTTTTTTGACCTAAACTCACTAAATGGTTGCTAAAAATTACATGTCTTAAATATTGTGTTAAGTATTATCTACTATATATCTTTAACACTTTTGAATACAACAGACAGCTTTTCCATTTTGCTCTGCTGCAGTAAATTGCAATTGCCATTCATCATTAAATGTGCACTATACTGTCTTCTAGTCGTCTTTCTTGACTATGCCAGTTGTAGTACCAGCTTCTGTATCTGCACTGAATTCTGCCTCAGTAATATGCCTTTGTTTAAAATTTAAATATTTTTTCATATTTTTTAACCTAGAAAATAATTATAATGAAAATATTAAGTATCTCATTTTAGGATTCCGATTTACATAGGTATCACTGTAACTTGTGCTGTTTGCATAGGTATACTCTATCTTGTGCTATCTGCATAAAATATCCAAGTAAACACATTGTGATATTACATCTGTGCATAGAAAAAAAAATCTGAACTCAATCTATTAATACTGTCTAGATTGGTGACATGTTTACATGTAACACTAGTGATAATGCACGTTCCTGTACAAGCATTATAGTACAACAGTGTCCTATGCGATGCAGTGGTTAAAGTGAATTGTAGTTCTATCAAAATAAAGATACATTTAGTGGAAACGTATTTGACTCTGCATCTGTTTTTAAAATTGTGAAATGTGGCACTGTGTGCATTTCCATTTCTCACTAGCCTCAAGTGACTACCATATTGAGTTGCAGTAAGCAGTCCTAGCCTCAGAGAACCCAACAAATCGGAGTAGCTTGACTGAATCAAAGTTTATTCCCCAGGGGTCTTTCCAGTGTTTTGGTGGTTTCCCATAGTTTGTAGCCATGCTGTGTGGAGCACGTGATTTCCAACGTCCCAGAGGCAGGGAAAGGAAAACTGGAGCATTGCGCATTGTTTTTAAGCACTAGCCTAGAAACAGCTGAGAACCACAGGTTTCAAACTAGGTGCCAAGGTTTCCCATGCCACTGTAGAGATCTCACATGGGCTTCCCAAGATATTTTACAATCTTTGAGATTATCACAACTACAACTATTGACATCACAAACTACTACTATTATGTTATTTGGAACTAACTACTTAGCAAATGGAATTGGTAGTTAACAGGTTTTTTGTTTGTTTGCCTGGGAGCATTGTGGAAAGATGGCCCTGGTACTACGGACACTGTAACTAAGAAAGTTTGTGAACCTCTGTCTTAGAAGTCACTTCTACTCTTCTGTTGCCCAGAGATCAATCATATAACCCTAACCTAACTTAAAGAGAGACTTGAAATACAACTTTCCCCTCGTTGTGGTGAGCACATAGATTATTCCTACCACAGTCTTTTCTTTTGGTCACCAGTCTCTTCCCACACGTAATGCATACAATATCCCCCTTATCCATGGGGGATATGGTCCAAGACCCCAAGTGGATGTCTGCAACCTCAGATAGTACCAAACCCTGTATGTTGTATGTTTTGTCAGTCTGATAACCGAGAAGGCTACTAAGTGACTAACAGGCAGGTAGTGTAGATGACATGGATATGCTGGACAAAGGGATAATTTGTGCCCTAGGAGGCACGGAGCAGGATGGCAAGAGGTTTCATCGAGCTACTCAGAACACACAATTTAAAACTTATGAATTGTTTATTTCTGGAATTTTCTATTTAATATTTTGGGGCCAAGATTGATTGAGGGTAACTGAAACCACGGAAAGTGAAACTTTAAATAAGGGGAGACCACTGTATTTTACCCAAGGGAGACAATCTGAAGTCTAATCTGCTCAGGGTTTACAACTAACGTCCAGGGTCTTTGAGTTAGAAACTTTGAGTGTCACCTACTTTTTGCCTTTGGGACCCTAAATGTCAGTGCCTGTTAATTTTTCTTTGAGAAGTGTAATTTCTCCAGAGGCTGCTCTTATAATTTCCCCAGAGAAGGATGTCCCAGACAGCATGGGGGATATAAGCCTGCCTACCATTACTGTGGAGCAGGCAGAGGCATGCTGCATGGTGGGATAGGAGTTGGAGTTCATCCGCTTTTATTCAGACTTCCACTTAGTATCCTGTTTTTAGTCTTCTATCTTATTTCTATCCTCCTCCAGGCCCAGGGTACCCAAGTTAATAGCCTATCAAGTTCTATTTGGTAAAAGATAATGTCTCTCATTTCCTGTGGGAATTGTGATGAATTGATAATCACCTGGCAAAATAAGCTCAAACTGGCAACTTGACTGGCAACTTGAGCTCAAACTGTTCTGTGCACATTTTCAAACTCTTTTTAGCCTCTGATTTCCTCCCTACTTCCAGAAAACCTGATGCCTCCACCTCCTAAATCTTTCCAGATTCCATTAGTACCCCATCAGAAGGCAGTTGTGCTATATTCTACTGTGCTCTGTTAATGAAATTTTTCCTCTAAACAATATGTGTATTCTGTTCTCACACTGCTATAAAGAACTACCTGAGACTGGGTAATTTATGAAGAAAAGAAGCTTAATTGACTCTCAGTTCTGAAGGCTATATAGGAAACATGGCTGGGAGGCCTCAGGAAATTATGGCAGAAGGGCAAAGGGGAAGCAAGCACATCTTCACATGGCGGCAGGGGAGAGCAAAAAGGGGGAAGTACTACACACTTTTAAACAGCCAGATCTCATGAGAACTCACTATCATGAGAACAACAGGAGGGAAATCTGCCACCATAATCCCATCACCTCCCACCAGGTCCCTCTCCCAACATTGTGGATTATAGTTCAACAGCAGATTTGGGTGGGGACACAGAGCCAAACTATATCATTCTACCCCGGCCCCTCCTAAATCTCATATACTTTCTCACATTTCAAAGCCAATCATGCCTTCCCAACAGTCCCTTAAAGTCTTAACTCATTCTAGCATTAACTCAAAAGTCCAAGTCCAAAGTCTCTTCTGATACAACGCAAGTCCCTTCTGCCTATGAGCTTGTAAAATCACAAGTCAAAAACAAGTTTGTTACTTCCAAGATAGAACAGGGGTACAGACATTAGGTAAATGCTCCCATTCCAAGGGGGAGAGATTGACCAAGACAAGGGGGCTACAGGCCCCATGCAAGTCCAAAACCCAGCGGGGCAGTCATTAAATCTTATAGCTCCATAATAATGTTTGACTCCATGTCTCACATCCAGGGCATGCTGATGCAAGGGGTAGGCTTCCAAGGTCTTGGGCACCTCCACCCCTGTTACTCTGCAGGGTACAGCTCTCATGGCTGCTCTCAAGGGCTGTCGTTGAGTGCCTGTGACTTTTCCAGGTGCATGGCGCAAGTTGTTGGTGAATCTACCATTCTGGGGTATGTAGGATGGTGGCTATCTTCTTATGGCTCCACTATGTGGGGGCTTCATCCCCACATTATCTCTCTGCACTGCCCTAGTAGAGGTTTTCCACAAAGGCTGTGCTCCTGCAGCAGACTTCTGCCTGGACATCCAGGCATTTCCATACATTCTCTGAAATCTAGGCAGAGGCTCCCAAACCTCAACTCTTGTTTTCTGTGTACCTACAGGCCCAGCACTACATGGAAGTTGCCAAGGTTTAGGGCTTCTATCCTCTGAAGCAATGGTCCAAGCTATACCTTCGCCTGTGTTAGCCATGCCTAGAGCTGGAGCGGCCACAATGCATGGTTCCATGTCCTGATGCTGCACAGAGCAGTGCGGCCCTGGGCCTGGCCTGTGAAACCATTTTTGTCTCCTAGGCCTCCAGGCTTTTGAAAGGGCTGCCGCAAAGATCTCTGAAATGCCCTGGAAGCATTTTCCCCATTGTCTTGGCTATTAACATTTGGCTCCTCATGCAAATTTCTGCAGTCTTCTTGAATTCCTCCCCAGAAAATGGGTTTTTCTTTTCTACCACATGGCCAGGCTGTACATTTTCCAAACTTCTATGCTCTGCTTTCTTTTTAAATATAAGTTCCAATTTCAGACCATCTCTTTCGAATGCATATGAGCATATGCAGTTAGAAGCAGCCAGGCCATGTCCTGAATACTTTGCTGCTTAGAAATTTCTTCTGCCATGTACCCTAAATCATCACTCTCAAGTTCAAAGTTCTACAGACCCCTAAAGCAGAGCACAATGCCACCAGTCTCTGCTAAAACATAGTAAGTGACCTTTACTCCAGTTCCCAATAAGTTTCTCATCTCTATCTGACACTTCCTTAGCATGGACTTTATATTACTGTCAGCATTTTGTTAACAACCATTCAACAAGTCTTTAGGACATTCCAAACTTTCCCTCATCTTCTTGTCTCCTTCTGAACCCTCCAAATTGTTCCAACCTATGCCCATTACTCAGTTCCAAAGTTGCTTCTACATTTCCAGGTATCTTTATAGCAATGCCTCACCAATCTTCTATATTAGTCTGTTCCCACACCATTTTAAGGAACCACCTGAGACTTGGTAATTTATAACTGAAAGAGATTTAACTGACTTATAGTTCCACAGGCTGTACAGGAGGCATGGCTGGGGAGGCCTCAGGAAGCTTACAATCATGGCAGAAGAGTGAAGGGGAAGCAAGCACATCTTCACGTGGTAGAAGGAGACAGCACAAAAGGGGAAGTGCTACACACTTTTAAACAACCAGATCTCATGAGAAATCACTATCATGAGAACAGCAGGAGGGAAATCCACCACCATGATCCAATCACCTCCCACCAGGTCCCTCCCCAACACTGGGGATTACAATTTAACATCAGATTTGGGTGGTGACACAGAGCCAAACCTTATCAGTGTCTTTATATATTATTGTTTAGGGTTAGATATGTCCCTTATTTTTTTTAACAGCTTTGCTGAGATAGAATTCAGATACTATACAATTCACCTCTTCAAAGTATACAATTTAATAGTTTTTAGTATAGTTGCAAAGCTGTACAACCATCACCACTAAATAATTCAAGAACAATTTCACCACTCCAAAACAAACTTCATACCTATTAGCCATCACTAGCCTCCCTCCAGTCCCAGATAAGCACTAATCTACTTTCTATCTCTATAAATTTGCCTGTTCTGGACATTTCATGTAAATACAATATGTGGCCTTTTATGTCTGGCTTCTTTCACTTAGCTAACTGAACTTTTAATGAAGTAACTCATTGCCAGAAGAAAAATGTTTTATCCAGCATGTGGTAGTCTACAGTTCAGGGAATATTTTGACAATATTTTCAAGGTCTATTAACATCGTAGCAGGTATCAGTACTTAAGTCTTCTTGGCTTAGACTAGGATGGAATAATATTCTATTGTATGAGTAGATCACATTTTGTTCATTTGATGGACATATGGGTTGTTCCTTCTTTTGGCTGTTATGGATAATAGTGCTATGAACATTTACATAAACGTTTTTGTGTGGATGTATATTGTTGGTTCTCGTGGGTGTATACCTATGAGTGAAATTGCTGGTCCATATGGTAACTTTAGCTTAACATTTTGAGGAACTGCCAAACTGCTTTGCAAAGTGAGTGTACTATTTTACATTCCCATCAGTAATGTGTGAGTAAATCAGGTAAAAAAAAAAACAATTTTTCACTTCTGCCATTAATCATTATTGTCTATCTTTTTTATGACAGCCACCTTGCTGGTGCCTATAGATTTGCCTTAAAATGGAGTTTGTATTCCAGTTTCTTATGCTCTTTGTCATTTTGGGTGATTTTCCAGAGAACAGGACAGAGTTTTTACCAGAAGTTGGTAATCCTATAGATCTTGTTTGACTTTTAAAATTTGGCTAATAATATGTTGTCAGTGGTGATATCCCGCCTGGTTCTTCATCTTGGAGCATTTATGGGATGTTGACTGTCACCTTACTATCAAGATTTCACTGAAAAAAAAGTTAAATACCTGGGACATGCACAAGTTAACAAAACATAGACTCAAAATGCCTGAAGCAATAGTCTATGACATGCTGGCAGAAATAATTTTTTTTTTCTGGCAGTGAATTGTATAATAAAAAGTTCAATTAGCTACCTGGCAGCAGTTCTAAAGTATGCTGTAAGCATCAGGCTAAAACATTGTGTGAAGTGTTTTAAATGACTTCATCTGGAATACTGTATTAAAAAGAGCACTGTTTTCTGCCTGGGCGCAGTGGCTCATGCCTATAATCCCAGCACTTTGGGAGGCAAAGGTGGGCGAATCACTTGCGGTCAGGAGTTCGAGACCAGCTTGACCAACATGGTGAGACCTCGTCTCTACTAAAAATACAAAAACTAGCCAGACGTGGTGGCATGAGCCTGTAATCCCAGCTACTCAGGAGGCTGAGGTAGGAGAATCACTTGAACCCAGGAGGCAGATGTTGCATTGACTCAAGATCATACCACTGCACTCTAGCCTGGGTGACAGAGTAAGACTTTGTCTCAAAAAAAAAAAAAAAGCGCTGTTTTCTTTAGTATTTTATTCCAAAAATTCATAAATTAATTGTGCATAGATTGAGAGTCAGGTGTACTTAAAAGCTTTCCAAAACTCCAACAGTAACTAATTAAAAAATGTAATATGAACAATCCTGTTAACATTAGTGGCAAAAGAAGAAAACAGAAAGATCAGTTTAACAAGTGAGTCTAGCTATGGAACTAAGTATCTATATATAGAAAACATGTATTAGTCAATTCTCAGGCTGCTGATAAAGACATACCTGAGACTGGGTAATTTATAAAGAAAAAGAGGTTGGCTGGGTGTGGTGGCTCATGCCTGTAATCCCAGCACTTTGGGAGGCTGAGGTGGGCAGATCACCTGAGGTCAGGAGTTAGAGATCAGCCTGACTAACCTGGTGAAACCCTGTCTCCACTAAAAATATAGTTAGCTGGGCATGGTGGTGCATGCCTGTAATCTGAGCTACTTGGGAGGCTGAGGCAGGAGAATCGCTTGAACCCAAGCGGCGGAGGTTGCAGTGAGCCGAGATCATGCCATTGCGATCCAGCCTGAGCAACAAGAGTGGAACTTGGCCTTAAGAAAAAAGAAAAACAGGTTTAATGGACTCACAGTTTCACAATGCTGGAGAAGTCTCACAATCCTGATGGAAGATGAAGGAGGAGCAAAGGCATGTCTTACATGGCAGCAAGCAAGAGAGAGGGTGCAGGGGAACTGCCCTTGATAAAACTGTTGGATCTCGTGAGAATTATTCACTATCACTAGAACAGCATGGGAAAAACCCACCCCCATGATTCAATTACCTTTCACCGGGTCCCTCTCATGACATGTGGACGGACATTATGGGAGCTACAACTCAAGATGAGATTTGGGTGGGGACACAAGCCAAACCATATCAATACATATTAAAGATGTATTTCACATCAATGAAGAAAAGATTGGTCATTGTTGGGAGTAAGTAAAGATGGGTACCTATCTTATTATTGGGACCAAAATAAATTCCAGAAAGAGATGTAGAAGGGAGTAGGAGGGCCATGAAGATCTGTGTATGTCTTGCCTCCTTTCAAGTTGGAAAAGCACATTACTGCCTGCTCGGAAGCCTTTCTCACAAAGTACCTAGTACCTTGTGGCTGTGGGTCCTCCAGACTTCAACCTTACTTTGGCTGTTTATTGTACTTCTTTCTCCCTTGGACTAAGCCAGGAGTCCACAGCAGTTTGGTGGCAAGCAAGTGCCTGTCTTTTACAGGACACACACACACACACACACATATATGTAAATCATATATATATGTAAATCAACTTTATTGATTTACCTCAGAACATACACACATTTTAAAAGTACCATGTTATGAGTTTTGACAAATATCTACCCTTACATAATTCCCATTCCAACAGAACATTGGGATCACCTCAGAAAATTCTCTCTTGCTCATTTGCAGTCAATTGCAATTCCACTCCCTGCTTCATCACAGATCTAACATAACAACTAAAGCTGTACCTGAGGCTGAGGCAGGAGAACTGCTTGAACCTGGGAGGCAGAGGAAAGATGTAGTAAGAAATCAACTAAATGAAGGCCCAGCACAACGGCTCGCACCTGTAATGCCAGCACTTTGGGAGGCTGAGGCAGGCGAATCACCTGAGGTCAAGAGTTTGGGACCAGCTTGGCCAACATGGCAAAACCCGTCTCTACAAAAATACAAAAATTAGCAGGTATAGTGGCAAGTGCCTGTAATCTTGGGAGGCTGAGGCAGGAGAATCACTTGAGTCCAGGAGGTGGAGGTTGCAGTTAGCCGAGATCGTGCCACCGCACTCCAGCCTGGACAATGGAGTGAGACTCCATCTCAAAAAGAAAAAAAAAGAAAAAGAAAAGAAAACAAACAAACAAGAACTAAACCTGTAAAACGTACAGAATAAAATTTGTGAGAAAAATTTCATTACCTTGAGATAGGCAAGGATTCTTTTGTTGAGAAACAGAAAGCACTATCCATCAAATAAAGACAAATATTACCAAAACTAAAAATATATGCTATCGCCAGTCTCAGTGGCTCATGACTGTGGATCCCAATGCTTTGGAAGGCTGAGGCAGGAGGATGGCTTGAGCCTAGGAGTTCAAAACGAGCCTGGGCAACAGAGTGAGACCTTGTCTCAACTAAAAATAAAAAAATTGACTGAGCATGGTGGTGTGCGCCTGTACTCCCAGCTACTTGGGAGGCTGACGTGGGAGGATCGCTTGACCCCAGGAGTTCAAGGTTGCAGTGAGTTGTGATGGCACCACTGCACTCCAGCCTTGGTGACAGAGTGAGACCTGTCTCAAATATATATGTATGTATATGCATATGTATGTATATGTATATAGGTGTGTGTGTGTGTATATATGTATGTAAGTATGCTCAACTTCCAGTTTCTGTTCAGCATGAAAGGTGCTTGGTCATTGTCACCCCACTCTAACAACAAGAAAAATGTCAAATTAACTGAAACATCAACAACTTTTTTTAGATCCAGCAGAGAACTGAGGGCACAAAGTGGGGAGACAGACAGGCAGATACAGAGAATTACAGCTTACTGGAATAAAAACCCAAGGGCAAAATTCCACAGGAACCAGGCGGGCATGGTAGCTCACGCCTGTAATCCCAGCACTTTGGGAGGACGAGGCAGGCGGATCACCTGAGATCAGGAGTTCAAGACCAGCAACATAATGAAACTCTGTCTCTACTAAAAATACAAAAATTAGCCGGGTATGGTGGCACATGCCTGTAATCCTAGCTACTCAGGAGGCTGAGGCAGGAGAATCGCTTGAACCCAGGAGGTGGAGGTTGCAGTGAGCTGAGATCGCACCATTGTACTCCAGCCTGGCGACCACGTCTCTACTAAAGAGATTGTCTCAATCTCTTGACCTCATGATCTGCTCGCCACAGCCTCCCAAAGTGCTGGAATTACAGACGTGAGCCACTGCACCCGGCCTATTTATTTATTATTTTACATGGCATCTCACACTGTCATCCAGGCTGGAATGCAATGGCTCAATCTCGGCTCACTGCATCTCCCCCTCCCAGGTTCAAGTGATTCTCCTGCCTCAGCCTCCCAAGTAGCTGGGATTACAAGCACCTGACATCACGCCCAGTTAAATTTTGTATTTTTGTAGAGATGGGGTTTCACTATGTTGGCCAGGCTGGTCTTGAACTCCTGACCTCGGATGACCTTCCCACCTCAGATGACCTTCCCGCCTCGGCCTCCCAAAGTGCTGGAATTACAGTCGTGAGCCACTGCGGCCGGCCTGCACTTTTTATTAAGGCTTTCCCTCAAGAGAAACTATTTTACTAGAGCCTAACCAACCTAGGAGAAGGGAAATACCCAATGGCAGCCTTCTTGGGTCTTCCTGTACCACATAAAGGTGGGGAGTGACAGAGAAGCCTTTGTAAAGGTCATCACACAGGGACATGGCCCACTGAAAGGCTGAGACCTTATCATAGAGAACACCTCCTCTGCCAACACTGCATCTATAGGGCTCCTGTACAACAGGGGAAACCACATCTACAGGGCTACTGAACAACAGAGGAAACACGACCAAACCCTCCAGAGGAAATTTTTACCCCTGACAACTACAGCTAGAACAAACCAGGAGCATTAGCATTCTATCAGGTGCCATGCAAATTTGATTTGTCTCATTATTATTATTATTCTTTGGAGACAGAATCTTGCTCTGTCTTTTGCAGATACAAGCAAGAACCCTCAGATACGGGCAAGAAGCCGTATCTGCAAAAAAATTAACAATTAGCTAGGGGTGGTATGTGCCTGTAGTTTCATCTACTTGGGAGGCTGAGGCAGGAGGATCACTTGAGATCAGGAGTCCGAGGTTGCAGTGAGCTGTGATTGATACCTTGTCTCTAAAAAAAAAAAAAACGAAACAAACAACAACAAAAACAATATTACTGATGAACACAAAAGAAGCCTTGAGGCCGGGTGCAGTGGCTCATGCCTGTAATTCTAGCACTTTGGGAAGTCTGGGCGGGCAGATCACAAGGTCAATAGATCGAGACCAGCCTGGCCAACATGTTGAAACCCCATCTCTACTTTAAAAATACAAAAATTAGCTGGGCCTGATGGTGCACGCCTGTAGTTCCAGCAACTTGGGAGGCTGTGGCAAGACAATTGCTTGAACCGGGAGGCGGAGGTTATAGCGAGCCAAGATTGCGCCACTGCACTCCAACCTGGGAGACAGCGCGAGACTCCATCTCAAAAAAAGGAAAAAAAGAAAAAAGAGGCCGGGCACTGTGGCTCGCACCTGTAATCCAAGCACTTTGGGAAGCTGAGGTGGGTGGATCATGAGGTCAGGAAATCAAGACCATCCTGGCTAATGGGGTGAAACCACATCTCTACTAAAAATCCAAAAATTAGCCGGGCATGGTGGCACGCACCTGTAATCCCAGCTGCTTGGGAGGCTGAGGCGGGAGAATTGCTTGAACCCAGGAGGCAGAAGTTGCAGTGAGCTGAGATGGCACCACTGCACTGCAGCCTGGGTGACAGAGCAAGACTCTGTCTCCAATAAAAAAAAGAAGACGAACATATGGAAAGGTACCGTGCTCTTGGACAGGAAGATTCAATATCTTTTTTTGTTGTTGTTGTTGGAGACAGAGTCTTACTCTGTCTCTCAGGCTGGAGTGCAATGGCGTGATCTCAGCTCTCTGCAACCTCTGCCTGCCGGGTTCAAGTGATTCTCATGCCGAGTGGCTGGGATTACAGGCTTGTGCCACTATGCCCTGCTAATTTTTGTATTTTAGTAGAGATGGGGTTTCACTGTGTTGGACAGGCTGGTCTTGAACTCCTGGCCTCAAGTGATCTGCCCGCCTTGGCCTCCCAAAGTGCTGGAATTACAGGTGTGCGACACCAGGCCCGGCTGATTTGTCTTATTATTGATGACGTTAACCTTGACCACTTGATTAAGTGATGGTAGGCTTCTTCACTTTAAACTTCTCCTTTACTCTTGGTAATTAAAAAGTATTCTCTGGAGAAGTAATTTAAAACTATGAAAGTAGGGCTGGGAGTGGTGGCTTGTAATCACAGCGCTTTGGGAGGCCGAGGCAGGCGGATCACTAGGTCAGGAGTTCAAGGCCAACCTGGCCAACATAGTGAAACTCTGTCTCTACTAAAAATACCAAAATTAGGCAGGTGTGGTGATGCGCCTCTGTAGTCCCAGCTATTCAGAAGGCTGAGGCAGGAGAATTGCTTGAAACCGGGAGGCAAAGTTTGCAGTGAGCCAAGATCGTACCACGGCACGCCAGCCTGAGTGACAGAGAAAGACTCCGTCTTGGAAAAAACAAAAACAAACTGTGGAAGCACTCCATTCCTCATCAAGCTTTCAGCGTATTCAGGTACAGTACAGACTGTATCTCAGTACAGACTCATGGTTTCCCTTTTTAATTCAATGGTATATAATCTGTAATTATCATTGTCTACATGGAGCTCAAATTTTCCATGATTTGTCTAGTGGGAGCCCTTTCAAACTGGTTGTGTTCTTTTGACATGACCTCATTATTCTTTGAGCACTTCTTTGATTTATGGTATAAGATGCTCCAGGCTGGGCATGGTGGCACATGCCTGTTGTCTCAGCCAACTGGGAGGTTGAGGCAGGAGGATCACTGTACCCTGGGAGTTTGAAGCCAGCCTGGACAACATAGCAAGACTCCTCTTAAGAAAAGAAAACTGAAAATGTTGCAAGTTCATCTTGTATCTTCCCTACCCCAGCCCCAGAACAAGCCATTTCTGGTTCCTTTTAGTAGAGAATAACATATAAAAGCCACAACCTAGAATTTAGGTATGCTCATTGCTATTGGAGTGTCACTACTTTCAGGCCCTCTTAGTGGGCAGAGTTATATATATATATATATATGTACACATACTTTCATTTATATGTGTGTCTATGTACATATGATATATACACACACATCTATTTTTTTGTCTCATATACATTGAAATTCATGAGTTCATACCAATACCTTCAATTCCAATCTAACGCCACAAGGTTCTTCCCATGTTTGTAACTCCCTTCTCTGACAGTGAGAAACTCTGGCTTCCCTTATCTTTAATTTACTTGTTTGATCAAACCTTCTGTATGTAACCATCTTCTATCGCCACGACTACCCCCTCTCCTGCAGATGCTCCTCCATTCCTCTCAAGCTCTGACATCCTGCAGCTCCCAGCCCCTACTCTTGCCTCCCCATGTGGTTAGTCTTTCCTTGCCAAAGCTCTGTCCACTCATGCTGCGCCATGCTGCCAGGTAGAAGCTCCCCTCAGGTTCTGCCCTCCGTGCCAAGCTATCCAGGCATCAGCACCTCCTCAGCCTCCTTGAGATCCAATCGCCCATACCAGGTCACTCACTCCCAAGTAATGCCTTCCTACTGCTGCTAGGGATCACATACTCCACACCAGGCCACCCCTTCACATGCACACCTTCCTTATTCTGGGCCCTTACACTCCATGCTGAGCTGCCCTCAGGAGCGATGCCCTCCATACTCTGTGTGGACTTTGACTCCTCACACCAGGCAGCCCTGCGATTCCAATGCCCTTCTCACCCTACTTGGACTCTGACACCCTCAATCAGGCCCTGCTGTCCCTCCCCTACCCACACTGATGACTTCACTGATCTTGGGCTCTGATACACCATCTGGGAAGCCCCGCTATGACTCGAGCCATGTTCATTTTGCTTAGGCTACAACTCCCCTCATCAGGCCACAACACACTGCCCAACCCCTCCTTCCTGCTCACCAGTGTCCACACACACACTCACACACACATATACAACACACACACATATATAACACATGCACACATACAACACACACACACACAGCCTTGGGCTATGACTCCCTGTGCCAAGCAGCCAGCCTCGGTGCATAACCTCTTTGCTCTGCTCTGGGCCATAGAGGCTCTCCCACCCCAAACCCCAGCAGAGAGTCACCTTCTTGGCTCCATCTAATGTCTTTAGGATTGAATAGTTTGATAAGAAAAGAGGACATGGGCAGAGATTTTTTTCTGTTATCCCTGTCCTTCAGGCATTCCTCAGTTATCTTCCTTGAAGACAAACCATATTAGAAGTTTATTACATCTTTCCAGAGTTTTTGTACAGATACTCTTTTCCCCATTGTTTCATTGTACTACAATTTATTTAACCCCTTATCTCTATGATGGCAGAATTGATCAATAGAACTGACATCTTCCTGACTGATACTGAATCTTCTGGCCGGGCGCAGTGGCTCATGCCTCCCAAAGTGCCTCATCCCAGCACTTCGGGAGGCCGAGGTGGGTGGATCACCTGAGGTCAGGAGGTCGAGATCAGCCTGGCCAACATGGCGAAACCCCATCACTACTAA
>NW_012111253.1:361490-388563 GCF_000951035.1 Colobus angolensis palliatus
AAAAAAAAGATATTGACTCTTCCTGTCCAAGAGCATGGTACCTTTCCATATGTTCAAGTCTTCTTTCATGTTCATCAGTAATGTTGCTTTCGTTGTTGTTTCGTTTTTAATTTTTTTTGGACACAGGGTCTTACTCTGCTGCCCACACTGGAGTGCAGCGGTACAGTCACAGCTCACTGCAACCTCGGACTCCTGGTCTCAAGTGATGCTCATGCCTCAGCCTCCCAAGTAGCTGGGACTAGAGGCACACACCACCACGCCCAGCTAATTTTAATATTTTTTGTAGATACGGGGTCTTGTTCAGTCTGGTCTCAAATTCCTGGACTCAAATGATCTCACCTTGGCCTCCCAAACAGCTGAGATTACAGGTGTGAGCCACCATGCTTGGCCCCTCAGTAATGTTTTAAATTTTTCTTCATATAAATCATGCACATTTTTGTAGATGTATAGACATTCCCATGTGTTATCTTTTGTGCAGCTCTTGTGAATGACAGATTCCTTCTTTGATCTTTTGTATAATTAGACTCATCTGTAGAGGACCAGCATGGACTGGCCCTAAGACCCCTGTACACCTGCAATGATTATTTCTTCTGGCATGATCACAAGCAATAGGGGTGGTAATCTTAAGACTTCAAAATCACTGATATCGGCAGGGAGGTAGCTAACACTTACCTAATATATGCCAGGCATTACGCTGGTATTTTTTGTTTTGTTTTGTTTTGCTTTTTTCTGAGACAGAGTTTTGCTCTTGTTGCCCAGGCAGGAGTGCAATGGCACGATATCGGCTCACCGCAACCTCTGTCTCCTGGGTTCAAGCGATTCTCCTGCCTCAGCCTCCTGAGTAGCTGGGATTACAGGCATCTGTTACCATGCCCAGCTAATTTTTGTATTTTTAGTAGAGACAGGGTCTCGCCATGTTAGCCAGGCTGGTCTTGAACTCCTGACCTTGGGTGATTCATCAGCCTCCGCCTCCAAAAGTGCTGGGATTACAGGCGTGAGCCAACGCGCCCAGCCTATGCTGGTGTTTTAAATATATGTATAACATGTATATGAAACAGATGTTATTATTCTCACTTTAAAGATGAAAAATCAGAAGTCTAAGGTCACAGAAGCAGTCAACTTTTCTTTTTTTTTTTGAGATGGAGTCTCACTCTGTCGTCCAGGCTGCAGGAGAGTGGCGCACTCTTGGCTCACTGTAACTTCCACCTCGCAGGTTCAAGTGAGTCTCTTGCCTCAGCCTCCCAAGAGGCTGGGATTACAGGCATGTGCCACCACGCCCAGCTAGTTTTTGTATTTTTAGTAGAGATGGTGTTTCACCATGTTGGTCAGGCAGGTCTTGAACTGCTGACCTCGTGATCCGCCAGCCTCAGCCTCCCAAAGTGCTAGAATTACAGGCATGAGCCACCATGCCTGGTTAACTGTTTTTAAATTTAATTTAATTTTAAGTTCTGGGATAATTGTGTGGGACGTGCAGGCTTCTTACATAGGTAAACGTGTGCCATTGTGGTTTGCTGCACCTATCAACCCATCACCTAGATATTAACACCCGCATGCGTTAGCTATTTATCCTGATGCTCTCCCTCCCCCACTTACGCTTCCACAGGCCCCGGTGTGTGTTGTTCCTCTCCCTGTGTCCATGTGTTCTCATCGTTCAGCTCCCACTTATGAATGAAAACATGCAGCGTTTAGAAAACTTTCACACTTCAAAGCCATTATTTTCGACCACAACTCAGAAGAAGCTGTAGTGAACAGTGAGGTGACTGGTTGTTGTTGACTGTGAAACTTCCATCCTCCATCACTAATTACATACCACTTAAATGTATTTTATTAAGTAGATCAAACTCATTACAAGTACTGTTTCTTAGACATTTAAGGTAGTATACATTTTTGCTAAATGGTGAAAAACAAATTAAGTAATCATCTAAATGGCCTTCAGATTCCATGTGTCCTTTTTTTCATACTTTCACTATTGTTTTCCCCAAATTATCTCCTTTCAGCATTCCCATAAATGCAGCTGGCATGTTTTCAAATCCTTCGATGATATATTCCTTGTACTGGATTTTACCCTGTATCAAAGCAATAACAAATTTCAAAACTTAAAATAATATTCTCAATGATATACTGTTCTCATCCTAGCAACAATGTATCAGGTACATCATTGGAAACCTTGAAAATAAGAGATGGAGGTCCTGTCCTCCATGAACTTGAAGTCAAGGTGGGGCAAGATCCACTTACGCAGCACATGTAAAAGATTACAAAGTACACCTAAGAAGAACTTAATAATAGATGGCAGATCATAGTGTGAAGTGTCATAAGGCAGCGATTAAGCAATTTCTTTTTCTTTTTTTTTTTTTTCCTTTCTTTTTTTTGAGACGGAGTCTCACTCTGTCGCCCAGGCTGGAGTGCAGTGCCGCGATCTTGGCTCACTGCAAGCTCCGGCTCCCAGGTTCACACCATTCTCCTGACTCAGCCTCCCAAGTAGCTGGGACTACAGGTGCTTGCCACCATGCCCAGCTAATTGTTTTGTACTTTCAATAGAGATGGGGCTTCACCGTGTTAGCCAGGATGGTCTTGATCTCCTGACCTCGTGATCTGCCTGCCTTGGCCTCCCGAAGTGCTAGGATTACAGGCGTGAGCCTCCGTGCCCAGCACGATTAAGCAATTTCTAAGTAAGATGCATAGTAAAGTTTAATAACACAATGATCTCAGAGGAGGTGGAAATAGACAGAGAAAGGAACACCCTTCATTACCTCTGGCCCCTGAAGAGGCAGGTCCTATTCAGGAAATATAAATGGCAGGACAGTCTAATAATCTGTCTCCCCTTTAAGCCAAGGTTCTTTCAATATGTGCTTAACCTTTTTCTGGGAGTGTGACAAGGAAGGGTTCATGTTAGTGAGGAAGGTTTTTCATGTCTCTTTCTACTACAAGGCACAGCCTACTAATGGGAACTAATTTACATTTTCAGATCTTTTGAAGGGGTCTTATATAGAGACCTGAGTTACCTGGTACAAGCTTTTCCCTAATGCATTCCAGTGATGGCTTAGCACTCTGTATGGATTAATAGACAAGATTATTTGCTTGAAGTCAGTCAATTACAAAGTAGGGAAACTGAGATTTAAACTTTTATTATTATTATTATTATTCTGAAACAGGGTCTCACTCTGTCACCCAGGTTTGAGTACAGTGGCACAATCACAGCTCACTGCAGTCTCAACCTCCTGGGCTCCAGTGATCCTTCCACCTCAGTCTCCTGAGTAGCTGGGACTACAGGGATGTGCCACAATGCCCAGCTAACTTTTTTAGTTTTTGTAGAGACGGGGTCTTGCTAGGTTCACCCAGGTTGGTATCAAACACCGAGGCTCAAGTGATCCGCCCACCTCAGCCTCCCAAAGTGCTAGGATTACAGGAGTGAATTGAAAGCCCCAACTCATTCTTGTTCTTGAAGAAGAAAGGAATCTGGATAGGGTGGAAAGGTAGAATCCAGTTCAGAGGTTAAAAATAGAGAACGAATACTGTTATGGACTGAACTGTTTGCCCCCAATCCAAATCCACAGGTTTAAGTCATAATCACCAGTGCCTGACAATGGGACTGTATTTGGAGATAGGGCTTTAAGAAAAGGTAATTAACAGGCTGGGCACAGTGGTTCACAATGTAATCCCAGCACTTTGGGAGGCTGAGGCAGGTGGATCACCTGAGGTCAGGAGTTCAAGACCAGCCTGGCCAACAAGGCCAAACCCCATCTCTACTAAAACTACGAAAATTAGCCAGGCGTGGTGGCATGTGCCTGTAATCCCAGCTAGTCAGGAGGCTGAGGCAGGAGAATTGCTTGAACCTCGGAGGTAGAGGTTGCAGTGAATGGAGATCGCACCATGGCACCCCAGCCTGGGCAACAAGAATGCAACTCCATCTCAAAAAAAAAAAAAAAAAGTAATTACGGTAAAACGAGGTCATATAGGTGGACCTTAATCAATATGACTGGTGTGCTTATAAGGATTATAAGGAGGCTATACAGACACAGAGAGAAGGCCACGAGAAGATGCGGGGAAAGGACGCCATCTACAAGTCAAAAAGAGAGAGGCCTCCAAAGAAACAACCCTGCGGACACTTGATCTTGGACTTCTAGCCTCCAGAACTGAGAAAATAAATTTGTTGTGTAAGCCACCCAGTCTGTGGTGCTTTATTTTGGCAGACCTAGCAAACTAATACAAATACTAATGGAAAATATTAATAGGGGAAATTAGGGTATAGGATGCAGGGTATATGGGAGCTCTCTGTACTATCTTCCCAATTTTCCTATAAATCTAACACTTCCATTTTTATTTTTGTTTTTGAGACAGGGTCTTGCTCTATTGCCAAGGCTGGAGGACAGTGGCGCATTCAGAGTTCACTGCAGCCCTAGAACTCTTGGACTCTGGTGATCCTCCCACCTCAGCCTCTGCAGTAGCTGGGACTACAGGTGTGCACCACTGTACCGAGCTAATTTTTTTACTGTTTGTTTTTCGTAGAGTCTCATTGTGTTGCCAGGGCTGGTCTCGGACTCCTGAGCTCAACCAGTCCTCCTTCCTCACCCTCCCAAAGTGCTGGGATTATAGGTATGAGCCACCACACCCAGCCTAAAACTTTTCTAAAATAAAAAGTGAATTTTAAAAAATAGGGAATGAGATTAAAAAGGGAGGATGAGAAAGAAATTAGGCCAACTCACAACTTAAAACCTAACTAGGGCCAGGCGCCATGGCTCATGCGTGTAATTCTAGCACTTTGGGAGGCCGAAGCAGGAGAATCACTTGAGGTCAGGAGTTTGAGATGAGCCTGGCCAACATGGTGAAACCCCGTCTCTACTAAAAATACAAAAAGGTAGCCGGGAGTGGTGGTGGGTGGCTGTAGTCCCAGCTACTCGGGAGGCTGAGGCGGGAGAATCACTCGAACCCAGGAAGTAGAGGTTGCAGTGAGCCAAGATCGCGCCACTGCACTCCAGCCTGGGCGACAGAGCGAGACTCCGTCTCAAAAAAAAAAAAAAAAAACCCACAACTAACTATGATCAGCTTCACTTTGTTAGAGGGAAGCATTGGGGACACCAGCACAGTGGTTTCCTGTTGTCAACTGTGATCACGGATGGGCTCCATTAGATTTCACCAACTGGGACAACTTAGATTTAGCTCTTTCCAGCTCCCTGGAGAGAACCCAGCCCGGCACTCCAAGTGCTAGACTGGGAAGAGCGAGTGTCAAGCTTCAGTGGTTGCCGGAGGAGCAATCTATTCCTTTGAATTGGGAAATGATCATTGGCCAGGGATTAGGAAGCATGGTATCATTTTTCCCCTGTAAAACTAAAATAATGCAACTTGATTGTTCAGATTTCTGTTGACTAAAACTTTACATGGTGTAAAGTTTGAAAATTATCATGGAACAGGACTAAGGGATTGTCTTATTTGCTACTTAGGAAGAGCCGTGGCACATGTATGCACCCCTCTAACATTCATTTCTTCAGCAATATTTATCCAGTGCCTACATTGCTTCTGGGGGCTGGAGATACACCAGAAAGCAAAATGTATGAACGTGCTGCCTTCATGGAGGTTACATCCTCAAGAAGGGAGATGGGCGATAAATATAAATGAATAAGTGAATTATAGTATATATTATGTAAAAGATGATTAATTGCTATGGATAAAAGTAGGATAGGAGCCTGGGCAACATGGTGAAAGCCCATCTCTACGAAAAATACGAAAAAATTAGCCAGGTGTGGTGGCACATGACTGTTGTCCCAGCTACTCAGGAGGTTGAAGTGGGAGAATCACCCGAGCCTGGGTGAAGGCTGCAGTGAGCCATGATCACGCCACTGCACTCCAGTCTGGGTGTCTGAGTGAGACCCTGACTCAAAAACAAAAACAAAAACAAAAACAAAAGCGGGGGTTGTGGGATATGGAGGGTCAAGAATGAAGTGGGAACGCAACTTATAATAGGGCCATTGAAAAAGTTGTCCCCCCCAGAAGGCACTTCTTTTTTTTTTTTTCTTTTTGCGACAGAGTTGCACTCTGTCACTGGGCTGGAGTGCAGTGGCACGATCTCGATTCACTGCAACCTCTGCCTCCCAGGTTCAAGTGATTCTCCTGCCTCAGCCTCCCGAGTAGCTGGGACTATAGGTGCATGCCACCATGCCTGGCTAATTTGTGTATTTTTAGGAGAGACGGGATTTCACCACGTTGATCAGGATGGTCTCGATCTCTTGACCTTGTGATCCGCCTGCTTCAGCCTCCCAAAATGCTGGGATTACAGGTGTGAGCCACCGTGCTGGTCCAGAAGGCACTTTTTAGCAAAGACTTGCAGGATGTGAGAGAGTTCAGCAAGCAGTTACAGAGCGGTGGAGTGGTGGAGGAGACTGGGAGAAGAAAACAAGGCAGTGAATACTAAGAAATGAAATCAGAGAGATATCAGGGGTCAGATTTTGTGTAAGCTTGCTGAATATTCGCACTTTGGTTTACTCTAAGTGAAATGCAGAGCTTTGCATGGTTTGGATCATAAGAATGGCAGGATTTGATTTGTGCCTTAACAGATCACTATGGCCACCACACTGGGAATTGTCTATAGGGGTGCGAAGATGGGAGGCCAGATAGAATCCACTACTGCTGTCGGAAGTCAGGGACCCCAAAATGAGGGACTGGCTGGAGCTGTGGCAGAGGAACATAAATTGTGAAGATTTCATTTTAATATGGACATTTATCAGTTCCCAAATTAATACTTTTATAATTTCTTATGCCTGTGTTATTTTAATCTCTTAATCCTGTTATCTTTGTAAGCTGAGGATGCACATCACCTCAGGACCACTGTGATAACTGTGTTAACTGTATAAATTGATTGCAAAACATGTGTGTTTGAACAATATGAAACCAGTGCACCTTGAAAAAGTACAGAGTAACAGCGATTTTCAGGGAACAAGGGAAGACAACCATACGGTCTGACTGCCTGTGCGGTTGGGCAAAATAGAGCCATACTTTTCTTCTTGCAGAGAGCCTATAAACGGATGTGCAAATAGGGAAGATATCACTACATTGTTTTCCTAGCAAGGAATATTAATAATTAATACTCTGGGGAAGGAATGCATTACTGAGGGGAGGTCTATAAATGGCCGCTCTGGAGTATCTGTCTTATGCAGTTGAGACAAGGACTGAAATATGCCCTGGTCTCCTGGAGTACGCTCAGGCTTATTAGGGTGGGGAAAAACTCCGCCTTGGTAAATTTGTGGTCATACCAGTTCTCTGCTCTTGAACCCTGTTTTCTGTTGTTTAAGATGTTTATCAAGGCAATACGTGCACAGCTGAACATAGACCCTTATCAGTAGTTCTGATTTTATCCTTGTCCTGTATCCTCAGAAGCACGTGATCTTTGTTCTGCCTTTTGCACTTTGAAGCATGTAATTTTGTGACCTACTCCCTGTTCATACACCCCTGCCCCTTTTAAAATCCTTAATAAAAACGTGCGGGTTTTGCAGCTCAGGTGGGCATCACAGTCCTACCCATATGTGATGTCACCCCCAGCGGCCCAGCTATAAAATTCCTCCTTTGTCCCAGCAGCCCAGTTGTAAAACTCCTCTCTTTGTACTCTTTCTCTTTATTTCTCAGCCAGCCGACACTTACGAAAAGTAGAAAGAACCTACGTTGAAATATTGGGGGCGGGTTCCCCCGATACACTACAAACATCCAGGCTAGATGGCACGGTTCCTGGACCAGGGTTGTAGCAGGGAGGTAGGAGAAGTGTTCAGATTCTGTATATATTTTGAAGATAGAACCACCAGAATCTCCTTAGAGATTAGACATGGTTATGAGAGAAAGACATCCAAGATGACTCCAAGGTTTTTGGATTGAGAAACTAGAAGTATAGAATTGTTATAACTGAGACAGTAGAGTCTGAATATGGAGCATGTTGAGTAGGAAAGATCAAAACATATTTAGCTTTCAATATGTTATGTCAGAGATGTGTATCAGGCATCTGGGTGGACATACTAATCTAGAGTTAAGAGGAGAGCCAGGCTAGAGATAGAGCTGGGAGCTCCCAGCACACTGAGCCCAGATGAGCTAACTAAGGGACAGCTCGAGTGTGGATAGACAAGAGAAAAGGCCCAATGACCATGACCTGGGGCAATCTAATATTAATTTGGAGAAAAGAAAAGCTAGCAGGAGTCTGAGGAGGACCAGTCAGTGAGGAAAACCAAGAGTTAAGGGATGCCAAGGGAAGAAAGCATATCAAGGAAAGAATGATCACTATTAAATATTTCCCATAGCCAAGTGAGGCTAAGAATCAACCAGTGGACTTCACTATGTAAGGGTGCCCTGTGGCCTTGACAAAAGTTAATTTTGGCCAGGTGTGGTGGCTCACATCTGTAATCCCAGCACTTTGGTAGACTGAGGAAGGCGCATCACTTGAGACCAGCCTGGCCAACATGATGAAAACCTGTCTCTACTAAAAATACAGTAAGTTAGCTGGACGTGGTGGTACACACCTGTAGTCCCAGCTACTCGGAAGGCTGAGGTATGAGAATTGCTGGAATCCCGGAGGCAGAGGTTGCAGCGAGCCAAGATTACGCCACTGCACGCCAGCCTGGGCAACAGAGTGAGACTCTGAAAAGCCTGATATGTGGGTTTCAGGAAGAATGGAAAGAGAGGAACGGCAGACAGTGAGTGTAGACAGCACTTCCAGGTATTTTGTTATAAAAGGGAGAGAAGGGAAATGGACCTGCATTTGCAGTGGAAATGAACTTTAGAGTGGGTTGTTTTGTTTCTCTTTCAAAGATGGGAAAAGTAAGAATATTTATATTCTAAGCACAATGACCCAATAGGGAAAAACTCATGATGCGGCAGAGAGAGGGAAGAATTGCTGGAACAAAAGCCTTGAGATGCAAAAGGGAATGGGACCTAGTGTACAATGGGAAGGGGTGGCTCTGGAGCTCCTTACCTCTGAGACCCATTTCAGCAAGTCCTTCAGAGCTTTTTGTCGGGTATCTCCTTGCCAGCGGTAGACGACAAAGCCTTGTATGTGAAGCTCCTGAAAGATAACAATCTCTGGGGGTGGACCTGTGAAGAGAAGGGCAAATTTGGGCAGTGAAACAAGTAGTACAGGCCACTGTCACTATACTTGGTGCTTCTCCCCTTCCGTTTTGTCACTCCTTTCTGATCCACGGGACTGCCGACCCATCAACATGCACTCTGCAGCAGGCGGAATAATGGCTCCAAAGACGTTCATATCAAAAAACCCCAGAACCTGTTACCTTACATGGTAAAAAGGACTTTGCAGATATGATTGAGAACCTTAGGGGGGACGTGGTGGCTCATGCCTGTAATCTCAGCACTTTAGGAGGCCAAGGTGGGCAGATCCACAAGGTTAGGAGTTCGAGACCAGCCTGGCCAACATAGTGAAACCCCCATCTCTACTAAAAAAACAAACATCTCTACTAAAAAAATATATATATATTCGGGCATGGTGGTGGGTGCCTATAGTCCCAGCTACTTGGGAGGCTGAGGCAGGAGAACTGCTTGAACCTCAGATGTGGAGGTTGCAGTGAGCCAAGATTGTGCCACTGCACTTCAGGCTGGGTGACTGCATGAGACTCTGCCTCAAAAAAATAAAAATAAAAAAAGAACCTTGAGATGGGAAGATTATTCTCCACTATAAAGATGGACCCAACACAATAGCAAAGGTCTTCATAAGGGAATGAGGGACACAGGAAAGTTATAGTCAGGAACGGAATATGGGGTGATAGAAGCAGAGATGAGAGACAGGAGAAGGAGGAAGATCCTATGCCACTGGCTTTGAAGACAGAGGAAGGGGCCATATGCCAAGAAATATAGGCAGCTGCTAGAAGCTTGAAAAGGCAAGGAAACATTCTCCTCTAGCGTCTTCAGAAGGAATGCAGCCCTGCCAACCCATTTTACTTTTAACCTCCAGACCTCTAAGAATAAGTGTGTGGGGTCGGGTGCATGGCTCATGCCTATAATACAGCATTTTGGGAGGCTGAGGCAGGCAGATCACCTGAGGTCAGGAGTTTGAGACCAGCCTGGCCAACATGGTGAAACTGTGTCTCTACTAAAATACAAAAATTAGCTGGGCATGGTGGCACATGCCTGTAATCCCAGCTACTCAGGAGGCTGAGGCAGGAGAATCGCTTGAAGTTGGGAGGGGACTGCAGTGAGCTGAGATTGTACCACTGCACTCTAGCCTGGATGACAGAGCGAGACTCAGTTTGAAAAAGAAAAAAAAATTTTGTTTAGGTTTTTTTTTTTTGGTCGGAGATGAAGTCTCACTCTATTTCCCTGGTTTGAAACTCCTTGGCCAAGCAATCCTCCTGCCTCAGACTCCCAAAGTATTGGGATTACAGGCATGAGCCACTGCACCTGGCTAAGAATTGGTATTTCTAATAAGCTCCCAGGAGATGGTGATGCTGCTGGTCCTTGGCCCACAGTTTAAGAACCAGCACCCCGGACAAAGCACACAGCTCTCCTGCAGCCTGTAAAGAAGGTACTCCCCTTCTGTGTGTGAGGAAGAAAAAGTTTCTTGGTTGCCTGGTTGATTTTCCCAAGTGTCCTAATTGACTAGTAACAGAGAATGACACCTGAGCATAGGCTTTCAAGTTCAGGAAGTCAGGCGAAGATGCCTAGGGAATATCAGAGCCAGTTGTGCTAAGACTAGTGGTGGAATCTAGCTTCAGCATCTTTGACCACTGGCACCACTCAGCCTAAAGTTCCCACTCACTACTTTGAGGAAATATGAAGCTTTGTCCTGAACCAAAAGAAACTAATGCAAGAGAATGAGAGAGAAAGAGTGTTTCCTCAGAAGACCCCCATCAACTATTCTTTGTGAGTGAGCGATTGGAACTCTCACTTCCTCATCTTAAATGAAAGTGGGCTGGGCATGGTGGCTCATGCCTGTAATACCAGCACTTTGGGAGGCAAAGTGGGAGGATCACTTGAGCTTGGGTGTTCAATACCACCTTGGGCAAGACAGAAAGACCTCATCGCTTCTAACAAAAATAACGATTGGCCAGGAGCGGCGGCTCACGCCTGTAATCCCAGCACTGAGGGAGACCTAAGGGAGTGGATCACGAGGTCAAGAGATCAAGACCATCCTGGCTAACACGGTGAAACCCCGTCTCTACTAAAACTTATAGCCCCACTAGTTAACCACACCACAACCGTATGGAGATGGGGGGGCTACAAAGGAAGGGGCTGACAAAGGGCAACTTGTTGACTCCCTCTTAGATTGTGAAAAATCAAAACCATTACCCCGTCTCTACTAAAAATACAAAAAATTATTCAGGCGTGGTGATATGTGCCTGTAATCCCAGCTAGTCAGGAGGCTGAGGCAGGAGAATCGCTTGAACGCGGGAGGCAGAGGTTGCAGTGAGCTGAGATCACGCCATTGCACTCCAGCCTGGGCGACAGAGTGAGACTCTGTTTCAAAACAAAACAAAAAACAATTATCCAGGTATGGTGGCACATGTCTGTAGTCTCAGCTACTTGGGAGGCTGAGGTGGGAGGATCACTTGAGCCTGGGAGGTGGAGGCTGCAGTGAGTCATGTTTGTGTCACTGCACTCCAGGCTGGGTAACAAAGCAAGACCTTGTCTCAAAAAACAAACAAACAAACAAACAAACAAAAACTCCAGTCTGGGAAACAGAGTGAGACCTTGTCTCAAAACAAACAAACCAACAAACAAAAAAGCAAAATGAAAGTGAAATGCTGTTTCTGGGTTTGTGTGTGTTGATGAGAATGTCGGTTTTTGTTTTTTTACTGAGAGCAAAAAAGCAAATGTGGCATTAAACATGGAGGAAATCGTTGCTTGCCTCTCAGCTATCCTAACACTGGAATATGTTAGAATTTCTGGGAATCTGTGGCAGGGCAGAATTCCATCTGATTAAAATGGAATGGACAAGGCCAGCTGACATCTCAAAGTCCTGTCTGAGCAGCTGAGCTTCCAAAGACTAATTGCTAAAAAGACTAGGTCGAGTTACTGTATTCAAAATAGTTGGCTACTCCTAATTGGACTGTGGTTAAGAAAAGGCCTCCTGCAGCTTCGCTCAGTTGGCAGGCAGACAGTTTCCCATGATTCCAGCTTAGCACCAGTTAGAAAATTATAGTGGGAAAAAACGTCCCTAACAATAAGATTGCCAAGTAAATCTGGAGTTTCCTTCTTGGTAATGGTTTTGATTTTTCACAACCTAAGAGGGAGTCAACAAGTTGCCCTTTGTCAGCCCCTTCCTTTGTTGCTCCCCCATCTCCATAGGGTTGTGGGGCGGTTAACTAGTGGGACTATAAGTTTTCATTCCCATTAGTCAAGCTCATCATAGAATAAATAACCAATTGATTTATGGTTGCCTGGATTCTGGTTAGAGTCTGGAAGATTCCTTTTTTCCTACTTTCTCCTTTTTTGGGGGAGATCACAGGTAATTTGTGATCTCTCGCAATAGCACAGGATCATTGTAGCAGAAACAGACTCTAAATGAGGCGCTTAGAAGACTGGTCTTTGTTTTGACTCTGTTGTCAATAGGATTTAAAGAGTCTCTGGTCCTCTCGGCCATTCATCTCCCCACCTGTAAAACGAGAGGCCTGTACAAGGCATCTCACAGGACAGGGATTTAATGAATATGGTACTCTGGTTGATACTGCGTTTGGACCTCAGAGTGTGGAGTGGGAGGGGTGTGGTTTCAGCATAAGAGAGTAGGAAGTGGGGAATGGAGTACATGGCAGGACACCAGAGAAATAAAACAAGGACACTCGAGGAATGGAGGGAAGCTGCTGCTGCCTTCCTGTTTAGTGGCAATTGTCAGCCTGCTGAGGCCAAGGTGCCCTACTGCTCCAAGAAGCACTGCCCAAGATTTCTGAAGGACATGGCAGCCTGCCCTTCCCTTCACCCACAGCAAGTCACCCTTTATTCCTCTCGCACCTCCAGCAATGTCTCTGATATCCAGAGGAACCTGAATATTTTACCAGCCAGACCAAGGTGTTCTGTTTCTAAATCAAATCATCACTGTCTTTTTACAACTTTGCATTAAATGATAGGTAAAAATTAAAACTTTTAATAACTGTTTCTTCTATCTTTGTAGATCCTGCTATTTCTCTATATAAAAATCTGATACAAGCTGATTTAGCCCAAAATACATGAAATTGTTGTTATTACTATTATTTTGAGACAGGCTCTCTGTCACCCAGGCTGGAGTGCTGAGGCACAGCTCATTGCAGCCTCAGCCTCCCAGGCTCAAGCAATCCTGCCACTTCAGCCTCTTGAGTAGCTGGGACTACAGGTGCGCACCACCACGCCCAGCTTATTTTTCTATGTTTTGTAGAGACAGCATTTTGCCACGTTGCCCAGGATGGTCCCAAACTCCTGAGCTCTCACAAAGTGAGACTCTATCTTAAAAAAAAATAAAAAAAAAGAATATATGAAAATCTTTCTAATAATTTCAGAGTCACTGGCCTATGGCATATCTGTGAATTTTCTCCTTGTCCAGCCTTGTGACATATGGGATCAGTGCATGTGCTCACTACCTGGGGGAAGTGGGCCGGTTCTGTTATATGTAGAGATGGCTCCACATATGGCAATCCTTCCAAATTTCTTCATCTGGCCAATAACAGTGTTTGAAAACTCTCCACCTACCTAAACAGACAGGAAATACAAAACCAAAGACAAAATGTTAAATCGTCTAAATACTAGAGATTCAGGAAAATCATTAAGTCACAATCATTATTTTACAATACTCGTTTTAGCAGCAACAAAACTGACTGAATGAGCCCAACTGTGCAGAAGGTTGCAATGAGAAAAAGACATTAGAAACAGGCATTTTCGGCCAGGCGTGGTGGCTCACACTTGTAATCCCAACATTTTGGGAGGCTGAGGCGGGTGGATCACCTGAGGTCAGGAGTTCAAGACCAGCCTGGCCAACATGGTAAAACCCTGTCTCTACTGAAGATACAAAAAATTAGAAGGGCATGGTTGCGGGCTACCCTTAATCACAGCTGCTTTGGAGGCTAAGGCAGGAGAATTGCTTGAACCTGGGAGGTGGAGGTTGCAGTGAGCTGAGATCATACTACTGTTCTCCAGCCTGGGCAACAGAGCAAGACTCCGTCTCAAGAAAAAAAGAAAAAATAAATAAACAGGCATTTTCATTTGACTCTAAGACCATACCTTTTATAACTTATACATTTTACTTTATTATATATTGAGGTTCTCTGATCAGTCCAATAACCTCATTGTCTTATAATTTAAAGGTATGGAAAAATACTCAAAAGGTGTATAAAGAACAAAGTTGGAAGACTGGCACTTTTCAATTTCAAAACTGAATACAAAGCTAAATTAATTAAGATAGGGTGAGAATAGAAATATAGATCAATGCAACTGAATCACGAGTCCAAAAATGAACCCTTATATTTATAATCAATTGGTTTTCTACAGAAGTACTAAAGCAGTTCAATAGAGGAAAAATAGTCCTTTCAACAAATGGTGCCCAACAACTGAATTTCCACATGGAAAATAATGCAGTTGGGCCTCTTCCTTATGCTACACACAAAAATTAACTTAAAATGCATGGTAGACCTGAATATAAGAGCTATAACTATAAAACTCTGAGAAGAAAGCAGGAATAAATCTTCATGACTCTGAGAAAGGAAAAGTCTTCTTAGACATGACACCAAAAGCTCAAGGAACAAAAGAAAAATAGATTAATTGGGCCTCATCAAAATTTAAAACTTTTCATGGTTCAAAGAATACCATCAAGAAAATGAAAGCCAGCCTGGGCAACATAGTGAGACTCCATCTCTACAAAAAAAAAAAAATTAAAAATTAGCTGGGTATGATGGTGCATATCTGTGGTCCCAGCTACTTGGGAGGCTGAGGCAGGAGGATCGCTTGAACCTGGGAGGTCAAGGCTGCAGTAAACTGTGATCACACACTGCAGCTTGGGAGACAGAGGGAGACCTAGTCTCAAAACAAACAAACAAACAAACAAAAAAAGGGCAAAAACAAAAACAGAAAGGTTAAAGGCAATTCACTGAATAGGAGAAAATATTTGCAAGCCATATAGAGTTGGTCCTCATTATTAGTGGATTTCATATTTGCATATTGTGAATTACTTGCTAAAATTGTATTTGTAACCTCAAATCAGTACTCACTAAGCTTTCCCTGGTCACTTGCAGGCATACACGGAGCAGTAAAAAAGATGCAGATATTCTCTGAGGCTGAATAAGGCCATGCTCTGCCTTCTTGTTTCAACTGTTATACAGAGAAGACCAGAGGATGAGGCCACTGCAGCGTAGTTCAAGAGGCTCTGGTTCTGGGAAGAGTTGGATGGGGTATGAATCCCAACTCGGGGGGTATTAGCTAGTGGGGCAGCCACAGGCCTTTCGTCTTTCATAAAATAAAATTGAACCTCCTTTTGTCTTGCATAAAATAAAAGCTACTACGATGAGTTGTTTTAAGGATTTAAGATTATAGTCTATGTGAGATATGTACATACATATACATATTTCCCCTAGGAGCAATGGTTCAGCCTTGGTGGTGACCTTATAGAACATAAATATTGCGAACAATGAAAATCCACTGAATCTAATAAGGGACTTGTATTGGTGAGATGTACAGAACTCTTGGCCAGGCGTGGTGGCTCATGCCTGTAATCCCAGCACTTTGGGAGGCCAAGGCAGGTGGATCACCTGAGGTCAGGAGTTCGAGACCAGCCTGGCTAACATGACGAAACTCCATCTCTACTGAAAATACAAAAATGAGCCAGGCGTGGTGGCTCATGCATGTAATCCCAGCTACTCAGGAGGCTGAGGCAGGAGAATCACTTGAACCCAGGTGGCAGAGGTTGCAGTGAGCCAAGATCGCGCCACTGCACTCCAGCCTGGGTGACAGAGCAAAACCTTTGTCTCAAAAACAAACAAACACAAAAACAAAACTCTTACATCATCACAAATAACCTAACTGAAAAATGGGCAAAGATTTTGAACAGACATTTCTCCAAAGAAGATATACAAATGGCAAATACATACATTGAAAGATCCTTAATATTGTTAGCCATAGGGAAATGCAAGTCAAAATCAAATCACAATGAAATATCACTTTGAACCCACTAGGATGGTTATAATAAAAAAGACAGACAATAGCAAGTGTTGGTGAGTATGTAGAGAAACTGGAACCCTCATACACTGCTTGTGGTAATGTAAAGTAGTGTAGCCACCTTGCAAAACAGTTTGACAGCTCCTCAAAATGTTAAACATGAAGTTATCATATGACCCAGCAATTTTACTCATAGGTATATACTTAAAAGAAAGGAAAACATCCACACAAAAACCTCTACGTGAATTTTCATAGTAACATTATACATCATAGCCAGAAAGTACAAGCTAATACCCATCAGGCTGGGTGTGGTGGCTCACGCCTGTAATCCCAGCACTTTGGGAGGCCGAGGCAGGAGGATCGCTTGAGCCCAGGAGTTCCAGACCAGCCTGGGTAACATGGAGAAACCCCATCTCTACTAAAAATATATAAATTAATTGGGTGTGGTGGCACATCCCTATAGTCCCAGCTACTTGGGAGGCTGAGGTGAAAGGATTGCTTGAGCCAGGGAGGTCAAGGCTGTAGTGAGCCATGATCACACCACTGCACTCCAGCCTAGGTGACAGAGTGAGACCCTGTCTCAAAAAACAAAAAAAAAGGAATAAAGCACTGATAAATTCTACAATATGGATGAAATTTGAAAACATTTTGCTAAGTGAAAGAAGCCAGTCATAAGAGACCACTTTTAGTGGGGAGGATGATGGGTAATGGAGAGTGACTGCTAATGAGTAGCGTTTTTTTGGGGGGGTGATGAAAATATTCTTAAACTGGTTGTACAATTTTGCCTATATAGTAAAAATCATTGACTTCTACACATTAAATAAGTGAATTACATGGTACATGAATGATATCTCAATAAAGGTGTTTTTTAAAAAAGGCATATATACTTTCTTCATGTATCCCAAATGGAAACTCTAGGAATATATTTCCTTGTGTCAGCGATCCTCAACCTTTTTGGCACCAGGAACCAGTTTCATTGGAAGAGAATTTTTCCACCAACTCTTGGGGGCATGGTTTCGAGGATGATTCAAATACATTGTGTTTATTGTGCACTTTATTTCTATTATTATTACAATGTAATATAGAATGAAATAATTATACAACTCACCAAAACATAGAATCAGTGGGTGAGTTTTCCTGCAACTAGACAGTCCCATCTGGGGGTGATGGGAGACAGTGACAGATCATCAGGCATCAGGCATCATCAGGCACCTGAGTAGTGCGATCCCCATAAGGAACGCACAACCTAGTTCCCTCATATGCGTAGTTCACAACGGGGTTACACTCTTATGGGAATCTAACGCCACCGCTGGTCTGACAGGAGGCGGAGCTCAGGCAGTAATGGGAGTGAGGGGAGGGGCTGTAAATACAGATGAAGCTTTGCTTGCTCACCTGCCCCTCACCTCCTGCTGTGCATCCCAGTTCCTGATAGGCTATGGACCACTAACCATCCATGGCCCGGGGGTAGGAGACTCCTGCCTTATATAGTACTCCATTAATAAATCAGATATTAAGTCCAGTTCGTACTTACATTATCAAAATAACAATCGTAACCATCAGGAGAGGCTTTCTTCAAGGTTTCTTCCAAAGACTCTACTGTCTTGTAGTTAAAGACAACATCAAATCCAAGCTTTTGAAGGTAGGCAACCTTTTCATCAGACCCTGCTGCTGCAACAACTTTGCAGCCCTAAATAGAAAAAAACAAAAAAGCAAAAAAAAGAGGAAACCATGAATAAGTCAGAAGCATGGACCATGGACCAACACTACTCTCCTGGTCCAGCATGCCTAGGTTCCCTAAGACACTCTCTTAGGTGCTGAGCCACATATATAAGGAATACCATAATGGGCCAAAAGATCCCATAGGTGAAATTCGTCCCTGGACCATCCTACAACTCAGCTTCAGCTTGCTTCTGACCACCCAGCAGGTCTCTTCTGCATTTATTTGGTTCATAGTTCCACCAGCTGGTTTAACAACCGATCCATTTGACTTCCTTGGTTCTTTGTTTCTGGGCTTCTCTTCCTGCAATGCAGTGTATGCCATCTCTTGGTACGGTCATTCTTCAGACTATTATTTTGTCTCAGCTCTGTGACTCCCACGTCACAAATAGTCCTCCTGGTAACTGCCCCCTTATCCTTTCTTGATTTTTTAGATGTTCATAGTTTTTTGAGACATGGTCTTACTCTGTTGCCCGGGCTGGAGTGCAGTGGCACAAACATGGCTCACTATAACCCTGACCTCTTAAGCTCAAGTGATCCTCCCACCTCAGCCTCCTGAGTAGCTGGGACCACAGGTGCATGCCACTACATCTGGCTTATATTGTTTTAAATTTTCATAGAGACAGGGTCTCCCTATGTTGCCCAGGCTGATCTTGAACTCCCAGGTTAAAGTGATCCTCCTGCCTCGGCCTCCTAAAGTGCTGGGATTACAGGCATGAGCCACTGCACCAGGCCCTTTGATTTAGTCCAAAGCACCAGACTAGATGCTTCCTAATCACAGAACAGCTAGGAAGCATTCTGAAAAGCACTTTCAGGATGAGACTATAGATTATACTGGCTCATAGAAACTATTGCAAGAGAGCCATCCTTGGTCCTTTTTCCTTCTAAGACTATGGACTATCACAGGATGATCTCTTGTACTCTTATGACCTCCTTTATGGAGATTATTCATTAATCTATTAATTCTATCTATTAATTCTAACCCATTGTTCTCTCCTGAGTTCCAAATCAGTATTTCCAACAACCTATAGATGTCCTCACACTTGGATGTCCTATAGGTCCCTCATAATTAGTGTGTTCAAAAGGGAATATACTTTTTTCCTTGCTTCTTACTTGTTTATTTTCTATCCATTATTGTAGAGAATGATACCACCCAGTTATCCAAACCTGAAGCATGGCTCAAAGGAGAAGCTTTCCTTTGTCTTATGATCCAATCCAGTCACCTGGTTTTCTTCCTCTTTTTTAACCAAACACCCTTAAAAGTTGACCTGGGCCAGGCGCGGTGGCTCATGCCTGTAATCCCAGCACTTTGGGAGGCTGAGGCGGGCGGATCACCAGAGGTCGGGGGTTCTAGACCAGCCTGACCAACATGGAGGAACCCCGTTTCTACTAAAAATACAAAAGTAACCAGGTGTGGTGGTGCATGCCTGTAATCCCAGCTACTTGTGAGGCTGAGGCAGGAGAATCGCTTGAACCCAGAAAGAAATAACCAATAAATGAAAAACAAAGTAAGATAATATAAATATGACCAAACATTCCAGTTATGAAAATTAATATGAATGGCTTAAATATAACTATTACAACACTGAGACTTTCAGATGGGTTAAGAATTAAATGCAAATAGTTGTGCTTTACAGAAACATACATAAAATGGACAGAAAGGTTGAATATAAAAGAATAGGTTTAAGCGCAAGTTCTATCAAACTTATGGGATAAAAGCCCCTTATGGCTTTAATAGGATATTTGAAATTGGAATATTTAGAAATAATCCTAATTCATTTTGTAATTTTAGCATTATCCAAGGTTAGCTAAATTCCAGAAGAAAAAGTAAACTTTAAACCAAATTCACTTGTGAATATAGATGCAAAAATTCTATTTTAAATGTTGTTAAGTCAATTCCAAAAGTATAAGCCCATAATATAGCATACACAGATAAAGCTTATTCTGGAAATGTTAGAATGGTTCAACATTGGAAAACTAATGTAATTCATTCACTGAAATGTGAACCTGATAAATGTTGCAATGGCATTTGATAAAATTTAATATCTATTCCTATTGAGTTACTTACGTAAACAAATTATTCTACAACTTCTATGGTAGCCTCATATTTGTATTACAAGCTCCTATTAGCACTGGAGACCAGTCCAAACCCTTGGCCGTTGGTTGTAGCCCTGTACTCATCTGTACTCCATCTAACTTGTCCCCTAGAACCTAGGTCCTGAATCCTGCATCCCAGCCTTGGGCAAAGGATCAGTCAAGCCACATCGCCTTCCCACTATGTAATAACAAATCCCTACTGTGTCTGAGTTGTCGCCTACTCTATACACTCACCATCAGATTGGATCCCTTGAGCAGACATCTGCCTAAATTAGAGCCAATGTTTCCTTGTCCTAGGTACTGCCAGGAGTTAGTTCCCAAGCCATGGCCCCACTGCTCTGGGCTGAATGCCCATTTCTTTCTAGTACAACAGCCTTTGCAGTGGGGCCACGTAGGTGATGACTCTTAGTTGGCTGATCTCAAGTCCCTTCTTCTATTGCTAAGGACAATCATGAAGAAAGAAGATTAAACTGTAGCAATAGAATGTTCAGTAGAAAATATGAAAATGATTAATGCTGATAAACTCACTACTCTAGACAGGCCATTTCTGACTTGTCTGCAATGTTATCAAATTAAAATGTTCAGCTTATCTTTGGTCTAGTTTTCCTCATTCTTCCAATTTCTCAATCTCCAACTTCTAAAGACCACTGGACTATAAATTCCCTGAGGCCAAGGAAGATCTGCTGTGTTCACTGTTGCATTCCCAGTGGGTTTAGAATAGAGGCTTGTTACTGGAGAAAGGCACTTACCTTGAGCTTTGCAATCTGCCCCACAACAGAGCCCACAGCTCCAGCTGCTGCATTAACCATCACTGTTTCTCCACCCTTCACACCACAGATTTCAAGTAGGCCAAAGTAGGCAGTCAGGCTACAGGAAGAAAATTAAGGATATATGAATAGAGTTGTTTCTTTCTTCTATAACTCATTTATATATATCTTGAAGGTCTTCTCAATGGCCCAGTGTCATAGGTCCGAGTAAAAGACAAAAATATAGGAAATAAATATTGCCAGTCACTGTTGCTTTACTTCTTCCATCTCTACTCTCAGATAGGAATAAAGATGATGTGAACTAGGGAGGGAAGGGAGAGTTGGCTAGAAAGGGGCTGTATCCTGTGCATTCACAGGCCAAATTTCAGGGACAAAAGATAGATCATTTTTCTCAAACTTTGGGGATTCAAGAAGAGAGAGCTATGCGTCATTCCCATATAAGTTCTATGGAGATGTTGAGCTTCATGGGAGAAGCTCCCATATAATCAGGATGACATTACCATAGATAGCTACAATGTGTGATATTAGGAATGAGAGGGTCACAGGGAGCATCTGGAGCTTTCCATGAGTCCAAAGTGGTATAGAAGACCTTCCAGAATTTCTCCAGAAATTAATCTTACTTATTACCCTAAGTAAGATGTCAAATTTAGCTTGCAGGAAAAGAGCTACTGGATATACAAAGATGCAGCACTGGCAGTACTGATGCGGACTGGATGAAGACACCACCACACCTCTTTGGATTGTGAGTTTGGAAGGTGATAGGATTGAAGACTTTCTTCACCACCAAAGTTTCCTCGTGTCTCCCTTCACCTCTTCTCCCCCACACCTGGCTCACAGTCCAGAGGGAATGATGCATAACAGAGGAGAACAGAGAGGAAAAGCTCTCACCCGTAGAGGGTATAGGGCAGGCAGGAAAGACCAAGAAGTGCTGGAATTGTTTATTGCCCACTAATTTCATGTAAGATGGTATTAAGCATCCTCTACTTTCACAATGATGTCCTTGGCAGTGGCAATTTTGAGGAGTTCAAATTCTGAATAAAATATGAATTTGGGGTACCTAGGAGTTGTTTTTGTTTAGAGGCTGATCATTTGACGGTATATACGTATTTCCATTTCATTCCTCAGAAAATCTTCAAAGTGTAAAAAAGGAAGGGGAAGGAAGGGTGGGAAGAAGGAAGGGGGAAAAAGATCTCAAAACTTAGAGAAAGGAAGTAACTTTGAGCAGGAGACCAGCTTAAGACCAGTACAGATCAAGATCAAGAAGTTGTTGTTGTCCCTCTTCTACTGACACTGAACTTGTATTATCCTTGGAGCTTTGCAACAACCCCAAGGAGAAGAAAAAAGAAATCCTGAGTTTTATATTTGAAATGATCTGAGAAATCACTGAATTTAACTGAGGTTTTCTCTTATTACACCAGCCAAAAGGAGGGGTTGAGATAGAAATGAAGTTCAGTAGTGGAAAATTTTAAGCTATATTTTTGCAACTCTGGATCTGAGCCAATAAAATCCAGACCCATTATAGTGATTGTTAAGGCACTTGCAGAATTTCAGACACATTCATGTAAAGTTATTTGTGCATTAAAAAAGAAAAACAACAACTACATGTTGACATTACTTAGCTTACACAGCCTCTGACTATATTTGGGGCCCATGAGAGGTTGGCATTGAATAGAATGCAGTGACAGGCACAGGCACAGGCAGCACTTTTTCTGAGAATCCAAATATCTCCCTTAACACAATGTTATTCAAAAGGGCGGGGCAGCACCAGGTGTCTCAGAATCACCTGAATTTTTTTTTTTTTTTTAGACAAGAGTCTCGCCCTGTTGCCCAGGCTGGAGTGCAATGGCGTAATCTCGGCTCACTGCAACCTCTGACTCCCGGGTTCAAACGATTCTCCTGCCTCAGCCTCCCCAGTAGCTGGGATTGCGGGCATGTACCACCATGCTCAGCTAATTTTTTGTGTCTTTAGTAGAGACGGGGTTTCACCATGTTAGCCAAGCTAGTCTCGAACTCCTGACCTTGTGATCTGCCTGCCTGTGCCTCCCAAAGTGCTGGAATTACTGGTGTAGGCCACCGTACCCGGCTGAAATGTTTGTTTAACATTTAGATTCTCAGGCCTCACCCTAGACCCACTGATTCAGAAATAATCCAAATGTTAATAAGACTCTAGGTGATTCTTATGAATGCTAGCAATTGAGAACTACTCCCTTTACAAAAAAAAAATTTTTGAGACAGGGTCTTGTGCTATTGCCCAGGCTGGAGTGCAGTGGCAAAATCACAGCTCACTGCAGCCTAAACCTCTAGGGCTCAATCGATCCTCCCACCTCAACCTCCCAAGTAGCTGGGACTACAGGCACATACCACCACACCCAGCCAATTTCTGGATTTTTTTGTAGAGACAAGGTCTCACTATGTTGCCCAGACTGGTTTCCAACTCCTTACCTAAGATGATCCTCCTGCCTCAGCCTCCCAAAGTGCTGGAATTACCAGCATGAGCCACCATACCCGGCTGGGATGGGTCAACTTTCAAGAATGCTAGCACTTCTGATATAGATTAAAAGAGAAGTTGAATTTTGAATCTAGGGTGTTTTTTAGCTGTCCAGACTCCACAGATTTAATTCCCCCAAAGTTTTGCATCTTTTCCTTCAATTAAGTTGGAAGAGCACATGTATTCATGTATTTGCTCTCCAAACCACTGATTCTATTAAGTCTTTCTTAGTCCAAAGTACAACATTCATTTTCCCTCAAGGATTTCTTTACTTTTGGCTTCTTCATCTTATCTCAATTTTACTTTATTTTATTTATATATACATATTTTTTATTATTTTTTGAGATGGAATCTCGCTCTGTCACCCAGGCTGGAGTGCAGTGGTGCCATCTTGGCCCACTGCAATCTCCGCCTCCTGGGTTCAAGCGATTCTCCTGCCTCAGCCTCCTTAGTAGCAGAGATTACAGGTACATGCCACCACGCCTGGCTAATTTTTGTATTTTTAGTAGAGACATGTTGGTCTCTACATTTTGGTCAGGCTGGACTCGAACTCCTGACCTCGTGATCCGCCTGCCTCGGCTTCAAAAAGTGCTGGGCTTACACGCATGAGCCACCATGCCGAGCCTCCATTTTATTTTAAAAGGAGATAATGTTTGGGAAAGGCTTTGTGTATCTTAGATCAGAATATCTAATTGAAAGCCAACTCTGGAAATATCTAGAAGGTATATTGGGAGAGGGGGATGCTGGTTGTCACAGGAGGAATAACTCAATCAGAAAGTATAACCTCTGCTTCTCTTTTGGGGTTAAGTGAACTGGCCCAGAAAACTCTGGCATTAGCAAAGAAGACCCATCCCATTGGTCAGTGACTCATAATGACAGGAAGTCTCATTGAAAGGGTGATGTGTTGCCAGAGGATTCTTAGAAACGGGCATGTATGACTCCCCACCTCGGTCACTGAGAACCACTGGTTGATTGTTTAGAGTAAACATACATTAACATGCACTCCTTAGTGGCTTGGATCAGATGAATAAGAAATACACACGAGTGAATAAATCACCTTCTCTTTTAGGAGTCAGGATCTCCTAATATATTACAAATTACCTTCTCAACAACCAAAGTTTCCTCATGTCTGCCTTCACCTCTCCTCCCCTACACCTCGTTCACAGTGCAGAGGGAATGATGGGTGGGATAACAAAGGAAGAGGAAGAGCTCTCACCCGTAGAGGGTACAGGGAAGGCAGAAAAGAACAAGAAGTGCTGCAATTGTTTAGTGTCCACTAATTGAATGTAAGAAGGTATTAATTTTAGTAAATATTAATTACTAAAATATTTATTCATGCCAGGCATGGTGGGTCTAACTGAAATTTTGTATCCTTTGACCAGCATCTCCCTAACCCTTCACCCTCCCGGCCCCTGGTAACCATCATTCTACTCTCTAATTCTATGAGTTCAACTTTTTTAGATTCCACATTTAAGTGAAATAATGTGGTATTTGCCTTTCTGTGCCTGGCTTATTTCACTTCACATAAAGTCCTCCAATGTTGTCACAAATGACAAGATTTGCTTCTTTTTTAAGGCTGAATAGTATTCCACTGTGTATATAGACCATGTTTTCTTTATCCATGCACCCATTGATGGACACTTAGGTTGATCTTCCTGCTTAGTCCTGCCATCTTCTCTAATCGGCCCCTGAGCCTATCATGCATCAAATATCTTCCTGTTGACCAAGTTCTGAACAAACCATTTTGGAAAACCAGAGTGTCAGACATTCAAACAAATGAAATATATCCATGAAACTCACCCTGGCATGCCAACTGTCCCCAGAGCCAAAGACACTGGTATTGTGTCTGGCCACTCTGTCAGCAGCTTTTCCAGATCTTTCCCATCAGAAATGGAGTGTGTTGTCCAGCCTGGAGAAGTCAGTACAATAGTTCCTTTTGGTAGGTCTGCATTTTTACTTTCCACAACTCTGAAAGATAAAGCACATTAAGACATTAAGGCATGGGACATGTCTTCCCTTTCAAGGGAGTCAGGATGCTGTGGGGTTAGTGTTGACAAAAGGGCACTGAGGTTGATATTCCACAACTGATAGTCCACCACCCCCTCCATCTTAATTCTTAGCCATTGGCATAGGGGTCATCAGAGAACTCTCAACTGGCCCAGCCACTTGAGGAGTGGATCATGGGGTGAGGAGCGCCTCATGGGGTGAGGAGCGCCTGTTCTCACCCACTTCTCTTCCTTTTAAGCAAGAGGCCTCTGTCCTCTGGCTCAAGGTGATCTCTTCTTCAGGTGTCGCTCTCTTTCCCTTGGCCTTCTACTCTCCAGAATCTTTGAGATTTTCCTCTCTACTCTCCCTTTCACTCAACATATAAGTATGCTCAACTCTGCTGTCTTATCATCCCATCCCTCCCCTATCTCCTTGCTCCTTCATCTTCCTTTTTCAGCCCAACTTCTTCACTTTCCATTCATGTGCTAACCCACTGCAACCTGCCTTCCACCCCTACTACTCCACTAAGGTCACAACAACCTCCTGAGCACAAAATCTAGTGGATATTCCTTAATCATTGATTTTACTTTTCCACTCTCTCCACCCCCGTCTCTCTTTCTCTGTCTTTGTCTCTCTCTCTCTCTCTCTCTATATATATATATATTATATATTTTTTTACATATATATTTTATATGTAAAATTTTTTTTTTTTAAGATGGAGTCTTGCTCTTGTTGCCCAGGCTGAAGTGCAATGGTGCCATCTCTGCTCACTGCAACCTCCACCTCCTGGGTTCAAGCAATTCTCCTGCCTCAGCCTCCTGAGTAGCTGGGATTATAGGCACCTAACACCACACTAGGCTAATTTTTGTCGTTTTAGTAGGGACGGGGTTTCATCATGTTGGCCAGGCTGGTCTCGAACTCCTGACCTCAGGTGATCCACCTGCCTTGGCCTCCAAAAGTGCTGGGATTACAGGTGTGAGCCACTGTGCCGGGCCTACCCTTTTCCACTCTATTAACACAGGGTCACCCAAAAGTCTTCCCTCATTGGTTCCCAGGATACTAATGATCTCTGCTGGCTTTCTGCCTTCTCGTCTAAGCTGCACCCTTTCTGTCTCATTTACCGATTCCCTTTTCTTCATCCAGCTCTTTATCCTTCTTTACCATCTTTCGTCCCCAGATCATAAAGTTATATAACACATATTTATTCTAGAAAATTTTAAACATATAAAATAAAAATATCAGTTCTAATCTCACAGCACAAAGACAACTGCTAACATTTGGGTGTATTTTATGTCAATCTTAATGGTGTATTTCAAAATGTGTACTATACGTATTTTTTTATTTTTTATGTTTATTGTTTGAGACAGAGTCTTGCTCTGTCGCCTGGCTGGAGTGCAATGGTGCCTTCTTGGCATACTGTAACTTCTGACTCCTGAGTTCAAGCAATTCTCCTGCCTCAGCCTCCCGAATAGCTGGGACTACAGGCACGTGCCACCATGTCCACCTAATTTTTGTATTTTCAGTAGAGACGGGGTTTCACCATGTTGGGCAGGATGGTCTTGATCTCTTGACCTCGTGATCTGTCTGCCTCAGCCTCCCAAAGTGCTGGGATTACAGGTGTGAGCCACCGTGCCTGGCTGCATTATACATATTTACATAATTGAAGTAACTGTATGTGTTTTATAACCTATAATTTATCTGTTAACATTACATTGGTCCGTATAATTTATACTTTTTTCCATGTCAGTAAGAATCCTTCAAAAAATGTAATGAATTTAATTATCCCCCCATTATTACGATACTTTCAGTATTTTTCCTAATATTAATTATTTTTTTCCTTTTTTCTTTGATTCTGCTTGCTAGGAAATATATTTTAATTAATATTCATAAACATCATTATTGTTTGGACGAACGGAGGCAAGATGGC
>NW_012111253.1:389208-394759 GCF_000951035.1 Colobus angolensis palliatus
TCTGGCACTTACTCTGGTGGTCATCTGGAGTACTCTGGTGGTCGTTTTGGAGCAAATCAATTATCTTTTTCTTTTTTCTTTCTTTTTTTTTTTTTGTGACACAGTCTCCCACTGTTGCTCAGGCTGGAGTGTTGTGGGGCAATCATGGTTCACCACAACCTCAACCTCCCCTCAGCTCAAATGATCCTCCCACCTTGGCCTCCTGAGTAGCTGAGACTGAGTAGCTGGGACCACAGTACCATACTACCACATTCATCTAATTTTCCTTTTTTTTTCTTTTGAGATGGAATCTAGCTCTGTTACCCAGGCTGGAGTGCAGTGGCGCGATCTTGGCTCATTGCAAGCTCCGCCTCCTGGGTTCACGCCATTCTCCTGCCTCAGCCTCCTGAGTATCTGGGAATACAGGCGTCCAACACCATGCCCAGCTAATATTTTGTATTTTTAGTAGACACGGGGTTTCACCATGTTAGCCAGGATGTTCTTGGTCCCCTGACCTTCTGATCTGCCCGCCTTGGCCTCCCAAAGTGCTGGGATTACAGGGGTGAGCCACCGCGGCCCTCCAATTTTTTCTTTTTTCTTTTTTCTTTTTTTTTTTGAGACAAGAGTTTCAATCTATTGCCAGGCTGGAGTGCAATGGTGTGATTTCAGCTCACTGCAACCTCCGCCTCCCAGGTTCAAGCAATTCTCCTGCCTTGGCCTCCTGAATAGCTGGGATTACAGGTGACCACCACCACGCCCAGCTAGTTTTTGTATTTTTAGTAGAGAGGAGGTTTCACCATGTTGCCCAGGCTGGAGTGCAATGGTGTGATCTCAGCTCACTGCAACCTCCGCCTCCCAGGTTCAAGCAATTCTCCTGCCTTGGCCTTCTGAATAGCTGGGATTACAGGCGACCACCACCACGCCCAGCTAATTTTTGTATTTTTAGTACAGACAAGGTTTCACCATGTTGCCCAGGCTAATCTAGAACTCCTGACCTAAGGTGATCCACCCACCTCAGCCTCCCAAAGTACTGAGATTAAAGGCATGAGCCACTGTGCCCAGACTTTTTTGTATTTTTTTGTAGAGATGGGGTTTACCATGTTGTCCAGGGTGGTCTCAAACTGCTAGATCCACCCACCTCGGCCTCCTGAAGTGCTGGGATTATAGGAATGAGCCACTGCACTTGGCTCAATACTGTTTCCTTAGTCAGGATTTCTATAAATGGTATTACTAGGTCAAAGAGTATTAAAATGTTTGTAACTCTTGCTGCATATTGCCAAATTTCCAAATTCCTTTCTAGAAGGTTGTGCCAACTTCCCCTTCCACCATCTATGTATGAGTGTATCATCTCCATTACTATAATATTTTTAAAAATAGTTTGCCAATCCAGCAAGCACAAATACATGTTCATTTCTTTAATTGTTAGCAAGAAACGTATAAGACCTACATGAAGAAAACTGTTAATGGGATATAAGACAAAATGAGTAAATGGAGAAGCATACCTTGTGTTTGGAGAAAGAAATTTAAAGATGTCAGTTTCCTCTAAATAAATCTGTAAGGTCATTGAAATCCCAGGAAAGATCCATATAAGATTTCTACAAATGGTATTATAATAACTGGCTAGTCATTGAGACACACAATTTAAAAAAATAAAGAATGAGATGTTTGGGTTTTTTTTAGAGACAGGGTTTTGCCATGTTTCCCAGGCTGGTCTCGAACTCTTGAATTCAAGCATTCCATCCACCTTGACCTCCCAAAGTGTTAGGATTACAGGCGTGAGCCACTGAACCTGGCCCCACTCATTATTCCAATATAAAAACTAAATGACTCAATATTTTTGTCGTAAAAGATTAAACTATAAAATACAGAAAACATGAATAATTTTTTTTTTTGAGACAGAGTCTCACTCTGTCGCCCAAGGCTGGAGTGCAATGGTGCCATCTCTGCTCACTGCAACCTCCACGTCCTTGGTTCAAGAGATTGTCCTGCCTCAGCTTCCCAAGTAGCTGAGATTACAAGTGCCTACCACTGTGCCCAGCTAATTTTTGTATTTTTAGTGGAGACAGGGTTTCACCATGTTAGCCAGGCTGGTTTTGAACTCCCGACCTCAGGTGATCCACCCGCCTTGGCCTCCCAAAGTGCTGGGATTACAAGCCTGAGCCACTGTGCTGGCCAACAATTTTTGAAATAATAATATATTAACAATAGTTGTCCTTAAGGTTCAGATGATGGGGGAACTTTCAATTTCCAAGATAAAAATTTTTGTTTTATTTGAATTTTTACAATAATCATGACCTGGATGAATTTTTTTTTTTTTTTTTTTTTTTTTTTTTTTTTTTAGTGATTAAAAGTAAGGATGGCAAAGTGAAGCTGAAAAAATGACAATTTCACATCCTTCCCTCCTTTCCAGCTAGTCCATAAGGGAAGAGGATTTCCCAAGTTGATTCCAAGATCACACAGTAAGTGAACAACACAGTCTGAAGAAATTGTAGGAGTGATGGACAGAGACAGGACCCAGCAGGAGGTAAAGAGGAGACATATTTTCCAAGCATTGAGACAAATGGAAATAATTACCTGGCCACTTGCTGCCCCATCATTGTATCACCTTCTTTCAATGTTTTGGCTAAAATTCTGAAAAACAAAAAATCCATTCTTAACACATAAGAGCATCGGGGGACTGTTTTGAGTTTCAAGCTAATGGAAAACTGCTGGGTAAGTGTATGCGGCGATAAAACCCAGATAGATGAAGGGCTACAACTAGGTGAGATGCAGGAGGAAAGCTGTTAGAGGAAGTTCTGCTCTGTGACCTCAGATAAGCACTCCGATTGGATTTTTTTATGAGTGAACACAAAAGTCTTACCTCCATGTTCAAGTAAAGATGAATTTCTACCAATGACTTAAAAAATGTAACCCAGGCACCACTGGGTAGTTATTACCCAAAACACTAGCTACACAAAAAGATGCCAATTAACATTTTTAAACTGTATTTTCCACTTCAGATTTGAATCTTTATCAATGAGCTATGAAAAAAAGTAAAAGAATGATGGCTATGTTATTTACCTGGGCAAAAAAATACTGAGGACTTAGTTGTCAACAAAGCCTTTAGATTTCCTCCCCTCCCTGAGTTGTTTGCTGAGTATATAAGTTTGAGTCAACTGCAGATTTACCTACATTAAAAGAATACAGGTAAATGGAAGGCCAGAAAAGCTGATTTTAGTCTTAGCATCTTCCTCTATCCAAATTATTTGCCAGTAGTGAAATAGACAAATTTGGGTTTGGCTTCTTTTTTCTTTATGAGACGGGGTCTTACTCCGTTAACTAGGCTGGAGTACAGTGGCACAATCTCGGCTCGCTGCAACCTCTGCCTCCCAGGCTCAAGTGATCTTTCTGCCTCATCCTCCTGAGTAGCTGGGACCACAGGCATGCGCCACCATGCCCGGTTAATTTTTTTGTATTTTTAGTAGAGGCAGGGTTTTGCCATGTTGCCCAGGCTTTATTTTTTATTTTTTTTGTTTTAAGGTTTTTCTTTCCTTCTTTCTTTTTCTTTTTTTTCTGGAAGTAATTCTGTTGAGCAGTAAAAGGCAAATTGTGCAGAGCAGATAGGAGATGGTTGGGACAAAGGAACCGAGGTGATCCCTCACTAAGCTACTTAGACCTTTGCCTGAAAAAGATGAACGTGCATGAATCCCATCAATGATACTGGCTGGGAGAAACAGAGGGAAAGTGACAATGTTTTAAGTCAGTTGGATATTTTAAAAGATGGACTACTTCCAAATAGCATGTAACACAGCATTAGTGTTTTGAGGGGGGAAATAAATAATACCTCATGTAAGGATCCACGGTGAGGAACAAAGCTTCAAGCAGGACCTCTACAAAATAAAACATTCCATAGGCAATTAGAAACTCAAGGTCTAAGAGGAACAATAGACACTGAGCACCACTAGACAGGGGACGGTGAGAACGGGACGAAGGTTGAGAAACTACCTATGAGGTACCACGCTCTCTACCTGGGCGACAGGATCATTCGTACACCAAACCTCAGCCACGTGTGATTTACCCGTATAACAAGCCTGCATATGTATCCCTAACACTAAAATAAAAGTTGAAGGAAAAAAACAGAACTCAAGGCGTGATGCCTTTGCTTGGCTTTTTTTTTTTTTTTTTTTGAGACGGAGTCTTGCTCTGTTGCCCAGGCTGGAGTGCAGTGGCTTGATCTCTGCACACTGCAACCTCCATCTCCCAGGTTCAAGTGATTCTCCTGTCTCAGTCTCCTGAGAAGCTGGGATTACAGACGCCTGCCACCACATCTGGCTAATTTTTGTATTTTTAGTGGAGATGGGGTTTCACCGTGTTGGCCAGGCTGGTCTTGAACTTCTAATCTCAAGAGATCTGCCCGCCTTGGCCTCCCAAAGTGCTTGGATTATAGGCACGAGCCACCATGCCCAACCTGTTTTTGGTATTCTAAAAAAAACACAGATAATACTTCTGCTTCAGGAATGTCTTCCTATCTGTGCTTCTATAGCAGAGACAAGAAGGGGTTCTCGTTTTTGGCCCAGCCCAGTTAATAATAATAATAATAATACTATTTACTCAGCACTCATTCCATGCTTTACATGAATTATGTCATTTGATATTCAACAAATATTGTTTCCATTTTATTTAAGGTTAGGTTAAGTAACTTGGCCAAGGCCACATTTAAACCATTATGTTGCAGTGCTCACCCTATGGTTTCACCACCAGCCCCAGTTAGTGTTAGAGAACATGCATTTTGCTGGAGTGACTCTCATGTACACATTCTTTGGAATTTTGAATTTGAGTCATGGCCCTCACAGCTTAGATGGGACTGATCACTTTGCCATGCTACTTGATTGCATCCCCTTTTCTCAAAAGCTTACCTACCTGTAAACACTCCTCAGAGACTCCTCTTATAGTCTGAACTCTTCATATAGCTACTGGGCAGTGCTTACCTCACTGCCATCATCAGGCTCATGAGGATACAGAGGACATCCTCCCCACAGTCTGGTCTAAGCCATGAAGAGTAATGCACTCAAGCATGAATTTCAATTATCAATGAAAGCAGGGGATTCCTGCCACGTGACATTGAGGCTTCACACAGAAAACCCTAGAAAGGTCTATGTGCCATTTGGAAAATGGCCACAAATAACTCCCACCTGTGTGTGCTGGTCTCCTTGCCATTTCTTCCATCAAGAAATCTATTTTCTGCCTCTCAAATCTGAGCTTGGTTTTGTGATTTGTTTTGACCACGGGATACTAGCAAATGTGGCACAAGTAGAGGCTTGAAAAGCGCTTGCACAGCGGGGCATGGTAGCTCACACCTTTAATCCCAGCACTTTGGGAGGTCAAGGCGGGCTGATCAACTGAGGTCAGGAGTTCAAGACCAGCATGGCAAAGATGGGGAAACACCGTCTCTACTAAAAATACAAACATTAAGGCCGGGCACTGTGGCTCACGCCTGTAATCCCAGCGCTTTGGGAGGCCGAGGTGGGTGGATCACCTGAAGTCAGGAGTTTGAGATCAGCCTGGCCAACATGGTGAAACTCTGTCTCTACTA
>NW_012111253.1:394859-396436 GCF_000951035.1 Colobus angolensis palliatus
AATGCCAATGTACTCCGACCTGGGCAACAGAGCAAGACTCGCTCTCAAAAAAAAAAAAAAAAAAGAGTGCTTGCACATTGGAGCTTGGCAACTCCTGCTGCTCTAGATCTATGGGACCACTATAAGAACAGAGCTCAAACCAGCCTGCTAGAAAGGCCACATAGATGAGAACTAAGGCATGTACCCCAAAAGAAAGCCTGCTAACCAGCAGACATGTGAGCAAGGCCCATCCTAAATTCACCATTTACCCCAGATGAGACCTAAGAAGGACCACCCAGCTTAACTCAGCCCAGATTGCCAACCCAAAGAATTGTGAACTAATAAACCATTGTTGCTTAAAGTCACTAGACTTTGGGGTAGTTTGTTATGCAGCAAAAGCTAACTGATACAGTCCCTTCCATCTCTGAAATATTTTTAGTATGACTTACCTCCATTTTTTAAGGGTGGTAGCTCAGCTGTCTTCAACTCAAAGTCACTGTTAGTAGGATGGCCAACAAAGTGCTTCTTCAGGGTCCATATCTTAGTACGAACCATCCTGAAGCTCCTAGAACACGGTAAATATGTAGTCAACTGCCATGCATTCTAACAGTTCCCTCGCCATCAAACTGAGCCCAGATAGCACAACTACAATATCCTCAAATCCCATCTTTATCAGATAACACCAACCACATTCATTTAATATTTACTATGTTTCTGGTGCTGTGCTAAGCACTTCATAGATTACCTCATTTTATCCTTATAACTTCCCTATAAGATAGACATTAGTATCATTGCCAGTGTACAGATGTGGAAACTGAGGTTTAAAGAAATCTTCAAGAAAAGGAAAAAATATAAATCAACAAAGAAATTCTTCCCAGCCACTGCTAGGCTAGAGTTTCTTTATGGCACTGAACAGTTACGGGGAGTGCGAATATTCCATTCCGTTTGTCATCTCACATGGAATGAATTCTAAGAAAAAGCATCAAACACAAAGAACCCAATAGAAAGAATTCCATGCACCTCTTTCAGAAGGAAAGAGCCAAGCATTTTAAGGCAATCTCAGAACTCCTGAAAACCACCGGGGGGCGCCGCTGCTCCGCCCCATTTTCAGGTGCGGTTTTTTTTTTAAATTCTTTTTTCTCTTTTTCCTGTAGAGAGGAGCCTCAATGTGTTCCCTAGGCGATCCGCCCGCCTCGGCCTCCCAAAGTGCTGGGATTCCAGGTGTGAACCACTTGCGCTCAGCCATGGGGTGCGAGTTTTCTTTGGCCCAGCAGGGATTTGAGTTTAAACTCCACACCAAACCGATTTTGAGCTTAAAGGCTACACTAAAGCAAGGGAAGATGATGAAGGCTGCCCTGAGCTGGGGGTTCAGGACGTTCTGCTTGGACTGAACTCGGCCAAATCACTTGGGAACCGCACCTTCCCGCGTGTGCATCCGCTACAAACAATCCAGTTACAAAACGTCTGGAGCTGCCGCTGACCTCCCCAGCTCCCCACCGGTGCGGCGGGGAGGGGACAAGCGTGGCCGGGAGCCCGGGGGGCGGTGCGATCTGCAGCCCGGGGTTGTTTCTTCTTGTTTTTCCTTTTTTAATAAAGAC
>NW_012111253.1:398521-398842 GCF_000951035.1 Colobus angolensis palliatus
CTGCAGTGCAACAGATCTCAGAACCTACTCCTCTCGTCTCTGAACTTTGTACCCTTTGGCCAACAAGCCCCCATTCACCCCCGAACCCCCTCCCAGCCTCTGGCAACCATCATTCTAGTCGTTATTTCTATTAGTTCAACTTTTTAAGTGTCCATACATCTTTGTCCCTTTTCCCTAGAAAGCAACTGCTGGGCATTCCAAACTCGCTACAAGTCCAGAAGCCCTTCTGGAAAGGGTCTGGCCCCAGAGGGGCGAGGTCCCGGGAAGGTCTCGCCCGCCCGAGGAGGGGCCCTGGCGGGGCGACCGGCCTTTGCCCGCTCG
>NW_012111253.1:399136-430259 GCF_000951035.1 Colobus angolensis palliatus
GGATTGTAACCAAGCTTTCCTATTCCCTCCTGCGCGCGTCTCCAAGCTCTCCAAAAACTGCAGGGCCGGGAGGCGTCGGGACACGGGCTCCCAAGATCCTCCGAGTGCAAGACCCAGAGGTCATTTCGGCGTAAAGGGAGGAGGGCGAAGCGCAAACCTCCTCCACTGCGGCGTCTAGAAACTTGGCAGGAAGAAAGCAAGGGGGTTAAGGGAGGGAGAAAAGTGAAGGAAAGAAAACAGGAGGTCTCCTTACAGGAGCCCGAGGTTTCCACTGCCTGGGGAAGGCGGCTGGGACTGCGCTGCCGGGCGCCCGAGGACCGCTTTATGACAGGTCCCAGGAGAGGGTGGGGCCACTCCAAGGCGGGGCTGCTTCTGGAGGGTGAGAGCGCCGGCCCCGAAAAGGTCTCAGGAGGAAATCCAGGGTCCCGGGAATCTGAGTGCGTTTGTGTGTGTGTTTGTGTGCGCTTATCTGTGTGTGCCTATGTGCATGTGCGCGCGAGTGTGTGTGCGTGTGTGTGTGCATATGTATATGTGTTTCTGTGTGTAGGGGCGTTGGAGACTTCTGATATTAAAACCCCTAACAGAGCTTTGTCCAGGTGACACTGGACCTGCGCCTGGGGTCCTAATTCGGAGCCCTGCGGAAATATGCCCCGTGGGGGAACGAGCCGAAGCGCCTGCGGGGCAGGCCAGGAGGGGTCAAAGGCAGGGCCTGGGGCGCCCGCAGCCCTAATCAGCCCCCGGTGCTGGTTCCGATTCCCTGGCTCCTGGTCAGTCTGGCCTTATTCCCGCAGGGCAAGCTTTCGCCCAGGGCTGGGGTGCAGACACTCTGCCTGTCCGTCCCCAGTACGCCTGCTGAACACCTACTCGCCTTCCAGGAGCCAATTCAAGGTCACCTCTAGGAACCCTTGCCAGACGCCCCCAGGCAGGAGTAAGCGCTGTTGCCACTGAGGCGCCCCACATATCACACCCTAGCAAACATCAGGCCTTGATCCGGCCTCTGCAAGGAGAGGTGGTATCAGGCAGCGGTTGAACCTGAAGCTAAGTGGTTGGTATTAGAAGGCTGCAGGTTCGAAGCCTGCGCCTGCCACTTACTAGTTGTGTAGCTTTCAAAGACTTACTTACCTTCTCTTTGCCTCAATCAGTTCAGCTATCAGCAAGATGGGGATAAGAACAATGCCTAACTCCCAGTCATTATGAAGATTCAATGTCTTTAATTTATTTACTTAATTTTAATTATTTTGAGGTCTCGCTCTGTCACCCAGGCTGGAGTGCAGTGGTGGATATCACAGCTCATTGCAGCCTTGAACTCCTGGGCTCAAGTGATCCTCCTTCAGCCTCCCTAGAAGCTGGGATTATAGGCCCACCACCACACCCGGCTCATTGTCTATCCTTGTGAGGGTACCTGTCATATTGGATTAGAACCCCACTTGTCAGCCTCAGTTTAGCTTAATCACGTCTTCCAAGGCCTTGTCTTCAAATGCTGTCAGATGGATTAGGGCTCACTAATATGGCCTCATTTAACCTTAATTACCTCTTGAGAGGCCCTATCTCCAAATACGGTTACATTCTGAGTACTGGGACTTGGGGACTTTAACACATGAAATTGGGGAAGACACAGTCCAGCCCATAACAGAGTGTGTGGACCAAGTGTGGTGGATGCATACTATGGGATATAAGCAGCATCAGAAGCACTGGGATCGATGTACATAAAGTGACTTGGATGCACCCTAAAAACAAAATACTGAGAGTTGAATTCATATTCGTCAGAGTTTGTTGCACTTTATCCCCACTGGGCTGCCAAATTCTTTCTTTCTCGCTCTCTCTCTCTCATTAACTTATGTAACATAAAATAAAACAAAACAAAATTCCATTCCCAGGCTGGGTGCTTTGGCTCATGCCTGTAATCCTAGCACTTTGGGAATCCAAGGCAAAAGAACCACTTGAGGCCAAGCATTCAAGACTTGCCTGGGCAACATAGCTTTAACCTGGGAGGTGGAGGCTGCAGCGAGCTGTGATCATGGCACTGCACTGTAGCCTGGATGTCTAAGTGAGATCCAGTCTCAAAAAAAGAAAAAACAAAAACAAAATAATTCCATTCCCTACTTTTCTTCTCCTATTATAGGTAACTACTGTGATTTCTTTGATGTGCACAGAGTTTTTTTTTTCTATGTTCTTACATAATGTGCATGGTGGGCATAATTTATAGAAACAGTATTGGATTACATATCTCATTCTGCTTGTCTTTTTTTTTCTTTTAAAATATCTTGTTATAGAATCACTCTGTTTCTTTTGGATATTAGAAGTGTTAATAAAATTGCAGGCATAAAAAGTCTTTGCAAAGTAAGAATAACAGAAAAAAGTGCCAGAAACACAGAGTGGCTCACATATTTACTCACTTGTCATGAAATAGAAGATGTCGATAATATTTGGCAGCCCCAGGACAAATAAAATCTCTTTCAAAATCATTGACTCAGTCAGTCTTAAAGGCTGCAGTTTGTCAAGTCACGGTGATCAAGTTAATCATGACTGTTACATAATCACACACAGAGTCAGAATATGGAATAAAGGATCAAGGAAAAAGATTTTTCTTTACTTTTTCCTAAGACAAAACTCTATTCAATTCAGTTAGATCAGAGAGAGTTCTGATTTAACTGTGGAGGGAACAGTTCACTTAAAACAATAAAGTAATAACAAACAAGTAATTTAAAATGCTTTTTTTCAAATAATTCAGACAATACAGATGTGTACAATATAAAAAGCAAAAGTAATTGTTATCCATTTGGTGGAAATTTCTTCTGGATTTTTCTTCTACTTTAAAAACAGACAGACTTAGTCGGGGGCAGTTGCTCATGCCTATAATCCAAGCATTTTGGGAGGCCGAGGCAGGCGGATCACTTGATGTCAGGAGTTCTAGACCAGCCTGGCCAACATGGTGAAACCCCATCTTGACTAAAAATATAAAAATTAGCTGGGCATGGTGGCACGCACCTGTAATCCCAGCTCCTCAGGAGGCTAAGGCTGGATAATCACTTGAACACAGGAGGTAGAGGTTGCAGTGAGGCAAGATGATGTCACTGCACTCCAGCTTGGGCCACAGAGCAAGACTCTGTCTCAAAAACGAACTAACAAACAAACGAACAAAAACAGACAGACTTGTCCCCCACTTTTTTCTCTTCAACTTCCATTTCATTGGTCAGGTGGGATAATGCTTGAGAAATAATGATAGCAACAAAGAGTAATATTTTTCTCATAATTGTAGAAATTCCTGAATACAGATGGGACACTGCGTTTGGAAAGAGATTGATTATCCTTTCTGCACAGCACTGAGGAGATGCAACCTTGCACTAGGGTAGCACTTGGTATCCAGTATGTCTAGTCCTCATAATGACCCAAGGAATGGTTATGTTATGGGACCAACAGGTTCGTATGCCCACTGCATAGTAATAGACCAATTACACTAAGACAGCAGGGATGCAGCAAAGAAAGAGTTTAATGATCACAGGGCACCCAGCAAGGAAGTGGAAGGAAACCCTCAAATTCATCTCCCAAGAAGTTCTGGCCTGGGGCTTTAAGAGGATTGTGGAGAGTGAGGGGCTGGAAAATTGGGGTTGCTGGTTGGCTGGGGCAAGGGGGACAAAATTATCACAAGGTGGAAACTGTACGTTGGTGAGGTAGCCCTTCGGGGAGTCCTTCAGGTCAGCTGCATCAGTAGTTTGATCTGTATGCAGGACCTGAAGGAATATCTCAAAGTGAAAACAATGTTTCATAATGTTTGAGTTGTTATTTAAAGAGCAGTTAAGGGGAACTATAATCTTGTAACTGGATCTAGTGATTCTAGGACAATAGGCACCAAACTGTGAAGAAGCAGATCGGAGAGTGTGCCGACTTAATGATGAATGCTGAACATGCCGCCAGCTTGGTTTGTTTTTGTTTCTCTTCCCTCCTTCCCTTATTAATTTTATGTATTTTTCGAGATGGAGTCTCGCTCTGTCTCCCAGGCTGGGATGCAGTGTCATGATCTCAGCTCAATGCAACCTCCACCTCCCGGGTTCAAGCAAGTCTCCTGTCTCAGCCTCCCGAGTAGCTGAACTACTGGCACATGCCACCATGCCTGGCTAATTTTTGTATTTTTAGTAGAGACAGAGATTCACCAGTTGGTGAGGCTAGTTGTGAACTCCTGACCTTAGGTGATCTACCAGCCTCAGCCTCCCAAAGTGCTGGGATTACAGGCGTGAGCCACTGTGCCTGGCCTACATTTGTAAAGTTTATAGGGACAGTTTCAGAAGCACGTATCACCATCGTCTTCCTTGGAGCCTCAGGAAACTGAAATTCTGAGAAGTAAAACAACATAGACAAGATTGCATAGATAGTCAGTAGCAGGGTTGAGATTTGAATCTTATTCTATGTCAAAGCCCTACAGTTTTCTCTCTTCCATTCATGTCGATTGCCCAATTCTGTCACTGTTGGAGGTGCCACTATGTCACAGACCTACTGGACTAAAAAAAGGGGGCGAAAGTGGTAATAAAATACAGGAGACAAAAGAGTATATTTGGAAGAAGGGGTCGGGGGCACCTTGCCTCTACTGGACAAGGGCCCTGAGCTTTACACAGCCCTCCATATTTATTAGACAAAAGAGATAGCGAGAAGTGGACGTGATTGTCGAATAATTATCAGTCCACCATTTGGTTCACAGCAGGCTTGCGAGACTGCATCCTTTGAACAATAGGCGTTAATTTTCTCAGTAGATAATGTCAAGGAGCCTGGCGCCAGGGAGTGATGGCCCTCAGCAAACATTTTGGTGGCAGGGGAGCGTGAGTTCCCCCACAGCCTGCATTCATGATAAACAGTTTGCTGTTTGCTCATATAGCCTCCAGCAGAATGCTGAGTTGGTCACTTCCCATGGGCCTTCTGCTCCCTGCACATCCCCCTTTTTGTTTATGTATTAATTGAAAGAATGTAAGGCCAGGCTGGGCAACTCTCATTCTCCAAACAGCAGTTAATCCGATTTTACAGAAAACATAGCATTAGAACTGTGTCATGACTCTGGTCAGCCTTCCCTCCGTCTTTGCACTCAGCTCAGCTGACTCATGGCTTGTACTGGAGGGACCATGCCTATGGTTGGCCACTCTGGGTTCCTCCAGTCTCCCGTTCCATGGTCGCACGCACCTTGAGGGCACCCACGCAGTTTGTCCATCTCCTGTAAACACACAAGCACATCCTCTTCCCCTGTCAGTAAATCCACTGGACCTTCCACTGTCCTTCTTCTGGGGATTACCATAACACTTTCGGATTAAATTTCCTCTTTTCCTCTAACACTTGCCAATGTCTTCCTGCTGGAGTCTTACCATCCATGCTGTAATGTCTAAGGTTCTTGCCTAGCCACGCCAAAGAATTGTGTGACAGCTGACCATGGCAAGTGATAGAGACATGGACCTAGAGAGAGAAAACGCTGTAGGCTTTATTGAGCAGAGTGAAAGTACAAAGCTTCCACAGCGTGGAAGGGGTCCCAAACGGGTATCCAGAGTTAGATTATGTAATTGCCTTTTAAACTCTTTAAGGCGGGAAATACGTGTGGCAAGATGTTATCAGAGCAAGAAACAAAGGCAATTAGCCATTTGTGTCATGTCTTAGATCTTGAGGAAAACCGGACTTGCAAATTAGGTTTTATCTATCTCATGACCTTGCAGCAGCATAGCAAAAGAGACAGGATATTACAGGACTTCACGAAGTATGTTCACAAGGAATTGGAATTGGGAGGATAGATAAGGTCTGCTGGTCACAGGAAAACGCGCAGTTAACATTCTTTTTAACTTTAGTTTCGAGGGATGGGGAAGGGAGAGAGGGAGAGATGTTGCGGGAAGTCAGGGACTCTGAATGGAGATACTGGCTGGAGCCGTGGCAGACGAACAAAAATTGTGAAGATTTCTTTTTAATATGGACATTTATCAGTTCCCAAATAATACTTTTATGATTTCTGATGCCTGTCTTACTTTAATCTCTTAATCCCGTTATCTTCATAAGCTGAGAATGTATGTCACCTCAGGACCACTGTGATAATTGTGTTAACTGTACAAATTGATTGTAAAACATGCGTGTTTGAACAATATGAAACCAGTGCACCTTGAAAAAGAACAGAATAACAGTGAATTTTAGGGAACAAGGGAAGACAACCATAAGGCCTGCAGGGTCAGGCAAAAAGAGCCATATTTTTCTTCTTGCAGAGAGCCTAGAAACAGACGTGCAAGTAGGGAAGATATTACTAAATTCTTTTCCTAGCAAGGAATATTAATATTAATACCCTGGGAAAGGAATGCATTCCTGGGGGGAGGTCTATAAATGGCCCCTCTGGGAATGTCTGTCTGATGTGGTTCAGATAAGGACCGAGATATACCCTGGTCTCCTGCAGTACCCTCAGGCTTACTAGGGTGGGGAAATATCCCACCCTGGTAAATTTGTGGTCAGACCAGTTCTCTACTCTTGAACCCTGTTTTCTGTTGTTTAACATGTTTATTATGACAATATGTGCACCGCTGAACAAACACCCTTATCAGGAGTTCTGCTTTTTGCCCTTTGAAGCATGTGATCTACTCCCTGTTCTTACAGCTCCTCCTGTTTTGAAACCCTTAATAAAAAACTTGCTGGTTTGAGGCTCAGGTGGGCATCACAGTCCTACTGATATGTGATGTCACCCCCGGTGGCCCAGCTGAAAAATTCCTGTCTGTGCACTCTTTCTCTTATTTCTCAGCTGGCCGACACTTACGGAAAATAGAAACAACCTACATTGAAATACTGGGGGAGGGTTCCCCTGATAGAGAGAGGGAGAGAAGAATACAGGGAAACTTCCAGTAAAATGTTTGCTGTTTATAGCTTTCTTGGGGAAGAAAGCACATGCACAAATCCTGGTGCTAGGAATATTTTAAGCATATACCTTCAATATTATTCATCCAGGACCGAAGTAAGTGCTGATGCAGGAAATGAGTGAGTTTCACAGCTTTCTGAGTCCCTACTCCACCCAGGAAGCCCAGTTGGCACCTAGTCTCTGTCCCCCTTTTAAACAAGACACCCCAACTGCTGTTGGGACCTGGGCAGTGGTTGTTCTGGCTACTTCCTGCTGGTTAGGGGTGAAGAAGGGGCTCTGCAGTTGTGGAGAGCCCCTCCTCCAGAGGGGAACTTTCCAGGCCAGTCAAGGGACCAGCAGGTTGACCTAGGGGTCCTCGGTAGAAGCCATGAGTTGAGCTCATTTGAGGTTCTATTTGTAAGACTATTTGTAGCTTGATGGCCTCAATTCTGGAGGAAACAAATTTGACAAGGAGGTTAAAAATGCAAGGCTCAAAGGTGAGTAATAGTAGGATGGCTGTCACAGGTCCTAGAAAGGGGAGGAGCTAAGGTATCCATTGTTAAACTTATTTCAGGGTCCGGAGTGTTCAAGTTGCTTTTTCCTACTTTTTTATCTGTTTTTTTTTTTTTTTCATGTCTTTGACCTTTTTAGTAATGATTCTTGACTGGTTAACAAAATAGCAACATTCTTATCTTAAGAGGCAGGTTCCTCCTTTTTCAGCTGTGAATACATCTAGGGCTCTTCAGTTTTGGAGAACTACTGCAGCTAGAGAATTAAGCTGGCTTTGTAGGGTCCATAGGGAGTCGGCAACTCATTCTATGTCACCATTTAATTTTTGTGATAATTTATAATGGAACTGGGTGGAGGAGGTTATACCTCCAATTCTAGTCCTAAACCTACATAGTAATCTGGTTCCTACAATAAAAGGGACAATAAGGGCTCGTGTGTGGTGGGATTGGTGTATAAGGAAACTTTGTAACTCTTGTTCAGTATATATGGACATGGGAGGTGCCAGAAAGAGAGAAAGATAGTTCTTTTGGAGTGCCATTTAGGCATTGATAGACTGTGCTATCACAGATGAAAATGATGCCTGAAGTTAGACAGGTGAAACCTGAGGTTACTGATATCCAGGACTGACATTGGGAGGTGTTCTTATTGAGAGTCGGGCTGAAGATTATGCGCGTGAGATTTGAGGCTTGTGTGGCTGGTACATTGGGGGACTAATTAATTTGGGTGTGTTTAGGAGTGGGGTGGATAAATTCTACTGTCTGGGGACAGGGACTGGGACATATGGTTGAAAACGCAAGGGGAGACACATCTAAGAGTTGGTTGGGTTCCTAGGAGAGGCCTCTTTTATTCCTCTAAAGGTGGTGTTAAACAGCCTCTAGAGACGAGAATGAGAGTTAAGGGTTTCTTGTACCCTGTAAAGGTCTAATTTCTTGTATGGACTGGGAGTACTGGAGAGCTGGACTAAGTTCTTAATCACGTGTTTGATATGCCATTCTTTAGCCTCATCTTGGATGCCTCTTCTGTCAGCCATACCGACATGGGTATGATATGTTTAACAAGCACTGGCCCCTGATTTCTCAGGGCGGTCAGCTCAGATCATTTTTCCTTGGTGGTATGTACGGTTATTGTGAGAGCAGAGAGAAGCAGTTTTATAACATTTTCTTCTCATGTAACTATATGCGGCAAAAGATGAGGGTGCTCAGAAGGGGCTACCTAATCTCTAAGAGTTTCTGAGAGAATGCCAGTTGACTCCTACAGGGGAGGCACACGGACATGGGGTGTGTGTTGTAGTTGGAGAAAGGCACATAAGTAGGAAAGGGTGGCTGAAACCTGAGAGGAGTCATGGCATGTTTTAGGTGGAATGGTTGTAGGAAAGAGGTGGGAAAAAGGAGTAAATTGCTGTTAGAAGGAAGGACGATCGAAGAAAGGTTGATGTAAGTGAGATTTTTGTCCCGGCTAGAGCTACAGTACATAATCCTACTGCAATTAATATAGTTAGTATACTGCTTAATAATGTAATGAAACAGTAGAAGGATTCTATTAAAGAGAGCAAGGAGAAATGTCAAAGATAATGTCGGTTTTCTATTTATCCTCCTTTAGGTAGGGAGAAATTTCTCTTCAGGATTAACTACAAGGAGTCTTTTTGGTCTAAGGTGTTTTCTTCTAAAATAGGAGATGCTGGCACTCTGGTGGCTGAGAGGTGTATTGAGGCTGGTCTGGCTGACCTTGTGTCTCTTGAGTTGATGATCCTGTAAGTACTTTGGGAGGTGTCCAAGGTTTAACTCGGGTGTGGTGAATCCAGGATTCCACTCCTGCCACTTTAACTGCAGTGGGCATAGAGAGGATTACTGAGTATGGTCCTTCCCATAAGGGATCCATAGATGGAGAGGTAAAGGGGACTGATTGACTAATACTAGATCTGGTTGAACAACTCTATTCCTTCTTCCTTGTCACACTTTTCAGGTAAAGTTTTAAGGTTTTGTTGATATTTTGCTAGAGATGTTATAGCTTTGACTAAATTGGGCATTTCCTGATCAAGTAGGAGGTCATTTGTGAGAAAAGGCCGTCCATACAGCATTTCATATGGAGTGAGCCTCATTCTGTAAGGGGAGTTTTGAATTCTTAATAAGGCCATGGGCAAGAGATTGGGCCATGGGAGATGAGTTTTTTGTGCTAGCTCTAACAATATTCTGTAATCCTTTTTGAGCTTTAGACCTTAAGGGATATTGCCTTTGATAAGGAAAAGTGGTGGGGTCTTTTAACCTGATTTGAACTGGATGGGCATTTTTTGCTCTTCCAAATTGTCCTTCTAAGGCCTAGACTTCAGAGTTGATTCTTTAAGTAGGGGACAACAAATGGGTAATTTGTTTCTCATATTTATGTAGATAATAGCCCTAGCTTTGGCTAATATGTCTCTCCTTAATACGGGTGTGAGACTTTCGGGCATAACAAGAAAGGTGTGTGAAAAGAACAAAGTCTCCTAATTGCAGCTGAGGAGGTGAGAGAAATACCTGGTTACTGGCTGTCCTAAGATTCCTTGGATAGTAACAGACTTTGAGGACAGTCATCTGGGGCAGGAGATTAAAACTGAGAAGGTCATGCCAGTATCCAGGAGGAAGACCACTTCCAGGCCCTCAATGGTCAGACTTACCCAGGCACTCTGAGGGTGATGGCATGAGCTGGTGCTTGCCCCAGGCACCCTCAGTCCTGTTGCTGAGTCATCTGGTTGGGTGCGTCTGGTCGAGAGGGCCTTTGTCCTCTAGGGCAGTGTGCCTTTCAGTGACTGTCTTGGCATATTGGACATGGGTGAGGAGGTGGTTTGTTTCTTCTTGGAGAAGAAACATCCTTGCAAACCACACTGATAACAAGTCTTCATAGGCAATTGGCCTGCTCTTCTTTTGGTTGCTACTGAGCCACCAAGGTCTGCCATGACTAAGGCTGTAGCCTTTCTCTTTGTTGGGAGCAGGCCCCCAAATCTGGCCAAAAACTGGCCCCAAAACTGGCCATAAACAAAATTTCTGCAGCACTGTGGCATGCTTTGATGGCCAAGACATGCACGCTGAATATTGTTGGTTTACTGGAATGAGGGCAAGGAACACCTGGAGCACCCAGAGGGGAAAACCGCTTAAAGGCATTCCTGAACCACTAACAACAGCATGAGCCATCTGCGCCTTAAGGACATGTTTCTGCTGCAGATAACTAGCCAGATCCATCCCTTTATTTTGGCCCATCCCTTTATTTCCCATAAGGAATACTTTTAGTTAATCTACAATTTATAGAAACAATGCTTACCACTGGCTTGCTGTCAATAAATATGTGGGTAAATCTCTGTTTGAGGCTCTCAGCTCTGAAGGCTGTGAGACCCCTGATTTCACACTCCACATGCTATATTTCTGTGTGTGTCTTTAATTCCTCTAGCGCCCCAGGTTAGTGTCTCCATGACCCAGCTGGTCTCGGCACTCTTATCTCGCTTTTCCCTTTTGGCCTGTTCTTCTTGGTCCGTGTTATAGAACACCAAGGTTGCTAGGTTTAATAATGTCTCCAAATTTTGTTCTGGGTCTAAGGCAGACTTTGGGAGTTTTCTCCTAATGTCAGCTGCTGATTGGATGATACATTTATCTTTTAAAATCAGTTAGCCTTTTACAGAATCTGGAGTTAGGGAGGTGTGCTTTCTTAGAGTCTCCCTTAGCCTTTCTAGAAAAGTGGAGGGGTTTTCGTCTTTTCCTTGCGTAATTGTGGATAGCATTGAGTAGTTCATACACTTTTTCCTAGTCTCCTTCAACTCTTCTAAAATGCAAGTTAGCAAATACCTGTGGCTCTAATCTCCATGATCTGAGTCAGTATCCCACTGAGGGTCTACAGTGGGGACCGCCTGTTGCCCTGTGGTAAATGTTTCCCTCTCCTCTGGGGCTATTTGATCGTTTACCTGGCCAAGGTACCAGGTAAATTGCCTGAATTGCCAGGCTGCTGCTAAAGCTGCTTCCTTATCAGTAGGACTTAAGGTCTGATCAAGAGGTAAAATGATACCTCTCCATGTAAGATTAAAGGACTGCCCCAATCCTTGCAGGACATTCATATAGTTATCAGGATCATGTGAGAATTTCCCTAAATGTGCCTTTATTTGTTTTAAATCTGAGAGTGAGAAGGGGGCATGCATATGAATGGGCCCAAATTCTCCTCCTACTGCTTGTAAGGGACATAGTTTGCGTGCCTGGCTCATGGAGTTTATGTTCTCTTTCTGGGGTGCCTTTAACACTTCAGTGGGGCTGGGAGGATAGTCAGTGGGAAAGGAGGGTGGGTCTGAGGGAAGAGGCACTGAGTACGGAGGCAATTGTGGGCCTCTGTCATTTGGGCAAAGCTTGCAGGCTTGATACAGGGCAGTGTTGTCACGAAGGGCAAACAAAATCTGTACATAAGGGACTTCACTCCATTTACTTCCTTGTTTACAGAAAAGATTTAGTTGTGAAAGGGTGTTATAATTTGTCCTTCCCTCAGAGAGCCAAGTTTCTTTATTTTGTAAGGAATACTGTGACCAAGCAGTGGTACAGAAGAAAATTGGCCACTTCTTTTTTAAGGTTTCAGGGTCAAATTTGTCTCAGTTATTTAGGATACATCTTAGGGGAGTATCCGGTTTTGAAGGTGCGGTGCCCATCTGGAATTTTAAACACACGGATGCTTGCACCTCTGGCTAGTCCTGGGACGCATCTTCCCTTAGGGCATCTCCTAAGGCTCAGGTCCAATTGTACTCCAAGCTCATGGCTGCTTTTCCTGAGCTCTCCATCTACTGGATTTAACCATGCTTACCGGCGGGATGGAAACTTCTCTTCCCCTGTCATGCGCCCATTGACCACTAAATGGGGCACAAGGACTGTTGGATTTATTGTGGTACTTCTGCCAACACATCCTGCCTGTTCCAGGGTGGCAAGGCCTGGTTCAGGGGTACCACTGTTGCTTGCATGCTAAAGCCTACTTTATGTGGGACTGGCCATAAAACCGTCCTTCAAGGAGAAATCTCTAAATTAGCGACAGGAGGCTTTATAAGCTTAAAGGGAGTGGTGGATGTCCTCTAGGCCAGGGCTGAGAGAACAGCTGCTGTACTTTAGCCTTCTGTCACCACTTGCCATCAAAGGAGTAAGCCCTCACTCAAGGTGGTACCAGTATCCTGTGTCCTAACTGACTATATTTTCTTCCATCTAATACCAATAACTGAATAGTTGAAACAACAATTCAATGGCTCTAAGAGCCATGCCTATGCACCACAGATTGTACGTGAGAGGCCCTCAGGAAGGGGAAAGTCTATCTGGGGAGCAATGGAGGAAATGCCCTAAGGCTTCTACTATCCACATGAAAATTACAGACCTGTCTTTAAATTGTCCTGATGTGGGAGACCATACACTATGGTGTGAAACTGGCCTTTCAGAAGAACCATCAAATGGCAACACATGCCTAAACCCCGGAGGGCACCATGAATAGAGATCTTCTGGGTGACACCCCAAGAATTTAAGACTTCTCAATAGGGAATTTTGATCCTGCCTAGCAGGAAAAACTTTGCTTATGAGATGAGGAAAGAAGTCTAACCAGTGCTCATTGGGACCCAGGATGCAGGAGTCAGAAGACGTGGCTGTCTCATGCTCAGTAACCTGTGCAGGGGGAGTCTCTGGCAGGGCCGTGGTCTCAACCAGGATATCTAGGAGACCAAAACGTCCGCTGAGCACTCTTGGGTGTACTTCGAGACCACCACAGAAAGCGAAAGAATTACAACTGGTTCCAGGGAAACCAACGCTCCTGACTCCGAAGGGTTGGGGGTTGTTAGTGAGCCCTTTCTTTTTTTTTTTTTTTTTTTTTTTTTTTTTTTTGAGACGGAGTCTCACTCTGTCGCCCAGGCTGGAGTGCAGTGGCCAGATCTCAGCTCACTGCAAGCTCTGCCTCCCGGGTTCGCACCATTCTCCTGCCTCAGCCTCCCGAGTAGCTGGGACCACAGGTGCCCGCCACCTCGCCCGGCTAATTTTTTGTGTTTTTTAGTAGAGACGGGGTTTCACCGTGTTAGCCAGGATGGTCTCGATCTCCCGACCTCGTGATCCGCCCGTCTCGGCCTCCCAAAGTGCTGGGATTACAGGCTTGAGCCACCGCGCCCGGCTTAGAGAGCCCTTTCCTAGAGATCCTGACACCCATGTCTTTATTCTGGTGGCCGTGTTAATTGCTTTTAAGTGGTCAAGAGGTGCCTGGTGTTTAGCCTCCGAAGTTTAAAGAAAGACAGGACAGAAAGCAAGTGAGAGAGGTCCATGCTACTCACTGCATACTCATAATTGCAGGAATTCCTGAGTACAGGTGGGACACTGAGTTTGGAGAGAGATTAATTATCATCTCTGCACAGCACAGAGGAGATGCAAGCTTGCAGTATAGTAGCTCTTGGTATCCAGTATGTCTAGTCCTCATGATAACCCAAAGAAGCATTATGTTGTGGGACCAACAAGTTTGCAGGCCCACTGCATTGTCATAGACAAATTACACTAAGACAGCGGGATGCAGCAAAGAAAGAGTTTAATGATCACCGGGCACCCAGCAAGGAAATGGAAGGAAACCCTCAAGTCCATCTCCCAAGAAGTTCTGGCCTAGAGCTTTAAGAGGACTGTGGAGAGTGAGGGGCTGGATAAATGGGGTTGCTGGTTGGTTGGGGCAAGGGGGATAAAATCGTCAAGAAGTGGAAACTATTTGTTGGTGAGGTAGCTCCTCAGGGAGTCCTTCGGGTCAGTTGTATCAGTGGAGACTTTCAGCTGACATTAGTAGTTTCATCTGTATGCAGGACCTGAAGGAATATCTCAAAGTGAAAACAACGTTTCATAATGTTCAAGTTGTTATTTAAAGAGCAATTAAGGGGAACTATAATCTTGTAACTGGATCTAGTGATTCTAGGACAATAGGCACCAAACTGTGAGGAAGCAGATCGGAGAGCGTGCCGACTTAATGATGAATGCTGAACATGTTGCCAGCTTGTTTTGTTTTTCTTTCTCCCTCCCTCCCTTCTTCCCTGATTAATTTTATGTATTTTTTTGAGATGGAGTATTGCTCTGTCTCCCAGGCTGGGATGTAGTGTCATGGTTTCAGCTCACTGCAACCTCCACCTCCCAGGTTCAAGCAATTCTCCTGTCTCAGCTTCCTGAGTAGCTGGGCCTACAGGTACATGCCACCACCCTGGCTAATTTTTGTATTTTTAGTAGAGACAGAGTTTCACCAATTGGTCAGGCTGGTCGTGAACTCCTGACCTCAGGTGATCCACCCACTTCGGCCTCCCAAAGTGCTGGGATTACAGGCATGAACCACAGTGCCTGGCCTAAATTTATAAAGTTTCTAGGGGCAGTTTCAGAAGCACATATTACCATCACCTTCCTTGGAGCCTCAGGAAACCGAAATTCTGAGAGGTAAAACAACATAGACAAGATCACATGGCTACTCAGTGGCAGGGTTGAGATTAGAATCTTAGTCCATGTCAAAGTCCTACACTTTTCTCTGTTCCATTCACGTCGATCGCCCAATTCTGTTGCTGTTGGGGGTGCCACTATGCTGTGGACCTATTGGACTGAACAAAGGGGGCGAACGCGGGAATAAAAGACAAGAGACAAAAGAGTATATTTGGAAGGAGTCAGGGGGCACCTTGCATCTAGTGGACAAGAGCCCTGAGCTTGACACAGCTCTTCGTATTTATTAGGCAAAAGAGATAGCAAGATTGGCGGGGGGGATTGTCAGGTAATTGTCGGTGGATAGTTTGGTTCACAGCAGCCTTGGAGACTGCATCCTTTGAACAATAGGCACTAATTTTCTCAGTAGATAACTTCGAGGAGCCCGGAGGGGCGGGCACTCCAGGGAGTGACTTCTCTAAGCAAACATTTTGGTGGCAGGGCAGTGTGAGTTTGCCCACATCCCACATTCATGATAAACAGTGTGCTGTTTGATCATATAGCCTCCAGCAGAATGCTGAGTTGGTCATGTCCCATGGGACTTCAGCTACCTGCACATTCAGCCTTCCAGTACAGGTGAGGTAGATTCCTTTTGTAGGTAAGAACAAACTTAGGGAAGGTTACCAATGAGATTTCTGTTAACCCCTATCAGCAATGTCATTTCTGGCATGCAAACATGCTGCACGTCTTGGAATATGAACTAAAGATTAGATCAGGAGTTGGCAAACTGGCCAAATCCAGCCTACTGCCTATTTTTGTACAGCCTGCAAGGTAATAATGGTTTTTACGTTTTAAAAATGTTATAGTAGGCCAGCATGGTGGGTCACACCTGTAATCCCAGCACTTTGGGAGCCTGAAGCGGGCTGATCACGAGGTCAGGAGATCGAGGCCATCCTGGCTAACACGGTGAAAGCCTATAAAAAAAAAAAAAAAGAAAAAATTTAAAAAATTAGCCGGGTATGGTGGCAGGCGCCTGTAGTCCAAGCAGCTCAGGGGGCTGAGGCAGGAGAATGGCATGAACCCAGGAGGCGGAGCTTGCAGTGAGCCGAGATTGGGCCACTGCTCTTCAGCCTGGGCGACAGAGTGAGAATCCGTCTAAAAAAAAATAAATTATAGTAAAAAACATAACATTTACCATATTAACCATGTGTGCAGTTCAGTAGTGTTAAATATATTCACACATTTGTGCAAGATATCTCTAGAATGTTTTAATCTTGCATGACTGAAATTCTATACCCATTGAACAACTCCTCAATTCCACCTCCCGCTAGCCCCTGGCAACGACAGTCCTTCTTTCTGAGCCTAACTACTTTACATGTAAGTGGAATCATGCAATATTTGTCCTTCTGTGACTTATTTCACTTAGCATGATGTCCTCAAGTTTCACTCAGATGGTAGCATTTGACAAGATTTCCACTTTAAAGGCTGAATAATATTTCCTTGCATGTATATACTGTATTCTCTTTATCCATTTATTTGTTCATGGACATTTAGGTTGCTTCTACCACTTGGCTATTGTGTATAATGTGGTAATGAACATGGGTGTATGAATATCTCTTTGATATCCTGCTTACAATTCTTTTGGCTATATATCCAGAAGTGCGTTTGCTGGCTTATATGGTAGTTCTATTTTTAATCTTTTAAGGAATATCCATTCTGTTTCTCCATAGCAGCTGCACCATTTCACATTCCCACCAACAGTGCCCAGGGATTCCAATTTTTCCACATCTTTGCCAACATTTATGATTTTCTGAGAGTGGTCATCCTAATAGGTGTGAGGGAATATCTCATTGTAGTTTTGATTTTCATTTCTGTGAGGATAGTGATGTTAAGCATCTTTTTATGCTTGTTTGCCATTTGCATATTTTCTTTGGAGGAATGTCTATTCTTTTGTCAGTTTTTAAACTGGGTTATTTTTGTTGTTGTGGTTGATTGTAGGAGTTCTTCATATACCCTGGATAGTACCCTGTTATTAGACATACGATTTGTATATATTTTCCCCCATTCCATAGGTTGCCTTTCAATTTTGTTGTTTTATTTGATGTGGTTTTACATTTTTAATAGTTGAAAAAAAATCAAAAGAAGAATATTTCTGGCTGGGCGTGGTGGTTCACGCCTGTAATTTCAACACTTTGGGAGACCAAGGAGGGCGGATCACCTGAGGTCAGGAGTTTGAGACCAGCCTAGCCAACATGACGAAACCCCATCTCTAATAAAAATATAAAAATTAAGTGAGCATAGTGGTGTGCACCTGTAATCCCAGCTGCTCGGGAGGCTGAGGCAGGAGAATCACTAGAACCTGGCCCTGAATGAACCTGGGAGGCGTAGGAAGCAGTGAGCTGAGATCACGCCACTGCACTCTAGCCTGGGTGACAGAGCGAAACCATCTCAAACAAAAACAAAAAAAGAACAAAAAACCCCCAAAAACACAAAAAAGACCATCATTTACTTTCGCAGATTGCCTCAGTGTGCGGAGCACATGTTTCCGTCACCTATAAGGAAGAAGAGATGTGGGTTGGGTCCCAGCTATCGCTCACCCTGTGGACTAAGGGTAGACAAAAGCCCTTTGGCCTCCCCAGGGTTTTGCTTCCTCACCTACAGAATTGAGGGGGGTAGGCTAGATGGCTTTTAAGAGATCTTTCAACTAAAATAATCTAAGTCATCTTGAGATCCTATCTTTTACCAGACATTTAGGGTGGCAAAAGGAATGGATAAAAAAGCAGGTGGGGCCGGGTGCAGTGGCTAATGCCTATAATCCCAGTGCTTTGGGAGGCTGAGGCAGGTGGATCACTTCAGGTCAGGAGTTCAACACCAGCCTGGCCAATGTGTTGAACTCCTGACCTGATGGTGAAACCCCATCTCTGCTAAAAAGACAAAAAATTAGCTGGGCATGGTGGCGGGTGCCTGTATTCCCAGCTACTCGGGAGGGGGAGGCAGGAGAATCGATTGAACCTGGGAGGCGGAGGTTGCAGTGAGCTGAGATCTCGCCATTGCACTCCAGCCTGGGTGACAGAGTGAGATTCTCTTCAAAAATAAATAAAATAAAATAAAATAAAATAAAGCCAACTAACCAACCAAACAAGGTAGGTAAAATATTTCTCACTGTTTCATACTGTCACTCAGAATTATTCTGCCCTACAGTTCAAGGAAATCTTTGTTGAGTACTGCTAAAGGGTATGTAAATGAGGCATCTGACAATGAAATTTTTAATAAAAATGTAAAAAGCCTATGCCAAGTTTGAATGGAAAAGCAATGCACCACCATGTTACTACCAGCAGTCCACACTCTCTGCCTCTGAATTTGAAGAGTCACCAATGTGGTTGGGAAAAATGCCGGGGAGATGCACATTCAAGCCATTCTATAGAGATCTAATGAGTGCACATCTATTGATCATTTTCTGAACAGATTAACAGGAACGCAGGAAGTCAACTTAATGAAAATGGTTCTAAAAGAAAAGATGAAGGGTGACACAGTGGCTCACGCATGTAATCCCAACCTTTTGGGAGGCTAAGGCGGGGAGATCACTTTGAGTTCAGCAGATGGAGACCAGCCTGGGCAACATAGCAAAACTCCATCTCTCCAAAAAAATACAAAAAAACAATTAGCCAGGTGTGGTGGCACACGCCTGTAGTCCCAGCTACTCAGGAGGCTGAGGCTGGAGAATCACTTGAGCCAAGGAAGCAGAGGTTGCAGTGATTGTGCTGAGATTGTGCCACTGCACTCCAGCCTGGGCAACAGAGTGAGACCCTGTCTCAAAAACCTAAAAGTAAAAATAAAAAAGGGATGCAAGAGAGTTAACTGCAGAGCAGGATTTTTTTCGTTACAGAACAGAAAAATAATCCAGAGAGCAATGGCTTCTCACTTTCAGTCTTCTGCAGAGAATACAAATATCACTTCTTCTGAATCTAACACACTAGCTTCCTTTCCAAAATACATTACTTTATTTCCCTTAAAAGGCAGCCACACATTATAAACCATAAGCACATGACGGTCACATGACTTCTTCAGTAAGAACGAAGACTTTCACACACTCTCCTGGAGCTTAGAGCCAGAAGCATCCTGAGTTGTCAAATATTAAAGCTTTCTCCACAGCCACACATTCCTTTGATGATTGGGTTATTGAACACAAGCTTACTGGATAATTTGTCTTCAACACAGTGTATTTCTGTTCCTAAAAGTGTTAGCTGTGCTTTTTTTTTTTTTTTTCCAGTGGATACTCTGATTTCATCTTGAACAACTTCATCAGAATCTCCATTTCTCTTCCTACATTCTAGAGAATAAACAAGTCACTGGTATGGACCTCAGGCTTATCTTTAAAAAGTTGTTTTATCATTCACTGCTGAAGGTGTCAGGAGGAGGGTGGCCCAGGTGGCCTACAGCTTGCTGTTGCTCACAGCCCGGACAGTGGCCCGAGGTAAAGAAGCTCACATCTTCTGGGTCCTGGCACCCCTGTGCTTCAGGCCAGAGCTTGGGCACCTCAGCCTCTCTCTATAGACACTGTGGGCAATTCCCAAGCAACACATTTTTGATTTGGCTCCAGCAAAATTTGTCTTTGCAAATAAGTTATCCATTGGTCTTTTTTTTGTTTTTCCCTTATGGGAGGAGGTTGGTAGGTAAGAAAATCAAAAAATCAAAAAAGTGCGTGTGTCTGTGTGTGTGTGTGTCTGTGTGTGTCTGGCTGTGTCTGTGTGTGTTTGTGTGTATTTTGTAAATTGTCTGCCATGATTTCCTCCTGTGCATTAAAGCCAAGAGACTTAGATTCTTGTAATCAACCCAGTAGTTGCCTGGTTATATTTCCTTTGCTGCCTATAAGTTTCTGTCTTTTAAAAAATTACCATTTGGTCATATTTAATTGATATGCTACAAATCCTTTTCCAAATGGGTAGTACTTGTCTGAATTTGAAATTTTAAAAAATTCTCCCTATACAAATTTTTAAAAATTCTCCCTTAAAAGCCCTAGTTGGTTTTTAAGAGATCTTTCAACTAAAATAATCGAAGTCAGCTTGAGAGCCCATCTTTGACCAGACATTTAAGGTGGCAAAATAAATGGATAAAAAGGGCCGGGCGCGGTGGCTCAAGCCTGTAATCCCAGCACTTTGGGAGGCCGAGACGGGTGGATCACGAGGTCAGGAGATCAAGACCATCCTGGCTAACATGGTGAAACCCCGTCTCTACTAAAAAATACAAAAAACTAGCCGGGCGCGGTGGCAGGCGCCTGTAGTCCCAGCTACTTGGGAGGCTGAGCCAGGAGAATGGCATAAACTCGGGAGGCGGAACTTGCAGTAAGCTGAGATCCAGCCACTGCACTCCAGCCTGGGCGACAGAGCGAGACTCCATCTCAAAAAAAAAAAAAAAAGAAATGGATAAAAAAAGCAGGTGGGGCCAGGCACAGAGGCTAATGCCTGTAATCCCAGTATTTGGGAGGCTTAGGTGGATGGATCACATCAGGTCAGGAGTTAGAGAATAGCCTGGCCAACACGGTGAAGCCCCATCTTTGCTAAAAAGACAAAAATTAGCTGTGCATGGCGGCAGGTGCCTGTAATCCCAGCTACTTGAAAGGCTGAGGCAAGAGAATCACTTGAACCTGGGAGGCAGAGGTTGCAGTGATCTGAGATCGTGCCACTGCACTCCAGCCTGGGTGACACAATGAGACTCTGTCTCAAAGGAAAAAAAAAAAAAAAACAGCAGGTGGATCGTGCACTCATATGTTTATCACAGCACAATTCACAACAGCAAAGTCATGTCCAACAATGGTTGATTGGATAACGATGTGTCCAACACATCTTTAAAGATACCAAAGATCTGGATGCTGAGGCAGAAGAATGGCGTGAAACCAGGAGCGGAGCTTGCAGTGAGCCGAGATAGCGCCACTGCACTCCAGCCTGGGCGAAAGAGCGAGACTACATCTCAAAAAAACAAACAAAAAAAAAGATACCAAAGATAAATAAAGATATTTTGTACAAATACATCATCATTACAATGACTGTCAGAGGCAAGATTGAGTAACAGCTGTATCAGACAATAAAGGCTTTATTAGAGTGTTTAAAATACACCAAAATACCCTTAAGGCAGTCCTCAATGCCAAGGATTAGAACATTCCCAAAAGAAAAATATAGACAAATGGATAAAAGAATTCAAGAGAGGCTGGGCATGGTGGCTCACGCCTGTAATCCCAGCACGTTGGGAGGCCCAGACGGGCGGATCACCTGAGGTCGGGTGTTTGAGATCAGCCTGACCAACATAGGGAAATCCCGTCTCTACTAAAAAGAAATACAAAAAAATTAGCCGAGCGTAGCAACGCATGGCTGTAATCCCAGCTACTCAGGAGGCTGAAGCAGGAGAATCTCTTGAAACCGGGAGGTGCAGGTTGCAGTGAGCTGAGATTACGCCACTGCCCTCCAGCGAAACTCCATCTAAAAAAAAAAAAAGAATTCAAGAGAAAAGTGTGAAAGAAGCAGGACAAACAGCAAGCTTCAAATTTTTATTCAAAGCTAGAAAGTACAAACGATAAATTACTACTATTATATTGATTCCTATGAACCACTTTTCAATGAGAGCTTTTGATGTATCAACCTAGTTCACAGGAAAACTTGTGTCCCGAGAGTAGGTATAAGGAGGAAGGAAGAGAGGAGAGATGGAAGGAAAAAGAGAGGAAAGGAAGGAGGGAGGGAGGTTAAGGAGTCAGAATAAGAAAAAAAAAAGAAAAGAAAGAAAAGAAATTACCTCAAAATTTGAAGGGTTGGGAGGCAGGCAGGATTCAGAGACATTTCAAATCTGCCCCAGCTTCACATTATCATAGAATAAAATCTGTCTTAAAGTTTCTCTAGCTTGTTTAAAACCAAAAGATTTATGGGTGAAGGTGAAACAGTTTTATCTTTGTTTATTTTTTATTTTACTTTATTTATTTTTTTTTTGAGGCAGAGTTTTGCTTTTGCTGCCCAGGCTGGAGTGCAACAGCGCGATCTTGGCTCATTGCAATCTCTGCCTCCTGGGTTCAAGCGATTCTCCTGCCTCAGCCTCCTAAGTAGCTGGGATTGCAGGTGCCCACCACCATGCTCAGATAATTGTTCTGTTTTTAGTAGAGTGAGGGTTTCACCATGTTGGCCAGGCTGGTCTCAAACTCCTGACCTCAGGTGATTCACCCACCTCGGCCTCCCAAAGTGCTGGCATTACATGCGTGAGCCACCGCACCTGGCCAAAACAGTTTTAGAATGCTCTTCCTATTCAGGTTGAAGTTACCGATGATACAGAACACCTACATCATATGATAGCAATTTGCTTTTCTTATTATAACATTAAAAATAATATAACAAAAGTTGAATGTGCTGAAACAGAGAGTAAAAGGGTGATTATCAGAGACTGGGGATGGAGGAGTTGGGGACGTATTGGGCACAAGACACAAAATTTCAATTAGACAGGAGGAATTAGTTCTAAAGATCTATCATACATCAGTGACCACCATTAAAAACAACATATTGTCATTAAAATTGCTAAGAGACTAGATTTTAAGGGTTCTCACTACAAAAAATAGGTATGTGAGGTGAAGGGGAGGCAGAATTCCCCTTCCATTCTCTTGGGGTCCCGGTTGGGTCCAATAATTAAACTGACATAAGATAAATTGGCAGGAGAAATGCATACAAATTTATTTAATACAAGTTTTATGTGGCATGGGACCTCCTAATAAGGAAATGAAGACCCAAATAATCAATTAGAGTCAGTTACTTAAATACTGAATTGAACAAAGTGTAAGATTCTCCCCGGGGCCTGAAAGTTTAAGGAGACGAATAACTCCTCCCTTCTCAGGCCCAGTCCCAAGCACAAGGCCACTTGTGTCAGCAGCATGAGTCAGCAAGAGAGCAGAAGCAGGAAGAGAGCCGGCCGGAAGACACCTACCCTGGCCGGAAGGCACCCGCCCCTGAAGATCAAGAAAGAAGCTATCCAGGTACAATGTAGCAGTTACATCAGACTAGGACACTTCCTTTTTACAGGAGACTGAAACCTTTGTCCCGTCCTCACTTGGGGCTGTCACCATTTTAAGCCTCAGCCCGCCTGCACCCAGGCGCTCCTTAAAACAGCATGTTGCTCCACACTGCCTCATGTTGTCTGTTGGTGCGCTCTGGGAGTTCGAACCGATACAAGAACCTTACACAAAGTATACTCAGTTATGAAGAAACAACTAAGTTATGTGGGGAGGCTTAAAAGAGAAAAGTTATTTTAGCAAGATCCATAGGGAATTCTCTCCGTCTCAACTTCTTATTCTTAAGGATAAGGACGTTACCTCTTTCATATGGGAGTTTTACCTTCTGCTTTTAAGAAATAGCGTGAAGAAGGCACGGTGGCTCACACCTGTAGTCCAAGCACTTTGGGAGGCAGAGGCAGGTGGACCATCTGAGGTCAGGAGATCGAGACCAGCCTGGACAACATGGTGAAATCCTGTCTCTACTAAAAATACAAAAATTAGCTGGGTGTGGTGGCAGGTGCCTGTAATCTCAGCCACTCAGGAGCCTGAGGCAGGAGAATTGCTTGAACCCCGGAGGCGGAGGTTGCAGTGAGTCAAGATCGCGCCACTGCACTCCAGCCTGGGCAACAGTGTGAGACTCCATCTCAGAAAAAAAGAAAAAAGAAAAATAGCATGAAGATCAGAGCTATCTTCTTGCACCTGCTGTCTTTCAAATGCATTTAGCTTAACTAGTCTGTGCACCAGACTAGCATATTTTAACCTCATCAGAGGTAATAGAATGTTAAGAAGCTTGATGTAGCCATTCCACAATGTACACAGATATCAAAACATCATGTTGTACTCCATAAATATATGTAATTTGTACTTGTTGATTAAAATAAATTTAAAAAATAAAACTAGGTGCAGTGTTTCTGTGTCCAGGCATTTGTGGAATAAGAGGAAGGTAAATTTAAATTGAGAGCCTCCCTGTGGTTCTAATCCACTTCAGGCAGAATCTCTCTGAAGCAGCCTCTGACTTGGCAATTTTCTATGAAAGAATTAGGGAATGGTGACCGGGTGCAGTGGGTCACTCCTGTCATCCCAGCACTTTGCGAGGCCAAGGTGAGAGGATTGCTTGAACTCAGAGTTCAAGACCAGAGTGGACAACATAGCGAGACCTCATCTCTACCAAAAATTTAAAAAATTACTTGGGTGTGGTGGGGCGTGCCAGTAGTTCCACCTACTTGAGAGTTTGAGGTGGGAGGCTCACCTGAAGCTTGGGAGATTGTGGCTGCAGTGTGCTGTGATTGTGTTACCACCTTCCAGCATGGCTGACAAAGTGAGACCATCTCAAAAAAAAAAAAAAAAAAGGATCTAAGGAATGAATCAGGAATAGGATTAATCGAAGTTTTTTGCTTTTTTTTTTTTTTTTGAGATGGAGTTTTGCTCTTGTCACCCAGGCTGGAGTGCGATGGTGTGATCTCAGCTTACTGCAACCTCCGTCTCCTGGGTTCAAACGATTCTCCTGCCTCAGCCTCCCAAGTAGCTGGGATTATAGGCATGTGCCACCACGCCCAGCTAATCTTTGTATTTTTCGTGGAGATGGGGTTTTGCCATGTTGGTCAGGCTGGTCTTGAACTCCTCACCTCAGGTGATCCACCCACCTCGACTTCCCAAAGTGCTGAGATGACAAGCATGAGCCACCGCCCCTGGCCAAATGTTTTTTTAACTGCTCCCCAACCACCCACAGCCTTATTAATTTGCTTATTTTAAGTTGTGAGTATATGCAAATGATGTTTACTTTTCTTTTTTCTTTTTTTTTTTTTTGAGACATTCTCAACTCTGTAACCCAGGCTGGAATGCAGTGGCACAATCCTGGCTCACTGCAACTTTCGCTTCCCAGGTTCAAGCAATTCTCGTGCCTCAGCCTCCCGAGTAGCTGGGATTACAGGCATGAGCCACTATGCCCAGCTAATTTTTGTATTTTTAGTAGAGACGGGGTTCTGCCATGTTGGCCAGGCTGGTCTGGAATTCCTGACCTCAGGTGATCTGCTCGCTTCGGCCTACTAAAAGTTTTGGGATTATAGGCGTGAGCCACCATGCCCAGCCAATGTTTACTTTTCTCATGAAATACGTTGCAGAAAGACCAAACAGTATTTGTATATGTGGTGGGCAGAGCAGGAAAAACTGGATTTAAATGTTGGTTTGTCTGTTGACAGCTATGTTCCTTTGGGTAAGACATGTTTTTTTTTCTCAGAGTTTGTTGCTTCATTTTATCACAGGGTAGTACATATGTGTCCATGAGCTTGACTTGTGACATAACGTATATGAAAACAATTTCCTTCTTCAAAGTGCTAGACAAATTAGGGTATATTATTATTGACATTGTTATAAATAAAATTTTGGTGCCACAAAAAAAATAGCACTCTAATACAAAATTTTCTTTTTAATTCTCAGCAAGGCAAGGTACTTCTATAGAAGACTGAGCCCTTACAGATGGAGCAATGGTGAGTGCACGCCTGGACAAGGGAGGGAAAGGGGTTCTTATTCCTGACGCACGTGGCCCCTGCTGCTGTGTCGTTCCCCTATTGGTTAGGGTTAGACGGCACAGGCTAAACTAATTCTGTTGGCTAATTTAAAGAAAGTGACAGGGTGAGTGGTTTGACAGGGAAAAATGGTTGTGGCAGAGCAGGAAATCAGAATGAGTCAGGGTGGAGAATGAGGAGGTAATTGGAATGAGTCAGGGTGGAACAGGTAATCGAAAAAGGTTTCTTTACGAGGAAGTTAAGTTTAAAAGTAGAAGGCAAAGAATTGAATGTACTGACATATTGATTCTTTGAAGAGAAAGTTAGAACTTAGATCTAATAATATAGGGACCAAAGCCCTCTTTATTTGATAGGAAATATCAAAGTTTGATAGGAAAACTTTCAAGGAGAGAGAGAGCAACTGACTGTATTCAATTTTCTCCACTTGCGCTCCAGGGCCACTCTCCAGCCTGCTCAGCATAAACTGGACCCCTATCCTCAAGCTTCTGCTTGGTTTTGGTGGAGGTCTGATGCTTGTTGATTCTCTCTGTAAGTTACTGCAGGTTGACCATGTCCCTCTAGCAAAAGCCACAGCTCTTTCAGGGAACCCCTGGGCATGCCTCCCCTCCCCGACTCCTTCAGGCCCAAGTGGGAGCTTCTCAGGCTCCACTGGCTTCCCTGTTCCTTGCACACTGCCCTTTGGGTGGGTACAACATCCGTTTCCTGCTGGGAGACTGCTCAGTCTGATTTGTTTATGTATTTATTATAAACAAAAAAGAGATGAAAGTACATTGATTTTGAAAGAGAAAATGCGTTTAAAAAGTTCTAGACAAATGGTGTAAATTAATGAATATTTGAAAAGGACCCCTCCACCTCCACCAAAAAAAAAAAAGGACATATGGAAGTAAAATGACATCTTGCCCTGTCACCATTGTAAGTATGTACATCACATCTCCCCATCATATAAAGGAGTTTTTTTCATTCTGAAATGCAAACAAAAGGAAAAACTAGGGTTAGCACCCGGTATACTACTAGTCCCCCCAAAAATGTGTTACTGGACCAACAGGTTCTTATGCTTGCTGTCCAGTAACAGATCAATACACAAAGACAGCAGGGTTTGCAGCAGAGAAAGAGTTTAATGGTCTTAGCATGACCAAGCAAGGAAACGGGAGGAGACCGTCAAATCTGTCTTGCCAAGGAGTTCTGGGGCTCTTAAGGGGATTGTGGAGGGGAGGGGCTGGAAAATTGGGGTCAATGATTGGTTGGGATAAAGGGGATGAAATCATCAGGATGTGGACACCACATTCTTTGGTTAGTCAGCTTCTTGTGGGGTCCTTCAGAGCAGCTGGTGTCTGTAGTTTCACTCGTGTGCAGGACCTGAAAGAATATCTCAAATGGAAAACCTGACATTTCGCAATGTTCAAGATGTTATCTATAGAGCAGTTCTAAGGAGAGCTATAATCTTGTGATGGGGTGTTCCAGAAAACCTCTCAAACCATGTTTTTCCTCTGCTCTAGCACCACTACAACAGCAATCATTAACACAGAAGAAGGCTTCTGTGATCAAGTGTGTGGGGATTTCTTCCCACCACCAAAGGAGCAATTAATTCTGCAGTGAACACCAGCGGGATGTTCTCCAAATCAATTTCAACACTACCTACCTGGAGGCAGATCCCACAGGTTGAGGGCTCAGGGGAAACCAACATGAACATGGACATCATGCTGTTTCCTGTGCCGTAAGTGATAAAGTCCTTTGCCTCTGATCCAGAAGTCTTGTGTCTTCTGTCAGCATCCATGAAACTGAGGCAGGCTAACTTGTTGGCTTTCAAGAGAAGGCAAAAATCTCAGTCCCTTCACTGTTCTGGACAATTGTAAAGTACAAAAACATGCAGTCATATTTAAAGAAGCACAATTTGGCAGCCAAAACTAGTTAAAAAGCAACCATAGGACTTCCTGTACAGGGGAGGGGGCCAGGCAGCCATTAGACAGCTGTTAGCCATTAGACAGCACAGCCCAACCCAAGGCCGGGGCCAGACAGCGGGGGCTTGGGCAGGAGCAAGGTCCGAGGGTGGCCAGGTGCCAGAAGCCCAGGAAGCACATATCAAGGCTCCGTTGCCAGCGGGGTGCTGCCAATAAAATGTAGTCATGTGGAATTTGGAACGTGGAAAGGAGGTAGAAGTCATCCTTTCCTCTCCCATAGCAGCAGGTGTGCAGGCTCTGGCGGTCAACTGGACTCCATACTCCCCCACCAGTCACCAGCCTGGGGACCGTGGGGCTGCAAGGACCTCACCAGCAGTTTCCCAAGTTTCCTGACTTCTTCCATCCTCTGGAAATCAGCTGTGATGGAAACTGCAAGGGTCCATCATTTACCCCACGTCCCTGTTGAAGATCTCCTCCTCATTAGAAGATTCCTTGTCATGCAGCTTCTGTGCCATGCTTTTCAAGCGTGTGACACTGAGGGCAATGAATCCTCCAATGTACCTGAGTCGCACTTCGCCATGAGCATCTCCAATGTGCCAGAAATCTGAAAATGCCCCTGGGGAGACACATGCACAAGACAGGTGATGACAACTCCATGGGGGTGGAGATTATACATCTCTCATCATTTCAGCAACAAGGAAATAAATTAGTGGCAGCGTAAGAGTGACTTGAGATCTCCTGGAAGCGAGAATCCTTTAAAAATCCTAGAGTAGTCTCTCTCTTCCCACTGTCCAAGATACCAGAAGGAACGAAGGCCAAGGGGAAGAAGGTGGCTCCAGCACCTGCTGTCGTGAAGAAGTAGGAGGCCAAGAAAGTGGTGAATCCCCTGTTTGAGAAAAGGCCTAAGAATTTTGGCATTGGACAGGACATCCAGCCCAAAAGAGACCTCACCCGCTTTGTGAAATGGCCCTGCTATATCAGGTTGCAGTGGCAGAGAGCCATCCTCTCTAAGTGGCTGAAAGTGCCTCCTGCTATTAACCAGTTCACCCAGGCCCTGGACCGCCAGACAGCTACTCAGCTGCTTAGGGTGGCCCATGAGTACAGAGCAGAGACAAAGCAGGAAAAGAAGCAGAGGTTGTTGTCCCCGGCCAAAAAGAAAGCTGCTGGCAAAGGGGACATCCCACCTAAGAGACCACCTGTCCTTCGAGCAGGAGTTAACACCGTCACCACCTTGGTGGAGAACAAGAAAGCTCAGCTGGTGGTGATTGCACACGACGTGGATTCCATTGAGCTGGTTGTCTTCATGCCTGCCCTGTGTCGTAAAATGGGGGGGTCCCTTACTGCATTATCAAGGGGAAGGCAAGACTGGGCCGTCTAGTCTGCGGGTAGACCTGTACCACTGTTGCCTTCACACAGGTGAACTAGGAAGACAAAGGCGCTTTGGCTAAGCTGGTGGAAGCGATCAGGACCAATTACAACGACAGACATGATGAGATCCACCGTCACTGGGGAGGCAATGTCCTGGGTCACAAGTCTGTGGCTTGCATTGCCAAGCTTGAAAAGGCAAAGGCTAAAGAAGTTGCCACTAAACTGGGTTAAATGTACACTGTGGAGTTTTCTGTACATAAAAATAATTACAATAATACAAAAAAATTCCTGGAATGTACGTTGCAGTAAAAGAACAAAGCATACCTCAGTTTTAAATGACTGTAGAAGAATGTCAGGTAGTAGCAGGTGGGAAAGTGGCTTTGATTTTCAGTTTGTGGGCTCTGAACCTACACAACAGGATTGTATTCTGAAAACCTGAATTAATTGTTGTCCTTACCTCAATGAGATGGAAAATTATAATCAGAATCATCACTATGCAGGGCTTATAGGTTGCAGTGAAAGCCAATAATGAGTTCTCAGACAATTCCAGCTGAGCGGGGCAGGGGGGCAGCTCTTCTAAGAGAGTCTGCCCCAGCATCCGTCCTCCAAGTATTCATTGAAAGGGCTTGTTAAACCACAAACATCCACTAGATGTCTTTTTTGAGGTCGGGTCGTGAGACACCTGTGGCCTTTTAAGAGCACTCAAACTGCATTCTCAGGAGGCTGTTTTCAGTGTTCCTTATCACACCACACACTCCACTCCCTGTCCTGTTTTCAGGGTCAAGGAGTTTCATTCACATGCACAAATAACATACACACAGGGCCTCATTTTCCCATGCCCCAACCTTAAATGCCTTGTACATAGGCTGGAATATGTTGCTGTGCACTCTACACACACTATATGTATATAGATTTTTTTTCACTTGGAGTCTCGCTCTGTCACCCAGGCTAGAGTGCAATGGCGCGATCTCGGCTCACTGCAACCTCTGCCTCCCCGGTTCAAGCGATTCTCCTGCGTCAGCCTCCTGAGTAGTTGGGATTACAGGCACGTGTCATCATGCCTGGCTAATTTTTGTATTTTTAGTAGAGACAGGGTTTCACCATGTTGGCCAGGCTGGTCTCAAACTCCTGACCTTGTGATCCTCCCGCCTCAACCTCCCAAAGTGTTCGGATTACAGGCTTGAGCCACCATGCCCAGCCCCCACACACTATTATAGTCACAGTTGAATGCACTCCCAACAGAATCTGCCTCAGGAGGATGATGGTAGGTTGTGTTTTCAGAGATGGTACCTTCTGGCATAGTCGTGTTTTCCATGAAAATGTTTTCTTCAAAGGCATTTCTTGCAGTGGTGTTTTCTACGTTAATGTTTTCTATAAAAGGTTCTGAAATGGCAAATACTTCTGGAAAAGGATTTTCCTGAGGACTCAGGTCCCCGAAAGACGAAAAAGCGCTCGCTGAAGAGAATGGAGGCCTCTTTGCAACCATCAATCATGCACCATCCAGTCTCTCCCCGGTGCCACCATGGTCCCCAGCTTATCTCCTGGTTTGGAGGGTACTTTAATGACTCTTGGAATCTACATCTACCTGGCTATTACCCCACCTAATCAGTGGCCACAAGGATCTGAAGAGAACTTGCATTTCTATATCTCCTCCAGTATCTCCATTGGTTCCTGTCCTCACCACCCAGCATGCTGTGCACAACTCCAGCATCTTCTTCTAGAACACCCCATTTCATAGCAACTATAGTTTTATCCCTATTACTTCCTCAGTTCATGCAGTACCACTGACATCCTGATGGGTGAGTTCCTCCTAAGAGATATATAAGCTACCAAGGACATCCAGGAAAACCCCTGGAGGAACAAACCTATTAGAAGAAGTATGTGAGGCCAGGCGCGGTGGCTCACGCCTGAAATCCCAGCACTTTGGGAGGAGGGCGGATCACGAGATCAGGAGTTCGAGACCAGCCTGGCCAACATAGTGAAACCCCATTTGTACTAAAAATACAAAAATTAGCTGGATGTGGTGGCACATGCCTGTAGACCCAGCTACTCAGGAGGCTGAGGCAGGAGAATCGCTTGATCTCCTGGGCGATCCAGCCTGGGCGACACAGCAAGACTCTGTCTCAGAAAAAAAAAAAGCTATTAATAGTTTACTTCCTGAGGGTAAGTTATCTATTTCTAAGAAACATTATGCTCAAGTTAATCAAATTAAGTTCCCTTTGTCAATGGATTAATGCTAAATTATAAAAGAATACTCATTGTAATTAAAAGCACATATGTATATTTAGAAATCAGATTAAAAAGTAATAAATCATATTACTTACCTGGCTTTGAGGGAGATATTTTCCTACTTAAACATCAACATTTTTATGTGCAACATCTGGAACACTGGTTTTCAAACTTTGTACTGCAGAATTCTAGTGAAGGGGTTCTAAAGGATTCCATGAATATTTTTATTTTTATATTGAAACTAACAAAATGCAACACATATTACTAAACATTAACATATGTGCTAATGAACACATCACATAATGGATGTTTAATGTGTTAATTTGTGCTATCAGATTTCA
>NW_012111253.1:430309-434146 GCF_000951035.1 Colobus angolensis palliatus
AACAGAATGAGAATGTCTCAAAAAAAAAAAAAAAAAAAAGAGTGTATGAACTGGCACTTGCTTTAGAGAAAAAAATCCAAGTGGTAGACACTGCCTGGTTCTACCACCGTGATCTACATATGTTCAAGACTGAAGTTGGGGGACAGTTTCTTCAGTTATTTCAAAGTGATGGAAGTTATTAGTCCAAGAATCTTTGGAACCCAGTGTATCTGCTCTATGTTCAACGAGGCCCCTACACAGAGCCTCAGAATAGAAAACTAGAGAATGTTATTCAGGAGAAGCTGAACTCATGGCAATTCAATGGCAGCTCCAGGACATAGAGGAATGGTTGTGGGAATGAATCGCTTGTTTTTTTTTTTTTCTTTTTTGAGACAGAGTCTCACTGTGTTGCCAGGCTGGAGTGCAGTGGCACGATCTCGGCTCACTGCAACCTCCGCCTCCTGGGTTCAAGTGATCTCCTGCCTTAGCCTCCCACTTAGCTGGGATTACAGGTGCACACCACCATGTCCAGCATTTTTTTTTTTGTACTTTTAGTAGAGATGGGGTTTCACCATGTTGGCCAGGATGGTCTCGATCTCTTGACCTCGTGATCCGTCCGCCTCAGCCTCCCAAAGTGCTGGGATTACAGGAGTGAGCCATGGTGCCCGGCCGGAATGAATGACTCTTACATGATTACAGCCTTGCTCCTCAAAGGTGGTCTCTGGACCAGTAGCATCAGGATCAGCTGAGAGCTTGTTAGAAGTGCAGAACCTCAGGTCACACTTCTGACCTATTGATTTAGAATCTATATTTTAAACAAGACCCAGGGGTGATTTAGCACACTACTGTTTGGGAAGCACTGTGTTAATGCTTTCTGTGCAGGTGTCTTAGTTTGTGTAAGCTAAGTAAACTGATAACAAAATACTATCAACTGGGTGGCTTATAAACAACAAACTTTTACTTCTTATAGTTGTGGAGGCTGGGAAGTCCAAGATCAAGGTGCTGGGAAATTTGGTATCTGGGGAGGGCCCACTTCCTCATAGGTGTCTTCTGTGGCCTTGCATGGTGGAAGTGGTGAGAGGTTTTTTTGGGGCCCCCCCTCCTTTTTTTTTGAAACACAGTCTCACTGTGTCACCCAGGCTGGAGTGCAGTGATGCCATCTCACCATCTCAGCTCACTGCAACCTTTGCCTACCAGGTTCAAGTGATTCTTCTGCCTCAGCCTCCTGAGTAGCTGGGATTACAGGTGCCCACCACCATGCCCGACTAATTTTTTTTTTTTTTTTTTGAGATGGAGTCTTGCTCTGTCACCCAGGCTGGAGTGCAGTGGCATGATCTCGGCTCACTGCAAGCTCCGCCTCCCAGGTTCACGCCATTCTCCTGCCCTGTCCCAGATACTCCTTCATCTCAGAAGTGTGCAGAGTAAGGCATTAGGGAATACAAGGCCATTTCCATTACACGTAAGTACACACACAGACACTCCTTCATCTGAGAAGTATCTCCCAGCCCCAACTCCTGCCTGGCATTCTGAGACCACACAATGTGTGTGGAGGGCTGTGCTTGCTATCTCATGATCTCATTCCAGGTTATCATCTCCCCGATACTGACTTGTCTGCACCACACACTCCCAGCTTGCCATCTCCTTACCTCCACACAGACATCAGACAATCTCATTCCACGTGTACCCCACCAGCCCCATGTTGGCTCCCCCAGGTCCTCTTTGTATGGGGCTGGGGTTTAACAACAAATAACCATTTCCCTGCCAGAGTACTACCTGCCCAGCTAGAAGCTCTTTACAGGAAAAGGTGAGTCAGAAAGTGAGTCAGAAAGTGATCTTTCTGGAAGGCTGGGAAGAAGAAACGAATCCTGGTTGGGTCCCCAAAGCTGAGGCTGAGAGTTCTGCCTGGACACTTGTGGGCATGCTTGTTCTGGCTGGCGCTAAAATGCGATGCTGGTGTTTGCTAATTCATTCACCACACTTGCTGGGCCTTGTGAAAAGATTCCTGTCAGGAAAGGAGCCAGGAATCATGAGTCGGCTGAGGTGACACAGCATAAAGCTCAACTTAAACAGTTTATTGGTCTTTTATTTCTGTTCTCCTTTTTCCTTGATTCTGGTTTTCTGGCTTTTTATTACTATTATCAGAGTGGGCATAAATTTCAGTTCAATTTAGCTCAGATATGATTCCAGCCAGGTACAGTGGCTCATACCTGTAATCCAAGTACTTTGGGAGGTTGAGGTGGTGGATGGCCTAAGGCCAGGAGTTTGAGACCAGCATAGGCAATGTGGTGAAATCCCAGCTCTACAAATTTTTTTTTTTTCTTTTGAGACGGAGTCTTGCTCTGTCGCCCAGGCTGGAGTGCAGTGGCACAATCTCCACTCACTGCAAACCGCCTCCCGGGTTCATGCCATTCTCCCCCTCAGCCTCCTGAGTAGCTGGGACTACAGGCGCCCACCACCACACCTGGCTAATTTTTTGTATTTTTAGTAGAGACGGGGTTTCACCATTTTCGCCAGGATGGTCTCGATCTCATGACCTCGTGATATGCCTGCCTCAGCCTCCCAAAGTGCTGGGATTACAGGCGTGAGCCGCTGCGCCCAGCCCTGAAATTTTTTTTTTTTTCTTATTAGCCAGGTGTGGTGGTGCACGCCTGTGGTCCCAGCTAATTGGGAGGCTGGGGTGGGAGAATCACCTGGGCCTGAGGAAGTTGACGCTGCGGTGAGCTATAATCACGCCACACCACTGCACTCCAGCATGGGTGACAGAGAAACCCTGTTTCAGAAAAAAAAAAAAAAAAAGAAAAGATTCCAACTCCAAGGTGCTTTGCTTTGTTACAATCACTCCCTGGCAAATGCTTTCAGTTTCCTTTCTTTTTTCTTCTTCCATCAGTCACGCCTGGCATAACCCTAACCCCGAATGACAGCAATCACTGATTTCTCCACGCCTTCCCATGAGCCTCTGAACATTGTTGGCGAAAATCACTTAACTAGACTGACTGGTTCTCCTCTAATGAACACAAACAACACAAAGGCACACATGACACTGCCCAGCAACCCCAGAGACTCTCCAGGAAGTTTGCTTACTCGCAAAATTTGATGACAATTTTATCCTTTCACACAGTTCACAAGCCTCACCCGTCAACTATTCTTACCTGATGCTTCACTGATAGATTAAAAGAGATTAGACCAGAGACTTTGTCTTTTTATGGTCAAGACTACAAATTTTTCTGCATATGCATCCATCTTCACTTCTTTCTCTTTCTTTCTCTCTTTCTTTCTTTCTTTTTTTGAGACAGGGTCTCACTGGGTTGCCCAGGCTGGAGTACAGTGGCACAATCTTGGCTCGCTGCAACCTCCACCTCCCAGGTTCAAGCCATTCTCCTGCCTCGCCCTCCCAATTAGCTGGGACTACAGACATGTGCCACCACACCGGGCCCATCTTCACTTTTCTTTCTGTGACAATGGAGGAAGGTTCTCTCCTCCTACCAAAGGTTAATGTACTTCGGTTGCATTTCTCCTAATCTTCCTAGGTTACTTGAATTACTTCTTTTGTCCTGCATAACTAACCTCTTCTGAATCAACTAGAATACTTTACACTGCAAGCAAAAAGGCAAAGGCCATCAGCAGACCAAACACTCCCAAATTTATATCTCCTGGCCAGGATGTCTTCCAACCTCCATCTATTAATGGGCTGAAGAGTCTCCTGTTCAGCCTGGGCAACATGGCAAAACCTCGTCTCTACAAAAACTACAAAAATTAGCCGGGTGTGGTGGGGTGTGCCTGTAGTCCCAGATACTCCGGAAGCTAAGGTGAGAGGATGGCTTGAGCCTGGGTGATCGAGGCTGCAGTGAGCTGAGATCA
>NW_012111253.1:434591-450379 GCF_000951035.1 Colobus angolensis palliatus
TTTTTGTATTTTTTTAGTAGAGACGGGGTTTCACCGTGTTTGCCAGGATGGTCTCGATCTCCTGACCTCGTGATCCGCTCGTCTCGGCCTCCCAAAGTGCTGGGATTACAGGCTTGAGCCACCGCGCCCTGCCCAAACTGATTTCTACCTGGAACAGATGCTTCTAGCTGCATTCTCTCTTGGTTCTTTGCTAGCAAGTATCCCAACATTGTTTAGAATAGCAACATGTCTAGCTAAAAAATTGTTAGCCAAGCTCCTTTATTTTTAGAAGTGATCACATGACAATTCTGCCCAGAGGTATGAGCAGAAGTTACTGAATAGGGCCTCCAGGAAAGCTTTTTAAAAGCCGGCAGAATCAACCCTCTCTTTTTTATCTGCATGGAACATGCACGGAGGTAGAGCAGCCACCTCATGATCATGAGGTCCACAGCTGAGAGTGAAAAAGCAGAAGGTTAGAAGGACCCTGAGAAGCAACATCATGGGATCCCAACGTTAGTTCTGGAATGTTATAGGTAAAAAAAAATTACACCAGTACTCGTTTTTTTGTTTTGTTTTGTTTTTGAGATGGAGTCTTGCTCTGTCGCCCAGGTTGGAGTGCAGTGGTGCAATTTCGGCTCACTGTAACCTCTGCCTCCCGGGTTCAAGCGATTCTCCTGCCTCAGCCTCCCGAGTAGCTGAGTCTACAGACATGTGCCACCACACCCGGCTAATTTTTTGTATTTTTAGTAGAGACAGGGTTTCACCGTGTTAGCCAGGATGGTCTCGATCTCCTGACCTCATGATCCACCCGCCTCAGCCTCCCAAAGTGCTGGGATTACAGGTGTGAGCCACCTCGCCCGGCAGCCCTTACTTGTTTAAGCTACTATGTATAGCAGACATTTTGTTACAAGCAACTGAACCAAGCTTTAGCTATACACCACTCAAACCTACTTCTCCCTAGCCTTCCCCATTAGTAATTGGGACCTCCAGCACCAAATCCAGAGACCTGCAAGTTATCTGGGATTCTTCTCTCTTAACACCCACCTACAATCCAATCTATAGGCAAGTACTGCAGCATCTCCTCCAAAATATTCCTATTCATGCACTTGTCTTTATCAGCTTTGCCACTATCTGGTTCAAGCCACCATCATCTCCTAAAATAACCTGATACTGGTCCCTTTGCCTACCCCTTGCCTCCTTTCAGTCCTTTCACCATCTAGCAGCTAGAAGGAGCTTTTAAAATGCAAACTGGGCATCATTACCAGCAGATACTAAAACTTCCTGGAAGGAAATGAACTGCTTTGCTTAAGAGAGAGAGAGAGAGAGGAAAAGAAAAAGAATTTGGAAATCCCCATTTTAGAAGGAAAAATTAAGAGTAGAGAGAATGGCTCTGGGTTACATAATGGATTCCTTAATCAATGGCTAAGAAAAAAAAAAAAAACCTCTGAATATTGGAATGAATTAATTTTCTTATGGAAATTGGTGAAGGAGATAAATATCCTAATGATCTTGGAACAAAATAGAGCTCACATTTTAAAAAAGGTAGCAGGACGCAGGAGGAGGCAAGCCCAGGGAGCCCACAGACATTGTGAGAGGACTTTGGACTATCACGGAACATAGAATGTGGATTTGTTCCAATTTAATCAGACCTCTGAAGGGGAGAGGAGCCACCCACAGATGGCTTTGGGTTATGTTTGCATTTTATTTGCCAGGTTGGGGACATTGTTTAGATATCAGCTGTTAGTCATGCTGAACTGTGAAACGGTCGTCGTTCCTTAACTGAGGTCTTATTACCTTGGTTTGTGAATTTTGTGGGAAGGGTAAGGGTGAGTAGGGCCTGCTAATTTAGATTACTTACCTGGATTTATATCCAGATGGATGAGTGGCGCTTAGGAGGAACTTTTTAGCAAGTCTCAGTGGTGTCCTAATTTTTTCATTCAAAATAACCTAAAAATAAGCCTGGGCAATATAACAAGACCCCATCTCTACTAAACTTAAAAAAAAAATGAATGGGGCATGGTGGTGCATGCCTGTAGTCACAGGTACTCAGGAGGCTGAAGCAGGATTGCTTGAACCCAGGAGTTGGAAGCTGCAGAAAGCTATGATCATACCACTGCACCTCAGCCCAGGTGACAGAGTGAGACGCTGTCGCTAAAATAATAATTTTATATGTGTGTATATATATATATATTTTTTTGAGACAGGGTCTCACTCTGTCGCCCAGGCTGGTGTACAGTGGCATGATCTCAGCTCACTGCAATCTCTGCCTCCCAGGTTCAAATAATTCTCCAGCCTCAGCCTCCTAAGTAGCTGGGACCACAGATGCGCATCACCACGCCCAGCTAATTTTTGTATTTTTAGTAGAGACGTGGTCTTGCCATGTTGCCCAGGCTGGTCTTGAACTCCTGAGCTCAAAGTGATCCACCTGCCTCTGCCTCCAAAAGGGCTGGGATTACAGGTGTGAGCCAGTGCACCCAGCCTAACAATAATAATGTTTTTTTTTTTTTTTGAAACGGAGTGTCGCTCTGTCGCCCAGGTTGGAGTGCAGTGGTGCAATCTTGGCTCACTGCAAGCTCTGCCTCCTGGGTTCACGCCATTCTCCTGCCTCAGCCTCTTAAGTAGCTGGGACTACAGGCACCAGCCACCATGCCCAGCTAATGTTTTGTATTTTTAGTAGAGACGGGGTTTCACCGTGTTAGCCAGGATGGTCTCGATCTCCTGACCTCATGATCAACCAGCCTCAGTCTCCCAAAGTGCTGGGATTACAGGTGTGAGCCACCAGGCCCACCAGTAATTTTTAAATATTTATATGAGAGGCAGAGAAATTTTGTAGGAAAGGAATGCTTTGTGTGGAAGAGAGTTAAGATGCACAAAGACAGTAAGTGGTTCAAGGTCAAGGGGAAAAGCAAGTGCTCAGCTCATTGTTGGTTACTTGGATCTTAACTTCAGCCCAGACACTTGGGCTCAGACCCAAGTTCCAGCTCAGGGAGACACCAACAAAGAAAAAAGTAAGAACTTAAACAGTGGCTTCATTAAACTCTCTCTGACATACTGAGTAGCTTTGTTACATGAATGGGAGATGGCACCAGTGACTTCGACCCTATTAGAAACATTGGGATTCATCAATCTAATTACTCATGTGGAGGGTACCCAAGGATACCCTTATGTTTGGAGAGCCACTGGAAGGGCTCACAGGACCCAAAATATAGTTGTATCCATGGCTAAAGTTTATTATGGCAATGTAATGAGGAAGGAGAAAGACTCAGGTAGAGCCTGGGGAAATCCATGGGCAGGCATCCTACTGCCCACTCCCTCCATGAGGAATCACACAGTGCACTCTTCCTTCAGCAAGGAAAATATATTTCCCCAGCAATAAGCATTCAATGTTCCTGCTCATTAGAGGGAAACCCATTAGAGTCTCAACACCCAAAATTTTACTAGGGTCTAGTCACATAAGGCACCCTCTGCCTAGCATGTACCAAAATTCCAGACCCCCTGAAGGAAGGCAGGCATTCAGCATAAACCACACTGTTTATACAGTCTAGGCAGAATGAGCCACCCTTGTCAGTTAGGGAATAGTGGGGACACTCTTCAAATCCAAGTTCCCAGGCACCAGCCCAAGGCCAACGTCACGATCAGGTTGCTATGTTAACTCTTCTGTACACCAGTACAACCCCTAGCAATAGTGAAGTCATTAAGAGAAATTTCATCCTGGAAGTTTTCCACCAGAATTGCTAATGTTGTATGGTGTATGTTCGGAAGTTAGGAATAAATATGTTAAAGCTTGGCAGCTCATCTAACTGGTCTGTATTTAAGAAATATATTCAAGGCAGGGCAAAAGAAAAAGAATATAGCCAATTGCAAATGAGGAAGTAATTGGTCCTTTGACTATTTGTCCCTGAAGCATAGCTGCAGATTAACACTTCCTGGTGGGTCGCTGTCGTCTCAGGGGGACAGCTGATGTACACAGACACACAGGGAGGTGGGCACTGAGGGTGGGCTGTAAACCTGGTGCAACCTAGCTATGACATCCACTGTGACATCTAACCTGCTAGTAGAATGATGCCAAGGAATGAAAGTAATGCAAGCTGACAGAGGTTTGGGTCCAGGAATTTCTTCTCACAGTAGAGGAACGTGGTAGAGACAGTCACAGAACCAGAACTGTGGGCCAAGAGAAGGTTCGAAGATGAATATTTCTGGCAGAAAGCTAACAATAACTATTTTGAATTTACCAGGCAGTTCCCCAAGGGAAACTGCTTTCAGAAAACACTGAAGCAAGAGAATAGTGGAAGACAGTTTATACTCCTGCATCCTCCAACCTAGAATTCTAAAAGAAAAAAAAAAAAAAGAGTCCCTAGAAAAAGAAAGAAGCTGAGGACCTAGGACAAATTGAACAGAGCAATGCAGCCTGGGCTGCAAATAGCCGGATACTAAAACTAGGATTTTTTGCAGAGCTATCTTGGGGGTGGAAGAACCTGAACTACAGGTTAAATGTGCCAGGTGATGTTCCCAAATAGAAAGTCAAGAATGAGAATCAGATCATGCAGTGTTTGGGGTGGGACTGTATGAAATGAGCGCCAGAAGCTATAATACTTGTGTGCTTAAATAATGCCAATTTTGGAGTAAGATTTTGTCAGGGTAGAATCTGCTGTGGAAGCATGAGCTGAGCTTCCCACCTTCCCCACCCAACAATGGGAGACACTACCTTTTCTCCATCAGTCTATATCCTTGATCCTGAATATGCGGACAATGGTAAAATTGCACAATGTGAGTTACAATTCTCTTGTGCTCCTTGAATAATGTTTTTCAACTTTAGTTTTTTTTTTTTTTTTTGGAGAGTTTCAGAGAGAAAGAGGCATTTGTAGGTTTGGATTGAATCAGATGGTTTTTCCATTTAGAAAACAAAAGGAGAGAAAAAAATAGAAACAATACCTTTGTGCCAAGAGAAAAGCAAATGGGAAAGTTAGATATAGAATTGTTATCAATATGTCTTCTTATTCAGTACAAAATACCTTGAAAATTTAATTAGTCTTGTACATTCAACAGAGTATGTTCTGGAATGTTCTACTCACATGTATCAGGAAGACTAACTTAATCTTTCTCTTTGTATTCTGTAGAAAATCAAGACTTCAGCATTGTGTTCAAAGTGCTTAAGGCAGCCGGACACAGTGGCTCATACCTGTAATCCCAGCACTTTGAGAGGCTGAGGTAGGCGGATCACAAGGTCAAGAGATCGAGACCATCCTGTCCAACATGGTGAAACCCCGTCTCTACTAAAAATACAAAAATTAGCTGGGCATGGTGGCATGCATCTGTAATCCCAGCTACTTGGGAGGCTGAGGCAGCAGAATCGCTTGAATCCGGGAGGTGGAGGTTGCAGTGAGCTGAGATCGTGCCACTACACTCCAGTCTGGCGACAGAGCGAGACTCTGTCTCAAAAGAAAAAAGAAAAAGAAAAAAGATTAAGCCATCAACACAATTTTATTTTATTTGCATAGCCTTCAAATAGGAAAGTCTAGGTTCATATTTAGAGACCTTTTCCTGTCTGGCAAGAGACCTTATACAGTTTATATACTGGTGAACTAAATTATACAAAACCTGAGAAGCCATGGTCAGAGATTATTGCGTGCGCATGCACACACACACACACACACACACACACACACACACAGTTGTTTTTTTGTTTTTTGTTTTTTTGAGATAGAGTCTTGCTCTGTCGCCCTGGCTGGAGTGCAGTGGCATGATTTTGGCTCACTGCAACCTCAGCCTCCTGGGCTCAAGTGATCCTCCCAACTCAGCCTCCGAGTAGCTGAGGTTACAGGTATGTGCCACCAGACCCAGCAAATTTTTTTGTATTTTTTGTAGAGATGGATTTTTGTCATGTTGCTCAGGCTGGTCTTGAATTTCTGGGCTCAAGTGATCCACTCATATTGGCCTCCCAAAATGCTGAGATTACAGGTATGAACCACTACACCCGGCCAAGATGATCACATTATTAGTGACCAAATTCAATTTCCTATGAAACAATTGACAATTTTTGGTGAGAAAATCACAGTTTAACAGGTATAATTTCCCATATTAATGGTACAGTATATAGTCTTGAGGTTACAACTTCTGTTGTTACAATATAGAACATCACTAATTTTACTTGGCAAACATTCACAAAGCACTTTAGTTGTTTATAGGAGGCAGAGCATGTAAAAATTTAAACTAGACAAGTTTTATCTCCCTTGGCTGAAAATTCTATCTCTGTCACTGATGTTTCTGAGCAACATTCACCTTAGTAAACCACCACATTTATAAGTCATTGTGTAATCTATGCTGTCACTCCAATGCAACCAAGACAGATGATGCTCGTTCACATCAGTACTCTCACTATTGAGTGCTGGCCATGTTTCATGTTTGCAGTAGCATCAGTACTTGTAGTAGTAGTAGCAACAGTGATCCTAATAGGGGTATGGGTAGCGTTGCTACGTTTCTTGGTAAATGCAGCCACAGAAAACATACCAGAGTATAGAGGAGCAGATGCTGGGTACCCAAGACAACCTAGTGATAGAACACAAAGCTTTACTGGCAACTGGGAGCCTCGTGGAGCAGATGGGGACAGTTAGAAGAATGCTTTTTTTTTTTGAAATGGAGTCTCGCTCAGTCATCTAGGCTGGAGTACAGTGGCACGATATTGGCTCACTGCAACCTCTGCCTCCCAGGTTCAAACAATTCTCCAGCCTCAGCCTCCCAAGTAGCTGGGATTACAGGTGTAAGCCACCATGCCTGTCTAATTTTTGTATTTTTAGTACAGACAGGGTTTCACCATGTCGGCCAGGCTGGTCTCGAACTTCTGACCTCAGGTGATCCGCCTGCCTCGGCCTCCCAAAGTGCTTGGATTACAGGTGTGAACCACCGCTCCCAGCCGTAGAATACTTTTATTGTTATTCTGTTGACCTCATTTGCAACTCTAGATTGGTAATACCTGGTAACACATATATAGTGCCAGAATGAACATCTTTGTGCATACATCCTTTTCCATATTTTGAACTCTTCCCTTAAGACAGAAAAGTATTGTGTCAAAGGGTATAAATACTTTCTGGGAGTTGAAACAATACCTGGGCTCTTCTAGTACAGGTATTACAATCACCAAATTGCTTTACAAAAAGCTGTCTCAATTAGGAATTTATGCAGCCCTGAGAAAAGTGTGAGCTGTCTTCTTTGACTGGTCTTGCTAAAATTCACTATTGCAAGTTTTAGAATCATTGCTAATTTTGTCAGGCAAATGATAATTTGTGGTTAATGTTTGTATTCCTGTGATTACTCATCAAATTAAGTCTTTCTGTTTATCCTGACTGGTTTGATTTCCTTTTCTGAGAATGTCGATTCAAGACCATTACTATTTAAAATGTCTTTTTTTTTTTTTTTTTAAGAGTCTTACTCTGTCACTCAGGTTGGAGTGCAGTGGCGTGATCTCGGCTTACTGCAACCTCTGCCTCCCGGGTTCAAGTGATTCTCCTGCCTCAGCCTCCCGGCTAGCTGGGATTACAGGTGCCCACCACCATGCCCAGCTACATTTTGTATTTTTAGTAGAGATGGGGTTTCACCATGTTGGCCAGGCTGGTCTGGAACTCCTGACCTCAAGTGATCTGCCCTCCTTGGCCTCCCAAAGTGCTGGGATTATAGGCGTGAGTAACTGTACCCCACCCTAAAATCATTTTAATTGTGCCTTTTAACTTTTAAAATAATGTAAATACTTACGTAAGATATACTAATTCTTCGTCAAATTTACTATATCTACTCCCAAATTTGTCATTTGTTCTTAAACATTGAGTTTTAATGCATACCCTTAAATTTCATGTAATCAACTTCATGAAAAATTTCCATCTTTTTTTTTTTTTTTTTTTTGAGCCATTGTCTCTCTCTGTCACCCAGGCTGGAGTGCAGTGGCGTGATCTCGGCTCACTGTAACCTCTGCCTTCCGGGTTCAAGCAATTCTCCTGCCTCAGCCTCCGGAGTAGCTGGGACTACAGGTGCTCACCGCCACACCTGGCTAATTTTTTGTATTTTTAGTAGAGATGGGGTTTCACCATGTTGCCCAGTCTGGTGTCAAACTCCTGAGCTCAGGCAATCTGCCTGCCTTGGCCTCCCAAAGTGCTGGGATTACAGGTGTGAGCCACCGCACCCGGCTCATTTCTTAATTTAAAAAGCCTTCTCTGCATCAACAATTTTGTTGAGTGTTCACATCTCACATCTTTATTCTTCCAGTCTGTGCTTCATTTTGTTTCGGTGGAACACAGTGGTGCGAAGCTGGAGCTCTGAGCCAGGCAGACCTGCCTGGGGGTTATGCTAATCAGCAGATGGATATCTCCTTGAGCTTCCTATATAAAACCTTATCATAGAGAATATTTCTGAAATGCCTGTTTACCCAACTTCACAGATTATTTAGACAAAAAGTGAATAGGTGTACACTGGAGCTCTTCGTCTGCAAATGTTTTTCCTCCCTGACAGAACCAACTGCCAGGTTTTAAAAAGTATGTTTAGCTTACTCAAAAGTCCCCTTTGAGGATCACGTGAGCCCAGGAGTTTGAGACCAGCCTGGGCAAGATAATGAGACCCTAGCTCTACAAAAACATACAAAAATTAGCCAGAGATGATGACATGAGCCTGTAGTCCCAGCTACTCAGGAGGCTGAGGTGGGAGGGCTGCTTGAGCCTGGGAGGTTGAGGCTGCAGTGAGCCATGATCCTGCCTCTGCACTTTAGCCTGGGCAATAGAGGGAGAACCTGTCTCCAAAAAAAAAAAAAAAAAAAAAAAAAAAAAAAAAATCCCCTTCACCTCCTTCCTGATAGGAAGTATGCCAGGGGAATGGGTATTGGAGCTTTTTTTCAGTTTTCCCCGTTTGTCTGTGCAGCCAATCATACAGATTTATTTTCCCTTCTTGGGTTCTTGGTTTTAAAAAGGTGCTTCATTTATGAATTCTGAGGAAAGCTAGGGAAAATTTAAACCATTATAAACGGGAATTTAGCTTTTAGACATCTCCAACAGGCTGTGCAGGAGTGGGTAGCATCCTCTAGTGGACAATTTTGGAACTGGTATGGTCTCTGATGGGTGCATTGGAACCAGTTGGGGAGATACAGACCCAGGGTGAATCCTCTCCAAAATCTCTGCTCAGCATTTTTCTGTGGCTCTCTGATGATCAGCAAGTAAACGGCTGCTTTGTATCCCTGATGACCTAGCAGGTCCAATATTAAACCCGCTATGAGTGGTTTGTGTGAGCTGTGTGAGTTTTCTGCTTGCCCCAAATAAGAATGCCAGAGGAACAGGAGAATTGTAAAATGAGTTTCTCCACAAAAGTGACTGAGTGGGCTGAACAGTAAAGGACAGTGAATGTGGAAAACAAAAAAGGGAGTGAATACAGGCAGAATTCTCTGACTCCTCGCCATTTTTCAAGTGGACAGATTTTAGGAGAGGTAAGGAAGAAGCATATATTAATTATCTTAATTCATTAATTAATTATTTTTATTTTTTAATTCTTTGTAGAGGCAGGGTTTTGCCATGTTGCCCAGGCTGGTCTCAAACTCCTAGGCAGGCTCGAGCGATCCACCTGCCTTGGCCTCCCAAAGTGCTGGGATTACAAGCATGTGCCACCACACCTGGCTCAGATGTTAACTCTCAACAACAACAAAAATGTAGACATACATCAAAAAGGCAGAAGAGAAATTATAATCATACAAGCCTGACAAAATTAAAGATGGGGTTGGCAATGAAATTGGTGGCAGCCCAATGCCATGAACCATGACTCACACTAGTGGGTTGCTACACTGGCAGTCCACCTGCAGTGAGAAGGATAGATTTGTAAATGTCAACAAAAGGAAGTTCAAGGGCAATGCTGGTTTTGGATTAGCTTTTTAAACTGTAATAGTTTTTTAAAAATGTATATGCATTAAATACATGTGCATTGAAGCATTTCTTTCTCCACTTTGAAAGGAAAATGCATTAGTCTGTTCTCACGCTGCTATAAGGACATACCCGAGACTAGGTAATTTATAAAGGAAAGAGGTTTAATTGACTCACAATTACACGTGGCTGGGGAGGCCTCAGGAAACTTGCAATCATGGCTGAAGGGGAAGCAAACATGTCCTTCTTCACATGGCGACAGGAGAAAGAAGTGCCGAGCAAAGGGGAAAAAGCCCCTTGTAAAACCATCAGATCTTGTGAGAATTCACTCACTATCATGAGAACAACATGGGGCTAACAGCCCCCATGATTCAATTACCTCCCACCAGGTCCCTCCCACTGGGTCCCTCCCATGGCACGTGGGGATTATGGGAGCTACAATTCAAGATGAGATTTGGCTGGGAACGCAGCCAAACCATATCAGAAGGATTTTAATTTTGAGACTTCCTGTGATGTGCGTGAATTCCCTACAATTTGAAAATGTGTCTATTCATCAAGACTTCTGTTTTGGAATAAGTATGGGTAATCCGTCCTTGACAAGTTATCATCAAAGGAAAAAATGAAAGTTAAGTTTATGGAACTCACAAGTCCATGTTGATAGAAGAAAATGTTAATTTTCTTCCATATAAATTTCCAAACCTGTTTATCAAAACTTAGAAATGCTGTACAGACCAATCCCAATTACAAGAATCTTAGATATAGTTGTGATCAAGTTGTTAATCATAATCTGTTGCTAGCCCACAAGTCCACTGATTCATTGAAATAATTTAGCTAAAAGTTATCTGTGAAGACATTACTGTTTGCTGTGCTTCTTAGTTCTCCTTTTACATACCTTATGAAAAAATTCAATGGCTGGGTGTAGTGGCTCACACCTGTAATCCCAGCACTTTGGGATGCTGAGGTGGGAGGATTGCTTGGAGCTAGGAGTTTGAGACCAGCTCGGGCAACATAGGAAGATCCTGTCTCTACAAAAATAGTTTTTTTTTTTGAGACACGGTCTCACTCTGTTATCCAGGCTGGAGTGCAGTGGTGCAATCACGGCTCACTGAAGCCTCAACCTCTCAGACTCAAGCGATCCTCCCACCTCAGCCTTCTGAGTAGCTAGGACTACAGGTGCACTCGATTATACCCAGCTAATTTTTGTATTTTTTGGAGAGACAGGGTTTTGCCATGTTTCCTAGGCTGGTCTCAAACTCTTGGGCTCAAGCAATTCACCCAGCTTGGCCTCCCAAAGTGTTGGTATTACAAGTGTGAGTCATCGCGCCTGGCCCAAAAATTATTTTAAAAAAGAAATTCAAGGTGCAGATAGATAATTAAGGAATGGAATGTAGAGGCTACATCTCGAAATCCATCTGTGATCATCTAATCTTGACCTTTGGGCTAAAGAAATAGAATCAAAAGCTATATTTCAGGTAATAGGGATTTTTTTTTTTTTGGCTTAAGATATTATTACTCAAATAATTATACTGGTCAAAACAACCTCCCCAGAAGATTGTTCTGACTGATTGAGCATGTCCACCTAAGCAATTGGACCAGAGATAGTAAAGAACACTCAAACCTCAGCGTTTGCCTGGGTTGTAGTATGAGATGATCTAATGAATGATAAGCCCCCGATTCTTCTAGTCAGCCTTGGCAAAGAAAGCCAGAAAGAAGATAGTTTTGCTCTGTGGGAAGATATCGTGGGGGAAAATATTATAAATGATATAGCCCTGCAGCTGCAGTTAGAGGTACATCTAGACTAAACCCTGACTTCCCTCAGATTGCAAAGGTGGAGATTCATGTAGTAAGTAGTCCAGGAAGAACCATAAACAGCAAGTTCATCATAAGCCACATTCACTTAGACATTCAACAAATGTTTATTAAGCACCTACTATATACTGGATGCTGAATACATAGTAGTGGACAAAATATATTCCATTTTATAGTTGGTTATTGCCAATAGAGAGAAATGCTATTAACTTTTCTGGGTTGAATTTGTGTGTTAATCTTGCTCAACTCTAATTCTAATAGCTTGATTGTTGATTCTGTTAGTTTTTCTAGATGCTCATATTATTTGTAAATATCCGCAGTTTTATCTCTGCCTTTATAATCCTTACACTTTTTTCTTTTCCTCATAATGCAGACAAGAACCTCCAGTATCATATTAAACATTGGAAAGGATATTCCAATGGCTTGTCTTTTTCCTGATTACTTAAAGTATAGTTCGCTGTAAGTCTAACTTTGCTGTAGATTTTTTATATATAAACTTTTCAAGGTAAGAAAAATGTCCAGTATTCCTGCTTTGTAATTTTAAAAGTCATAGTCATTAAACATTATGAAACATTTTTTTCTGTATTACTTGTGGGAACATGTGGTTTTTTTCTTTTAATTTATTATTAATCCTTTGATAAATTTTCTGATTGTAAAACATCTTTACATTCCTGCAAAGGTTCTTACTGGATCAAGATGTAGGACTTTTTAAAGACATCGTTGTTGGATGCAATTAGCTGTTATTTTCTTGTATTGCCCTTATCTGATTTTGGAATCAATATGACAATAACCAGTAATCAAATGAATAGGTAGATTTTGAAAATCTTCAATTTTCTACAGCAACTTGTTTTGTCTTGTTTTTTTCAGGAGAGACAGTCCTGAATGACTTTTAAGTTTCTTTAATATTAATACAAGCACTAATTTTGATATTTTATATTTTTTAGGAACTTTTACATTTCATCCAAAATTTCCAATTTCCTGTCCATATGATGACTATGTCAATATTTTATTTCAGATTCTGGTTCATAGGGTTTCCTATGGTGAGAGAGATGAAGTGAGACCTGGTTCACCTGGCAGCACTTTTCAAGCATGGTGTTCATTTTTTTTGAGTAGGATAAGTCCATCAAGGATGTATCCTTGCATGACTAGTCTGACAGCTGATCTTGGCCTGGGCAAGGCCTTTTGCGATTCTTTCTGGCTCCCCTGTAGTCTGCCTTGTCTTCTTTCAGGTAGGGCATGCCCTTTTATGGTGATGGTCCTGGTTAGCTACTAAAAGGGAGAAGAGAACCTTAAGGAGTACAGAGCAAAAGATGCAGTAATTGCATGCTTAGGAGATACAGGATTTCCATTTGGAGTGATGAAAATTTCTGGAACTAGATAGTGGTGGTAGTTATACAACATTGTGAATGTACTTAATGCTACTGAATTGTATGCTTTAAAATAGTTAAAATGGTAAATGTGATGTTATATTAATTCACAATAAATAATTTTAAAAAAAATAAATAATGAGGCTGGGCATGGTGGCTCACGCCTGTAATCCCAGTACTTTGGGAGGCTGAGATGGGTGGATCACCTGAGGTCAGGAGTTTGAGACCAGCCTGGCCAACACGGTGAAAGTCCGTCTCTACTAAAAATACAAAAATTAGCCAGGCGTGGTGACAGGCACCTGTAACCCCAGTAACTCGGCAAGCTGAGGCAGGAGAATCACTTGACTTGGGAGGCAGAGATTGCAGTGAGCTGAGATCGCACCATTGCACTCCAGCCTGGGTGACAAGAGCAAAGCATCATCTCAAAAACAAATAATAAATAAAGAATGTAGAGAGCAGCTAATTACTCCTAAGGTGGAGGGAAAAGTAAACAGATATGGAACTTAGAAACTCAGAGAAAGCTCTTCCCTGATCTGAGATTTTTTTAAATTGTGATAAAATACATATAACATAGAATATACTGTTTTAACCATTTTAAAATGTACATTTTAAAGGATATCCAGTACCTGTTAAGCATGCATTTACTACTCCTTTTGCTCTGAGGGGAGAGTGTGGTTGCCCCAGGAGCGTGCTGCCTGCTTTCGTAGGGAAGAAACTGGCCTCTGTTGAGAGCTAACAGCTGCCACCAACCTGGTGACAAAGTAACTGACTCAAGCTGCATTCGTGTCCTAGGGCTGTTGTAACAAACAAAGTACCATACACTCGGAGGCTTAAAGCAGCTAGAAATTTATTTTGTCACAGTTCTGGGGATGGGAAGTCTGAAATCAAGGTATTAGCAGGGTTGGATCCTTCTGGGGCCTCTGAGGGAGGAGGGGTTCCATGCCTCTCCCCAGGTTCCTGGTGGTTGCCAGCAATCCTTGGCATTCCTCCATTTGTGGTAGCATAACCCCAGCCTCTACCTTTGTCTTCTGTAGTCATCTTCTCTTGTGCCTCTGTTTTCTCTTCTTACAATGACATGAGGCCGGGTGGTGGCTCACGCCTGTAAACCCAGCACTTTGGGAGGCCGAGGCAGGTGAATCACCTGAGGTCAGAAGTTCGAGACCAGCCTGGGCAACATGGTAAAACCCTGTCTCCACTAAAAACACAAACATTAGCCGGGGTTGTGGCACATGCCTGTAATACCAGTTAGTCGGGAGGCTGAGGCAGAAGGATCGCTTGAACCCAGGAGACGGAGGTTGCACTGAGGAGAGATCGTGCCACTGCACTCCGGCCTGGGTAACACAGCAAGACTTGGTCAAAAAAAAAAAAAAAAAATACACGGGTTATTGGATTAGGGTCCACCCTAATCCAGAGTGACTTCACTAATGACATTTACAAAGCCCCTATTTCCAAAAAAGGTCACATTCACAGGCACCAGGATTTAGGACTTGAACATATATTTTTTGGGGGACATAATTCAACTCACAACCACAGCCATCCCCAATGTGGCAGCAAAGAAACTGGCGCTGAACAGGGAAACCTGCACATTGATCCATTTGCTTTGAGAAGAAAACGTCCTTCTTTTTCCAGGTTTGTAGTGCCCTTCAAGCACCCTCTGCTGGCAGCGTTTAACATCCAGCCAGCTGGCAAAGGGGAAATGGACTTTGCATCGTTCCCTGGGGCAAGGAAAGGTGGGTTCAAAGCTCAGAGGCAATAAATTAATAACTGCCACATCAGGGGACCAAAGTTCTCTCTGCTTTGAAGTGAGCCTTCCGTGAGCCTCATTCAGTCTTCTTAATTTTATTTTATTGTGGTCACAACACTTAACATGAGGTCTACCCTCCGAACACATTTAGTTTTTTCTTTCCTATGGCTTACATAGAACTTGTTGTTGTTGTTGTTTGAGACAGAGGCTTGCTCTGTCGCCCAGGCTGGAGTACCCTGTTGCAAACTAGGCTCACTGCAACCTCCACCTCTCGGGTTCAACCTCCACCTCAGCCTCCCAGGTAGCTGGTATTACAGGCGCCCACCACCACACCCAGCTAATTTTTGTATTTTTAGTGGACATGGGGTTTTGTCATGTTGGCCAGGCTGGTCTCGAACTCCTGACCTCAAGTGATCTGCTCACCTCAGCCTCCCAAAGTGCTGGGAGTTTTTTTGAGACCAGGTCTCACTTTGTCACCCAAGCTGGAGCGCAGTGGCCTAATCGTATCTCTGCAGCTTCCAGCTCCCGGGACTAAGCAATCCTCCTACCTAGGCCTCCCAAGAATGGGACTTCAGGTGCGAGCCAGTGCACCCAGTAAATTTTAAAATTTCTTGTAGAGGCTGGGCGCGGTGGCTCATGCCTGTAATCCCAGCACTTTGTGAGGCTGAGGCAGGCAGATCACCTGAGATCAGGAGTTTGAGACCAGCCTGGCCGAAATGGCAAAACCACATTTCTACTAAAAATACAAAAATTAGCCTGGTGTGATGGTGTGCACCTGTAATCCCAACTACTCGGGAGGCTGAGGCAGGAGAATTGCATGAATCAGGAGGTGGAGGTTGCAGTGAGCTGAGATCGATCGCACTACTGCACTCCAGACGCCAGCCTGGGTGAGAGAGTGAGACTCTGTCTCAAAAAAAAAAAAAAAAAAATTTCTTGTAGAGACAGTGTTTTCCTGTGTTGGCTAGGTTGGTCTTGATCTCCTGGCCTCAAGCGACCCTCCCACCT
>NW_012111253.1:452320-456562 GCF_000951035.1 Colobus angolensis palliatus
AGTTCTCTCAGCCTCAGCCTCCTGAGTAGCTGGGATTAGAGGTGCTTACCACCATGCCTGGCTAATTTTTGTATTTTTAGTAGAGAGAGGTTTTGTCATGTTGGCCAGGCTGGTCTTGAACTCCTGACCTCAGGTGATCCACCCACTTCGGTCTCCCAAAGTGCTGGGATTACAGGCTACTTGGACTCATTTATTACTGTCTTCTAATGGTCTTCCTGATACATCCCAACTCATTTTCCCAGGCAGAGTAGTGGTTCTGAAATGTCAATCCGAAGGTGTCACTTTTTGCTCAGAGACCCCATATTGGCTTTCTATTGCTCTTAAGATAAGGAACAACTTCTTCAACACAGGATAAAATGACCCTTCGCAACTTGGCTTTCTTCAGTTTCATCTCCTGCACTCCTTACCTCTACTCCTAGTCATATAGGAGTTCATTTTTCAAGTTCATAGCTTTTCATTTTTTGAAAAGCTTTATTATTTTTCTCTTGCCAGTGGCTTGTTTCTCTTCTTGGTACTTATTTCACACTCCCTTATGTCCAAACTGCTCTCTAACTCACATCCTTCAAACCATTCTCTATTTGTCCTCCAAAGTCAGTTTAGCTGTCAACTCCTACTGGAACTGATGCTCATAATTGACCTTGATCCTAATAATTTCAGGTTAGGAGACCCTCCCATATGTTTCCATTAATTTTATCTCTCTCATTTTTTTATATATATAAGCATATATATAATGCATATATAAGCATATATAAACATATGTATGATACAAATGTAAATAAGCATATGAAACACAAAATTATGTTATCTTATTATATATAATTTTTGTATCTCATTACATATATTATATATGTATATCTCTCATTACATATATAACTGTATATGTTGCTATATTGTCCCATGCAATATTTGGTGGGCTGAGGTGAGAAATAGACACACATATAATATATGTAATGAGGGAGACATATATATGTAATGAGATATATAGATATTCAATGAGAAATACAAAATTATAATGTATATGCATTATGTATTATAAGTATATAATGCTATATGTCAGTATTCTATTTCACTTTATTAAAAGAGTTGATTATGTCTGAAAGTTTATTTGTTACTGACTGTCATCCTCCACCAGAATATATGCTCTCTGAAGTCGAGCTTCTTGTTTACTTCGCTCACCACTGTATCCCCAGTGCCTAACAAACAGTTCCCAGCTCAGAGTGGAGACTCAATAAACAGTTACCAAGTGAATGATAGAAACAGATTTTTTGAGACAAAGATTTTTATGTTGCTATATAGTCTCATGCAATATTTGGGACATACTTATACTAAAAAAATTATCTGAAATTCAAATTTAGGCTGGGCACGGTGGCTCACGCCTGTAATCCTAGCATTTTGGAAGGATCGCTTGATCTCAGGATTTTGGGACCAGCCTGGGCAACAAAACGATACCATGTCTCTATGAAAAAAAATAATAAAAACTAGCCAGGCATGCTGGTGGGTGCCTGTAGTCCCAGCTACTTGGGAGGCTGAGGTGGGAGAATCACTTGAGCCCGGAAAGTTGAGGCTGCAGTGAGCCATGATCGTGCCACTGCACTCCAGCCTGGGCGACAAAGCGAAACCCTGTGTCAAAAGAAAACAAAGAGAAAAATAACAAATGTGACTGAGCATCCTGTATTTTTTTCTGGCAACCCTACCCCCGGCAGACATTTGACAATATCTAGAGAGTTTTTTTTTTTTTTGTCTTCATAATGAAATATTCAATCACATAATGCAGAGTCCGAGAAGAGATACAAAAATGAAATGTAGAAGTTTGATTTTTTTTTTTTTTAATCAGAATCAGATACAGAGGGCTCCGCAGCGAGGCCACAGGTGGGGCAAACCCCTCCTGGCGTAAACAACCGGCAGCATCCTCCCTCAGGACTCGGGAGGCCACGGGGAGAGTAGAACTGCACTAAGCAGAGCGAGCTCAGCTTCCCAGGCTCTCGGCTGCCTGCGGGTGGGCTGAGATGAGAAATAGACACAGCCCAGCAGGTTGTCCCGGGAACGCATAACCCAGGATGGACGCATAGACCTGCGTACAGAGATTTTTGATTGTCATGACTGGGGGTGGTGGCACTACTGGCATTTAGTGTGGAGAGGCCAGGGATGCTGCTAAACATCTTACAATGCAAAGGGCAGCCCCTCCAAGGCAAAGAATTATCTGGTCTAAAATGTCAATAGTGTGGAGACTGAGAAAAACTGAACTAGATGGCCATGAATTTGCGGGGTCCCTATCTAGTACACTGGCAGCGCCTAGAATTGCTAAATTCATCTTCCGTTTGGAACGGCAGCATGGGGTTAGTGAGAGGAAGGCGTCTGGGGCTGGCTGCTGGCTTTAAAGGCGTACGTGCAAATCTTCTTGAAGCTGATAACGGGACGCAAGAGAGCCAGGTAGGTAATCTATTGCAGCAGGTCAAGTGATGATGTCGAAAAGGCCGCGTGTGCCGGGCACTGTGGTAGGGAAAGCGCTCCGCACACCCCGCCTAAGCGCTCCTGGGACAGAGGCATCCCGCAAGTCCGACCAAAAACAAATCCTACAGCTGCTGGGACTGGGAAGGCGTTAAGTGACACACCGGAAGCAGCCTAGTGGCTGAGGCGTCCTTCTCCCTAGCAACCGGTTGCGAAGGAAGTAGTTGCTGTAGCGCGCCCTGTGCGCCTGCGCGGAGGCGCCGGCTGCTGACGTGGAACTGGGGGCCAGGCCGGCCGAGCCGGGCCCGCGGCGGAGTGCTGCAGAGTCTCTGGGGTGGCATTTCCGCCAGCGAGGCTGGGGATGGGGGCGCCGCTGCTGTCTCCCGGTTGGGCAGCTGGGGCTGCCGGTCGGCGCTCGTATGTGCTGCTGGCGCCCTTCCTGCTGACGCTGCTGCTGGTGCGGCCCTCGGGGGCCCTGGTGGAGGGGCTCTACTGCGGCACGCGGGACTGCTACGAGGTGCTGGGCGTGAGCCGCTCGGCGGGCAAAGCGGAGATCGCGCGGGCCTACCGCCAGCTGGCCCGGCGCTACCACCCCGACCGCTACCGGCCGGAGCCCGGCGACGAGGGCCCCGGCCGGACGCCGCAGAGCGCCGAGGAGGCTTTCCTGCTGGTGGCAACCGCCTATGAGACACTCAAGGTGAGGCCTGCGGGAGCGGAGGGGCTTCGAAGCACGGCCGCGGGACGCGCACGGCGCCTTCCGACCCCGGGCCGCGGAGAGTAGGCCTCTGTGACTCCGAAACTGAGCGCATCCGCCGCCGCGACCTTTAAGATACTCACGTTTCCCACATGGCCCTGTGAAAGAGCCGAGTCGGCCCCCTGGGGTCTCAGGCGGCACAGCTAACCTCCTCGTCTTCCTCCTTTTTGTGACAGTCATTGTTATGCAAAGCTTTGGTCATCTTACGATTTCGTGAAAATATTTTAATAACGTGCATTTCACATTCCAAAAGCAGGGTGATCATTATTAGTGGGATCCGGGGTCGCCCACAACAGGGAAAGTGTGGAATATCGACTGACAGCTGTGATCGCATCAGTTTGATAGGACAGAAATTTGGTTTCTGGCAATAGTGTTAATGGTGACACTTAGCTTGGGTTTTAGGAACTAAGAAAACACCGAGAAGAGCAATGAACAACCAGTCAAGAAACCAGATGTGACTCTTTGCTGTGACACCCCAGTGTGACCTTGGATAGTGACTTAATATGTTGGAATAGCTGTTTCTTCATATGCCAAATTAAGGCCATGATACCTCCTCCCAGGGTTATTATGGGGATTAAATGATAAGTGTACGAACCGCCCCCCTTTCCATAGGACCCATAAATGGGTGCTTAATGACTTGGGTACAAAACTCTGAGAATTTCTAGTAGGAAATATTTTGTGAATATGTATTTATATGTATTTATATGTATTTAATATGTATTTCATTTGACAGAATATGTATTTATATGTATTTATACATATTAATACATGTATTAATACATATAATATAATATTATATTAATAATATATTAATATGTATTTATATGTATTTATATGTATTTAATATGTATTTCATTTGACAGAATATGTATTTATATGTATTTATATGTATTTAACCCATTTGGGGCTTTTTTTTTTTTTGAGACAGAGTCTTGCTCTGTCCCCCAGGCTGGAATGCAGTGGTGTGATCTTGGCTCACTGCAACCTCCGCCTCCTGGGTTCAAGTAGTTCTCTCAGCCTCAGCCTCCTGAGTAGCTGGG
>NW_012111253.1:456612-461353 GCF_000951035.1 Colobus angolensis palliatus
TGCATCAGCGATTTTAGTTGTAAAGTATTTCTTTCTAGCCTTTTTCTTTTTCCCTGAAGCAAAATTTTCCATGTTGCTAGGTAGCCTGCTTTTAATGACTGTACTTTGAGTGGATATAATTTAACCTTGCATTGTTTCTCCAGATTGTTTTTCCAGAGCTGAAAATAGTCAAGGAGCTAGCAACTTTATTCATGCCTTCCAGAACAGTTTGGATAATCTGGAGTCATAAAATGACTGGTGGAGGGGCAGGCCCTGAATTAGGTAAACTAGGTAAATTGAACTAGGTAAAATTTAATTTACCTAGTTCATTAAATTCTCACTAGCGTTAGTGAGATTGTAATTTTTATGGCAGTTAACTGAGGGATGGCTGGGGAGCTAGGAAAGTGCTGAGGCGCCAGAGGGCTTTGTTGCTGATTGTGTCAAGAGTGGTGGAAAAAAGACTTCAGAAAAAATTAGGAAAGAACTCTCCACCCAGTGCACTTCAGCATTTGAAGCTCCAACCTCTGTTCTTTGTATTCAGCCAGAAGCCCTGATGGTGCATAAGGGAGCCCTGGACCAGTGTGTGAAATCATAATGGGATTTACTAGGGATAGTAAAATGGATAGAATTAGGGATGTTAGTCATGTTAATTTGTTTCAGGCACGAGATAGTAATAGGGTTGTGGTGCTTGAATTTAGGTTGAGCGTCAGGAGTGGAGTAGTTATTAGGATGATATAGATAATTAGGTTAAAGATAGTGATATTTGGATTGTGTATTAGTTATCCCATTATGATTTCACACATTGATTTATAAACCAACACCATGCAATAGTATTTAGTGTGTTTGACTTTTGGATATTTAGGGAGTTTATGGACTTCGGAAGTTAAACAAGTGGACACTTACCCTCTGTGTCAACCCATCTTCTGGAAGATGGAGAACTTCCAGAAGAGAGGGCAGCAGAAACACTGCCAGCTGTTGCCTTCTGCTGGGCTCTGTAGGATTGGAGATGAGTACGTTTGGCATGAGAATGGTGAGCATGTTGGTAAGAACTTTGAAAGCAAGTGCCATGATTAGAGGGTAGAAATAGTGACTGTAGAGATTCGTGCTGGGAGGGCCACCAGGAGAGACTGATCAGTCCCCTCCACCCCTAGGACTGATCTGATGAATCTATATGATTGCCTCTAAAGGTTTCTACCCCTAAAGTTTACCACTGATTGTCAGCTAATGAAAAGCTAGATGAAATAAGTGATCCACTCAAGATCATGAACGTTTAGGCAGTTAAAAATCAGTATGTCTGGAATAGGTAACACTTGTACTCTTGACTCTGACGGGTTTGTGGTAGCTACAGATATCTTGAAACAGGGGAGTAGAAGTGGAGTTGTACTGATGGAGGAGGGAGTGAGGTGAGTGTTCTGTAGCTCCCCCAGAACCCCCAGTGCCTTACTGTGGAAATTATCTGTGAGACAAAAGGGATGTCTGGAGATATTTTGGACCCTTGAAAATCAGACCTAGCAGAACTCTTTGAAAACTTGCATTTTAAATTTATAGAGATGAACATGTATTCATCTTCCAAGTGGAGCATCTCCAAGAACTATTTACCTCATTGAAGATGCTCTCTCTTGGAATAAGGATAAGGACTTTGGCTTGCTGTGTGTGGGAGCATTTATTACAGGGTGGTCTGCTTTAATTTCTGTCATAATGGAGAATTGTGAGGAAGTTGCCAAATAATATCTTTTCTGGGTAATGCAAGGTTTTAATGAACTGAGGTCATCCAGTTTGGAGGGCTTCGGCCTTCTATATTATCCCATTGAGGCAATGGAGATGTAATGGCTGTTTTGTTTGGATTGTATCTTCTGGCTGTGAAAAGGGTTTGTGAGGGGTAAGAGGTCCAGGTGTTGTTTGCTAAGAGAAGGTCAGATAGAATAGTGGGAGAAGTTGAGTTCCAGTGACTCTGGAATAAAAATGGGATGCAGAAGCCTGTCTCTGAATATTGATAATAAATACATCACCAAAATGGAAACTATAATTATGTAAAATATCAGTGGATTTATGATTCTGAGGTTGTTTTGGTCAAATAAATGCCCTTTTGAGAGGGTTTTGTTTTGGTTTTTTTTAGATGGTGGTTGTTAAAAAATAAGTACACGAACATGACTTAAATACAGTTGGTAAGACAAGAAGATACGACATTTGGTTATTACTATTTTAGCAAAAAGATTTTACCTGTGCGTGGAGAAATGGAGGAAAACCAAGAAAAGAAGTGTGGCTAGTAATGGAAGGCAAAGGCACTGGCCACATGCTTTCACCAAGTCGTGCTTAGTTCACATCCCCAAATAAATTACAGTTCCAGATCTCAGCAAAACTTCAAGCCATTATGATTTCACACACTGCTTTAGAAACTAAGACCATGCAATAGTATTTAGTGTGTTTGACTTTTGGGGATTTAGGGCGTTTATGGACTTTGGAAGTTAAACAAGTGGACACTTACCCTCTGTGTCAACATTGAATCTCATGAGGTAGAATAATCTGGTCCCACTTACATGTTTTTAAAGTGGCTATAGCACTTATCACACTGCATTGTAAGTACTGAGTAGGTCTCTCTTTCCCACTAAACCATGCTCCTTGTTTTTTGTGTGTATATCCGTAGCACCTAGCACAGTGTCTGGCACATCAGAGCATTAATGTTATAAAAACTCTTATCTGGAGACATTCAGATAGAATGGAAATTGAAAGTGGATATCTGGTATTTTGACATTGGTATGTGCAGCGCCCTTTGCCATTTCACTCAAATTAATTGCAATTTTAAAGAGTGGTATAGATAAGTAAATTAGATGGTTATGAGTGAAAAATTCCTGCATGAGAGAAAAATTGCACTTCTGCTTTTAATGTTCTGAGGGTTTTTAAGTGAGAACAATAATTTTTGAATGTAGGTAAAAATTGGATAATACATGAAATATGAGAAATGGCATAGAAATAAGCAGATGAGAGAACAACTTGAAAGGATGCACTTAGAAAAACTATGATTGGTAAAAAATGCAGAAGTGTAGAATTTGATGGCATTTTGCAGGATCACAAGAAAAGAGCCTAGAAAAGGTCTTGGGAATATTTCTGGCATGAAGGGGAAGGCTATTTGATAAGTTGAAAGGATGTGTAGAGAGGGCATTCTACTCTGGACTTGTCTTGCAAAGGAAACATTACAAGAACACTTCAGTTTCCTTTTATCAGTCTGATGTGGCAGGGCTTTAGCACTTAGGAATAATTTAGCAAAAAGCAATTCTGAACTCCCTGCCCTGTTATGTTTCTGTTTATTGTTCATTCCTTATATTCTGTTACTCAACCCTTTCTTTAACTGGGACTGACATAGGCGCTCAGAGGAGACCATAACAAAGGAAAGGAGCAGTTTCTGACTTAAAATTTTTAGTAACAAGGGAGACAGATACTTACTGTTCAGTTGTTATTTAAGTTATATAATACAAGTCTGTGCAGATGGTATTGCGGTGCTGAGAGGAAGTGATTATGTCTTCCTGGATTAGAGAAGGTGGTACTCTTTTGAGTTGATCAGGAACAAAGTCACCAAGGTTGATGGTGAAAGGACATTTCTGGTAGAGAGGAAACTTGATCAACAGAAACATAGTCATGAGTGTGCAAGTCTTGTTCCAGGAATGAGATGTAGTTTCATGAGGTATTATAGTAATGAGCATTTCCTCCACCAAGGATCATTTTTATCATATTTTTCCCAGGGACTCTGTTTTAGGGAAAAAATGAACTGCATGTATTACTATTCTTTTTCGACACTATCCAGATTGTATTTAATCAGCCATTCATGGTAATTGAATAATCATAACAATATTTAAAAATTATATAAATTGCTTTCTCTTTTGATACAGGGTCTCACTATGTTGCCCAGGCTGGTCTTGAAATCCTATGCTCAAGCAGTCCTCCTGCCTCAGTCTCCCAAATAGCTGGGATTACTGGCACATGCACTGAACCCTAAAATTATATAAATTTCTATTGTAGGTGTGATGCTGATAAACAACCAAATTAAGTTAATTTATAGTCCACAGATGGCATATAGTTTTCATTTCATATGCCAACCCTGATTGGTCATGATTACCTGGAACAAAACTCTTACCTTTTAAGAGTTTTGAGACCTTTTCTGGGTTTTGTGGGGAAGAGTAACACGTTTGATAGTAATGTTTCCCATGGCCCCAGAAAAAGGATGTGACAGCGTATGTACCACATTTACTATTTCTGCTGTGAACCCATAAAGGTTAGTTTTTACTGGTTTCTTAATCTCAGCGGTTGCTCCCTACTTATGGCCAAGGGTGATTATATACCAGCCATGTGTGATTCTGGTGCTATGACTGGCTGACATATGATGTAATCAACAACCAATCAGAGTTCTTAATCAACCTGAAAACTACTGACTTGATATAATACTAGTCAGAAACTGAGTACTAGACATTTTAATTTAGCTTGTACAGATTTATCGTAGGTAAATAGAACATTTTGAGATACTCACAAGAGCGCAGAGACACTTACTGTTTTTCATAGACTTTAGGGGATCTGCTATTTCTAGGTTGGGAGCCTGCGAGGTGCCATGGGAAGGGAGAATGTTGCAGGATACTGGAACATAGTTTGGGATCAGATGATGAATGACCCCTTACGTTGTGTTCAGGAATTGGAACTTTATGTATTGAATAGTTACCAGAAGTTTTAAAGTGAAGAAATGACAATTTTTGTTTTTGTTTTTTTTTTTTTTTTT
>NW_012111253.1:461492-472223 GCF_000951035.1 Colobus angolensis palliatus
GTGTTAGCCAGGATGGTCTCGATCTCCTGACCTTGTGATCCGCCCATCTCGGCCTCCCAAAGTGCTGGGATTACAGGCTTGAGCCACCGCGCCCGGCCAAAATGACACAATCTTACGTTTGTTTTAGGAAAAAAACTCTGGGAGCAATTTTGAGAATGGTTTGGGGAGGGCAAAAAGGTATTCTTGACTGAACTCATTTTACTTACACTGTCTTCTTCTGGAATCCCTCTTCTGTCGTTCTTCTTCTGGAATCTTCTTCCGTCATTCCTCTTTGGCAACTTGAAAATCACCTACTTGGTTCATTTCCCACTCCTTTCGCTTCATTTTGCTTCTTTTAAAGCTACACTCACATTTTTCCTTCCTTTGCTTGCTGTTCACTGTCTTTACTTTCTCATCTCCCTTTCATTCATGCTATCATAGACTGGCGTGTGCACCAGCACATGTGTTGAAACTGTTCTTGTTAAGGTGAACAATGACACTCTACTCACCAGATCTGATTAGATTGACTGCTCTTCATTTCTTCCTCCTCCTGGAATTTTGTGTCATGTGATATTGTTGACCATTTAGTACTTTTTAAGGTGTTCTTCCCTGACTTCCTTGATGTAGTCTTTGTTTCTCTGTCCTCGCCATTTCTTTTCAGTCTTTATAGTCTTTTCTACTACCTACCCCGTAAGCATTGTGATTCTGTTGAGTTCTTCTTTGTGTACTTTTTCTTTTTTATTTTCTAAGCTCTTCCTGATGAAACTCAACTGTATCCTTGACCTAAGCCACTGCTTTTAAGCTGACAATTCTAAAACCTGCATATTCTCCAGGCTCATATTTTCAACTGCCTCTCCTGTAGCACAGGTACCCACAATTAAACATGTCTGAAGTCAATCTTGTTATCTTTGTGAAAGCATAAACTTTAAAAGAAGATATAAGTATGACTCTCATAAATACAGAATGAACGTGTGTCAGAGATTTTATTTAATATATTAATCAGTGAGGGAACCAGTAAGATACTAAAACTAGTTGAAAGAGAAAAAGTGTCAACATTTGTAATCAGATAGGGAATGCTGAAATGCCTATAACACTGGAGAATACCTACCAAGCAATAATGTGTTGCATTCCACTGGACAGAATTTGTCTTTCTGTGAATAGGAGTCATTTGCATTATTTCCAGTTTTCTACAAGTTACTTCTGTCTGTAGAGTTAAAATAGGTTAGTCAAAGACAAAAGGTGCACTCCTCTGCAGGAATAGATAATCCCTGAGGCTTCAGAAATTGAAAGGTATCTAGTAATATTTTTCTTCCTAGTTCAAAATCTTCCACAATTTTTCCTTGCATCTTCTCCAAGCTTGCTGTTTTTTTCCTGTATTCATTATCTTAGTAACAGTGTCTACATAGTAACTCTAATTAAAAACTCCGGTATCATGCTGAACATCTCCTTTGATTCTTGTGTACCCCTTTACTTATCAAGTCCTATTCTTAGCTGCTAAAATCTGTTTCTCCCTCATTCTACTTTTTGCGATACTACCAGAATTGTCTTTCAGCAATATATACTTCTACACAATGCTATTGTTCTCATACTTGGAAGCATTTTTGTTTTTGAATAGCCCAGATGATAACATCCTAACTCTTTGGCGCAGCATACAAGATCCTCAACAGTTCTTATTCAAACTTGCCTTCCTAGCTGTATTTATTACTCCTTTCTTCCTAAATTTCCCCAATGCTTAAGCTTTCCTGAATCCATGATATTTTTTGATACTTTTATACCCTTAACACTTGCTGTTTCCTTTGCCTGGAACAAGTTTCATTATACCTTGCTTGCTTTCCGAGATCTAGCCCCCATTTCCCTTCTGCTGTGAATCCCATTGCTAGTGTTTTTAGACAGAGTCAGCCCCTTTTCCTTAGCACACTCAATTGTGCTTTTCTCGCTTGCTAGATTCTTCTTCTAGATGGAGGGTTCTTGAGGCGATGGCCTTGTCTTGTCTTTTTATTCTCTTTTTGTGCTTAATCCAAGGCCTAATGCCCTGCATCATCATTTTTGAAATGAAAACAACTAAGGTTTTTAAAAACTCAGGTGACCAAGTTGATGCTGATAGTATTAACTGAAACACAGAGAAATAGACTTGGTTTTTTAGCATGTTGAGTTGAGATATTTATGTTGCATTTAGAAAATGTTCAGGACATAGTTGAGAATAGGAGGAGGCAAGAAAAACAGATACAAGCATTACTAGTATGTAGGTAATATTCCAAATCATGGAAGTTGTTGAGACTATGTGCAGAATGAGAAGAGAAGATAGAGGAGAAGATAAGTTGCACTAGTAACTAGTGGGCAGGAAACGAAAAAAAATGAAATGGGTAGCAGTTAATTTTCTCCCTCTTTTGTAGGATATAATGACCTGGAAAAAAATTTAGACTAGAGATTGTTTTTTTTTTGAAGGATCATGTGTGTGTGTGTGTGTGTCGGGGTATGTGTGTATGGATTTAAAAAAAAAATGATTAATATATATTGAGTGAATACAGTAATACATTTTCATATATCATTGATTCCTGACCTTTACCACCCCCAAAATGGTTTTTATACTCTGTGTAATAGGAAGTTTTAAATGTAAAACTAGCTGCAATATCAAATTACTGCAATTTATGTACTGAGATCACACAGTTCATGATTTCCTTCAAGGGCAAGAACATAATATATTTTTGCCTCTGGGGAGGGGGATGACCCCTTTAAGAGAAGGAAGGATTCAGTGCTTTCTTTGCTTGTGGGTTTCCTCTTGTTCACTTTTGATCTAGATATTGGTGGTTATGTTCCAGTCCTCCTGCATATGCCCAAGAGGATTGGGAGTGGAATGGACACCAGCAGAAGCACTACAGTTATTCCTGTAGAGATTAGAAACAAGGAGCTTATTGCCCTGCTTGTCAAGGCTCAGGACAGACAGGAGGAAGAAACAAGTATAAAGGTTTTGGTTTTGGAAAGAAGTTGGAATCTCCAGACCCTGGGACCTTAAGATCCACAAAATTGCTGAAAGAAAAAGTACTACCTTATTGAAAGGTAAGATATTAAACTGTTTTAAGGTTTAAGCTATGTTAGCCACAGTAGCATATTTTCATAAACTATGAATTCAAGCAGTCACTTCTGCCAAACTGAAGTTTTTATGACATCGCTACCCATCCAGCCTTGCTGGTGAGATGGAGACCTACGTAGTGGAGAGATGCATATTGCAAGGAAAAACCTTCACAAAAGTTCACTCGTTTTTGAAATAATGTTTACTGAATGCCAGGCACTGTACTAGGCCTTGGATATACAGAGATTAATGAGTTACCCTACCTACTTTCTAGAAATTCTCATTCTAAGAAAAGAAAAAACTGATTATTACAATGTGATAAGTGCTATAATAAATAGGTACCAAGTGTAATAAGAATGATCTAACTGTCTGGGGCAGTAACGTTTACATTCTAAAGGATTATTAATAGGACTCGTGAGGTTCAAATTAGAGAGAAATATACGTTTGAAGACATAGGTATGAAAAGGAACGTTGTGTTGGAATAACACACCAAATTCCAGAAATTGCTCTCTGAATGTTTGCTATGGGTAAAAGAGGAGATAAATGATAAGGGATGTTGCTAGGTAGGTAAGTTTGGACCAGTTGTGAAGGCCTGGTGGCATGCGAAGGAAATTTTAACTTTGGCCATGGGAAAACGTTGGAGATTTAAAAAAAAAAAAAAAAATTGTGTGGCTACCTTAATTCAAGATGAGTAGGAAAAAAATATATGGTATTAAAATAAGAATGTACCTTAGCTTTCTACTTGAGTCCCAGAAAGAAAGATGGTCCTTCTTATTATGTCTTTTCTTTGCTAATATTCTTGGTATCCTCTTGTTCTTACTAGGTTGATTCTAAACTTTATAGGTTACTAAAGAGCAGAAGTTTGACTTAGGCTGTTGAGAACTCCTAAATTTTACCAATTTGTACTGCCCTTGATTCTAAAGTGTATGCATGCCTCACTGATCGTCATCAGTATGCATGAAAACTGATCATTTTCTTGATTTTAGAGAGAAAGCTTTAAGCCCTAGAACGGAGATAAAATAAATGAATAAATGCTATAACAAGGAAGTGTCCAACTTTTTAGTGTAATCATGGCCAAAACAGGGTCATAAATATGTGGTGACCCTAAAGAAAAGAAAATCATCCAAAGAGAAGTCAGACTTGACCCTGAGATGTCTTGCAGGGATTTGGTAGTTTGAGGACTCCATTAGGGGACCTTGAACAGATTCCACAAGCTCTGCTTGCAGTAGAGAGGCCAGACACAAGGTATAAATTTTGGAGTTGCTTGTGTTGGAGTATTAGTTGACCATTGTGTTAAAGGAGTTCAGGACTTGGTAAAGTCAATAATCTAGAAACCAGTGAGAAATGGTGACCCTGGTGAAAGATCTGAGTGAAATGCTTGAAGAGGGATGATATGTGCATTTTGTAGAACAGAGATAAGAGAACAAAAAGAGGAGATAGTCATTGGACACATGATATCCACATACCAGATTTCAACGACACTCCAAGACCTTACTCCATATGCTTCAACCCGGAGGAGTACAGACAGCCGGGGCAAAAGGCTATGAGCCTATGAGGCTCATAGGAATCTGATCTCAGTATGGCATTTAGTTTAAGAGCTACGTGCAATCTAGTTGTAGCAAGAAGAATTGTACTCGAAGAAATACATTTCAAAAGGCATCTGTCATGATTGGGATGCCGAGTTAAAGTCAAGGATTTTAGGCTCCAAAACAGTGCATTTCTATAAAATTAGCTCAAAAAGCAGAGGGAGAATGGAAAAATTCTCAGACGATTTCTTGAGGTACTCAAAATGAGACACATGAAGAGACACGGCTTTAGTCTTCAGGGCTGTCTGTGTGGCCCTTATATTGGTTTACCCTTTCTGGGTTAGAAGCTCTGGAATAGGATGATGACTTAAAGAAGGAGTCACGGATTGACAGTTGAGGCATATAGCAGCTGCCACAAGAAAATCCTTTTTGACTGAAGAGAGCATACAAGGAGTGAATCTGAAAATAATACTAGCTTGAGCTCACCCCTCCTCGTATAACTGACAGTTTTCATATTGGCCCTCCATATAAATATATTCATATCTAATTAAGCTAGCTACTAGTTTACATCATTTCATATACTGGTAAGAGGCAAGAAATTTTTTGAATGTAATGAATATAGGAGAACTTACTGAGAATGATCTCACACAAATTCAAAATTTTTATTTTATTTTATGTTATTTTATGTTATTTATTTTATTTTATTTTATTTATCTTTTGAGACGGAGTCTTGCTCTGTCGCCCAGGCTGGAGTGCAGTGGTACAATCTTGGCTCACTGCAAGCTTCGCCTCCTGGGTTTACACCATTCTCCCACCTCAGCCTCCCGAGTAGCTGGGATTACAAGTGCAGGCCACTATGACCGGCTAATTTTTGTGTTTTCAGTAGAAATGGGATTTTGCCATGTTGGCCAGGCTGGTCTCAAACTCCTAACCTCAAGTTACCTGCCTGCCTTGGCCTCCCAAAGTGCTGGGATTACAGGCGTGAGCACCTGTGCCCGGCCCAAAATTCTTAATAGAAAATACATAATGATTTTAATGGATACAAGGAAGATTTTGTCATTAGCAAATTTCTTACTTTAAATCTAAAAAACTACATGTTGGAGGACTCAGAAAGTGGTCCGGAACAGACCCTAGAGAATCTGTGTGCAGTAGCAAGGCACTAAGTTTAGATTTTGAAATGCCTTTAGCTAGGAATCTACTTAATAAATGTTGAATAACTCATTCCTCTAAGATAAACAAAGACTTTTTTTTTTTTTTTTTTTTTTTTTTGAGGCAGGGTCTTGCTCCTTGCTCTTAGCCCAGACTGGAGTGTGATGGCATGATCATGGCTCATTGCAGCCTTGACCTCCCAGGCTTAAGTGATTTCCCACCTGGGGAATATCCTGGGAAGCTAGGACTACAGGCACATGCCACTGTGCCCTGCACAAATACAATTTTTTAAATTTTTTTGTAAAGACGAGGTCTCACTATGCTGCCCAGGCTGATCTCAAACTCCTGGGCTCAAGCAGTCCTCCCACCTTGGTCTCCCAAAGTGCTTGGATTACAGGCAGGAGTCACCACACCTGGCAAAACAGACTTTTGTTTTTGTAATGGTTTTTATTATGCTCATGTATAGAGATTAAAGAATTTGTTTTGATTTTATAATAGTTTTTATCTTTAATTTTTTTTGAAATGGGGCAAGTTGGAAAATGTAAGAGGTTTCCTGTGAGATAAAGTGCAAATCGTGACCTGGTTTAATAACTCTGCAACCTGCCTAGCTCAGTACAACATTGGCATTTATCCCTGTTAGAAATTGATTAGAATCAGAGAATTTTTTTTTAAATGTTTTATCTGTGAACATACAGAGCAGCATTTTGGAATGCTATAATTCTTTCAAGGAGTTTGTATCAGTAAGAAAGATCTATATATTACCTCATTTGTTACCTGGGCTGGACAACACATTATAGTGAAGTACTACATGTATGTAACATGTTTTTGTATAATGTTTGTTATTTGATCTTCACAACAACCGTGTAAAAATAGTACAGCAGGGATTGTCAGCTCTTTTTGTAAATGAAGGAGGAGGCTCAGAGAGGCTAAATATTTTATCTGAGGTCACAAAGCTAGACTTTGACCGTTGGGCTGCATGGGTGTTTCAGTGTTTCTTTGAGATGGGCATAATTCAGTTTTGTAGGCACAGACTGGCTTCACCGACTTTTTGCTGTCTTAATAATTGCTTTTAGCAGAAAACTATCTATACAAGGCTGGGACATGATTGTGAATATATACAAGAAATAAGCTTTTTTAAAAAATCAACAGTTGTTAAGAGTAGTTGTGAACAGGCTTTTATTAGCACCAAGCATTAGCTAAAAAGATTGAAAGGTTAATTGTTATTAAAGTGTTTTTATTTTTCCAGGAGGACTAACAATACTCAAGAACTTAGACAAATATTTTTGTTATGCTTTTATATCTAATATTGAAGTTTTGGAAATTTACATGGCTTTGAAGAATAATAGGAAATTTTTTGATTTTGACAATTTCAGTATTTTTACTCAGATTAACCTTACATAATTATAAAATTCTGCATTTGATTTAACAGATTATAAACTAAGGCCATTTAATGGACTGTCCTGTGAAGTTGGATATCTTGTCATTTTACAGGATGAAGAAACACGAAAAGATTATGATTACATGCTGGATCATCCAGAAGAGTACTACAGCCATTACTACCACTACTATAGCAGGCGCTTGGCCCCTAAGGTGGATGTTAGAGTTGTGATTTTGGTCAGTGTGTGTGCTATTTCAGTGTTTCAGGTATGTATCACTGGATATTTGTATCTATATTTATGTGCATTTAGTGCACATTGCCTAGTGCTAGTCATTAAAACCTAATTGCGAGTATCTTTTTGTAAAATTTTACTTCTAGTTGAGATCTGTTTTATTCTTTGGCAGTATTAGAATCTTTGTCAGTGGCAAATCTAAGAAATTGTTGAAGAATGTCATTATTACTACAAAACAACCCCTCAAAAATCCAGAGCCTTTTTCATTGCTCCCTCTGGAGTATTTTCTACATAGTAGCCAGAGTGAATGTCAGCTAATTCATATCATTTACCTTTGTAGGACTTTTCAATGACTTCCCATTAAATGTGGGAGAAATCTGAATTCCTTAATCTGGCCTAACAAGTCCCGGCTCCAGTCACCAAATGCCTGTAGTGCTTGCCATCATTATTGTAACAACCAGAAATGTCCACGCATTTCTGTGTGCCCCTTTAAGGGTGCTTCTGCTCAGGTTGAAACCACTGAAATAGATTAAAAGAGACATAGGAACTTTTTTTTGTTTTGTTTTTGTTTTGAGACAGAGTCTCGCTGTGTTGCCAGGCTGGAGTGCAGTGGTGCGATCCAGGCTCACTGCAACCTCTGTCTCCCGGGTTCATGCCATTCTCCTGCTTCAGCCTCCTGAGCAGCTGGGACTACAGGCGTGCACCACCACACCCGGCTAGCTTTTTGTATTTTAGTAGAGACGGGGTTTCACCATGTTGGCCAGGATGGTCTCGAACTCCTGACCTTGTGATCCACCTGCCTTGGCCTCCCAAAGTGCTAGAATTACAGGCGTGAGCCACCACGCCCAGCCAGGAGCTTTTTATGCTGTAAAATATCACAAAAATTTAACTTCTGCCTGAAATAAGTTTTCCCTGTTATTAAACTAGCCACACCTATCACATGCTCCTTTAGAGGAAATGAGCAAGTCAGATGACTAGAATGAAGCAATTTGCTTGTTTGAAAATTACTTCTCCAGTTTGATTCCCAGAAACGACATGATATTCAGTGTGGTTCTTTTTTTTTTAGGAGATAGTGTCTCACTCTGTCACCCAGACTGGAGTGCAGTGGAGTGATCGTGGCTCACTGTAGCCTCTACTTCTTGGGCTCAGGTGAGCCTCCCACCTCAGCCTCCCGAATAGCTGGGACTACAGGCATGTGCCACCACACCTGCCTAATTTTTGTATTTTTTTTAGTTTTGCCATGTTGCCCAGGCTGGTCTTGAGCTCCTGGGCTCATGCAATCCACTTACTGCAGCCTCTCAAAGTGCTGGGATTACAGGCATGAGCCCCTGCACTTGGCCGACATTCAATTTTTATGAACTATATTGGAAACTAAGGTGGTATATTTAAAATGTGTCAGCATTTGTAGAACGATTTACCCTTTCAAAGGGGGAGAGCAGGGATAATTTTACTTTTTTGTTTTAAACAATGTAATACTGTAGTAACTTTAAAATATATTCTTAATAGATTGCTACTATTGCAGGATATTATTTGTATATCTGCTGTATTCATTCAGTTAGACAGGAGCTGAAATTTATGGAGGTACTATGTGAGAAGCAGGGCATTTTCTGACAAACCCTTTGTGGTTGAATACAGTTATGAAGTAAGTTAATGTTTTCCTATCCAAATAGGTAGAGTTCAACCGTATTTGAATCTCTCAGAATAGGATGAGTGCCACTTGATATGTGCAGATGGCTTAGGAAAAGAGATGGGAATGAATATAGTTGCCTGAGTCTATACCCTATGAGGTTTTTAAACAAATTCCTCACCAGCTAGATTTTGCCATTTAACTCTTTTTCTAGTAAGTAGGTTACTGTTTAAAAAAAAAAAAAAAAATTTTTTTTTAAGTGATCTAGGGAAGAGCCAAATGGTAAAGACACGAAACCACAGGTGTGGTATGACACATTGATCATCCTTTGATCTTGGGTATCTCCTGACTGCATCAGTGATTTTTGGCTCAGCTCAGAGTTTACCTCACTTATCCAGCCTTGAGATCCTGTGTATGCATGGGCTTTGTTCAGTTGTATCTTTTACTTAGAAAGTAGTATCTTTGAGATCCCTAGTTTTAACTGTAATGGTTTCTTGGGAGATGGTATTCACCGAGACGCTATCATTCCTTTAACTTAGATTGGGTAATGAAAATGACTCATTGTTCTCTGTTAATTATTCTAGTTTTTCAGCTGGTGGAATAGCTACAATAAGGCAATCAGCTACCTAGCCACAGTGCCCAAGTACCGTATCCAGGCTACAGAGATTGCCAAGCAGCAGGGACTGCTCAAAAAAGCCAAAGAAAAAGGCAAAAACAAAAAGTCCAAAGAGGAAATTCGTGACGAGGAGGAGAACATCATAAAGAACATTATAAAAAGTAAAATAGATATAAAGGGGGGCTATCAGAAACCCCAAATCTGTGATCTTCTCCTGTTTCAAATTATCTTAGCTCCTTTTCACCTATGCTCATATATAGTTTGGTATTGCCGGTGGATCTATAATTTTAACATCAAAGGCAAAGAATATGGGGAGGAAGAGAGATTGTACATTATACGTAAATCTATGAAGATGTCAAAGTCTCAATTTGATAGTCTAGAAGATCATCAGAAAGAAACTTTTCTTAAACGAGAGCTCTGGATCAAGGAGAATTATGAGGTGAGTAGTCACCCTGCTGTGATTTTTACTGTCATCCACCTGGCCAAGTTAAAATCAGGTGTATTATAACGAGGGCTTACAGAAGTCTGCTCACATTTCTGAAATCCAACAGGTAAACAATTAGTAAAGATCTTACCTTTATTGGAAGTAGGACTCTCTTTGGTAGTGAGACGGTGGGTTTTTAACCTGTAATTTCTCTTTTTAGAGGATGAACTTCAAATACTTTAATTGACTAATTCTGGAAAAGTTTTAAGAATGTTAAACTGCATTGGAAGGATATGCATGTTTGCACTAACTAAAATTTGGCCCGCCCCAAGTTTTCTTCCAATCCTGTAAACCTAGCCACAGAAACTAAAAAAAAAAAAAAAACAGAGAGTAAGAGGTGGAAATTTTGTTGAGATGACTTCATTTCAAAATAATTGAGCACAAGATCTTCTGCATAATAACTGACATCTATAGAAAGTTACTTTTATTTGACTTTTAAATTAAATCAAATTACTGTAATGCCTCTAAACTTCTGGGCATTTTAATAAATGCTTTATGCTACAGTTGTCACCTACAAAAATTACTTTGAGGTGATCAGCTATGTAGCTGTGGTGTTAAAGGGATAAGCAGTCTCATTATCATAATGACAGTGTTTTAGATTCAGGGTAAAATTAATTAGTTATATGTTAAATATAAGAATAGAGCACAGTGAAACTTTTGTGGTTTTTTT
>NW_012111253.1:475981-481258 GCF_000951035.1 Colobus angolensis palliatus
TTTTAATTCGAGTTGGAGTTTCACTCTTGTTGCCCAGGCTAGAGTGCAATGGTATGATCTCAGCTCACTGCAACCTCCGCCTCCCAGGTTCAAGCAGTTCTCCTGCCTCAGCCTCCCCAGTATCTGGGGTTATAGGCATGTACCACCACGCCTGGGTAATTTTTTATATATATTTTTTAGTAGAGATGGGGGTTTCACCATGTTGGCCAGGCTGGTTTTGAACTTCTGACCTCACGTGATCCACCCGTCTCGGCCTCCCAATGTGCTGGGATTACAGGCATGAGCCACCACACGCAGCCACAAAATTGCTGGTTCTTATACAGGTTGTTCTTTCATGTGTAATACTGAATGTTAAAATGGTTAATTGCAAATAAATAAATAAAATACTTAATTGTTTAGTATTTTTAGGAGGTGAATGATTATCAATACATTCACTGGAAACTTTTACCTAACGTTATATTTGAAAAATGTAAATATTCCATAAAGCTAATGGCAAATGCTTCTCTTTGGATTGTGAAGTTATCTAGTTATTTATACTTACAGGTCTACAAGCAAGAACAAGAGGAGGAATTAAAGAAAAAGTTGGCAAATGACCCCAGATGGAAGAGATACAGGAGATGGATGAAGAATGAAGGGCCTGGGCGGTTAACATTTGTGGATGACTGAAGATGGATGGAATGCTACTATGCCAAACCTTAATTGTGATATTATTTTCATAACGGAATTATTTTAGAAATGTATCAATTGACTGCTGCTCAGCAGTAACTAAAATTCCTCAAGTATTTGATTAAACAGAATAATGTCGAAATTTAAACCTTCCCTTAAAACTTATGATACATAAGACATTTATGATTGTTCAATTTTTATAATCTATTTGTGGATTTTGTTAAAAGATTTCACATGAAGATTTATTAGTTGCCATTTAAAATTTTTATATGTTTAGTTAAAAGATTTGACATGAAAATTTATTAGATACCATTTAAACATTTTATGTGTTATGTGTTTATTCTTTGAGAGTGTTTCCTTACTCTTTGTAATAGTGCTACATTTTTCTGTTTTCATGGCCTCTGTATTTTCACAAAACACCAAAAACAGCATTTAATTATATTATCATGAGTGTTTTTCTGGACACAAACTTCAGTAGAATGACCTAACATGTCATTTTCATTACAGTCATTATACGATTGAAATACGTTCAAAATAACCTCTCTAGGAAAGTCTTCTGCTAGAATATCCCCCCTCTATTCATTATAATATTCTTTGTTTTTAAAGCCAGTCAAATATAATAGTCTAAATAAGATCAGAAACTCTCCAGGAGAGTGAGTCTACCCTCATGTCCTTGTGGGATGATCTTGATTATAGTCTCATTATAGGACTATAACTGTATTCTCAACATTTCTCCAGAAAGGACCTTGTAAAAAGGTCTTTTGTGCCACAGTATTGGTTTTTTTCCCCTCTCTCTTCACTTAAAAAAAAAAAAATAGCAGGCAGAAATAGCATATTGAAAAGTTGTTCATCTATTATGAAGTCCTTGAGTGGTGAAAAATCCATTGTACATGAGAACATTTCTGTGCATTTAAACCAGAAACGAGGTACATGGCTGTGTGCCCTTCTATCAACCAATGAAATGTAAGTGTTTTTACATGTGTGGCAGTGCAAGTAAATAACACATTATTTGACTTAATCAGGCGTGATACTGCACCAAAGTATCAAAGTATCGGTACATATTCATGGTAGTAAGTCAGTACCCCTGTTAAAGGATTTATCCCATTGCTTCATATTAATAAAATGGTTACAATATATCACAAGTTTGTTGGTATGACATTTTAAGTGAAAAATTAACATTGCTTTTATGTAATTTTTAAAGATGAGTATAGCATATTCGATATGCAGAATCTGTTTCTAGCTAAAGCAAGCTAATCATTTTGAGAGCTGAGCCCCAGACAATGTGAGACAAAGCTGGAAGGCTGTGTTCCATCCATGCTAACGTAGACAAGGTAGTTAATCTGCGAGGACTTCAGTTGGCTCAATTATAAACTTGGGGAAGAGTCTGACCAGATTATCACTAGGGCCCTTCTGCAGCTCTAAAATTATTTATATTTTTGTATACTTTAGATGAAAGTGTTTTATGCATCCATTCTGTTGGAGGAGTGTGGAGAAGGTACAGAACTGAATTACAGGTAGCTGTGTTTTAGACTTCAAATGCCCACCTCTTAGCTATAGACAAAATGCCTTTCAAAGATGCTGTGGTTGCCTGTAGAGTCCGCAATCCCTGTCTTGGTGAATGTATTATCGTATAATTAACACAATGGTATTTACCATCTAAAAACATAAGTATGTAGCATATATTATGAGGACTAAAAAAATGTCAGTACTCGACCGAAAATTTTTGAATGCCTCTTTTTAACCTAGTGATAAAGTGTAAGAGGACTGGACATGTTAGCATTCATAAAGGTTGGCTGATGAAAACAGTTCATCTTTTCATACTCTTTTGCAATCTGCTAGATTACTGTATTTCTTCCTTTGTAGAAATGTTTCCAGAATTGTCCCCAGTAGCCTGCCCACTTGGTAATGTTCGGTCAGTCTTTCGGAATCACGGTCATTGCATGAGTCTAGATAAATGGGCCCTCCTTAACAGAAGAACTGATTCTTCCTTCTGTGAAGGAAGAGCCATTAGTTGTCACAAGTGTCAGTCAAGTCTTCAGGGTGTCCTTATTATCTGTACCCTGCCCATCCCTCACCAAAAACCCAAAAACCTCTCCATTTTAGAAACATCTGGAGAAGAATCCTGGGTAGAGAACCCCACAACTCCACTAGTTAGAAAATTTTTCTTGAACTTCATTTTAGGGCTATTCCCATTTCCTTTTTGGTTGGTGTTCAAGGGTTTATAGAGCATAGCTGTTCAATGCTATCTATTCATCATGTTACACAGTTGAGGTCTGCTAAAATTACCCTTCAGGTTATATGAATAACAGATATTCTCATAACAGATTCCATGACTAACTCTTCACTGCCTTATTTATGAATTCTAAGTTCTAAAAATCAGAGATTACAGTTTCATAACATATTAGGTACTATACCTAGGATCTTAAACAGAACCATTGAGATACAGGATTTTTTAAATTTAAAAATGTTTTAAATGTCACATGAAAGAAGGGTTCTGTTTAGAGAATTAATTACTATTTAGTACTATTTATGTTTAGAAAATCATAATTCATTACTTTGAGGGGTTTTTGTTTTTTTGTTTTTGTTTTTTTTTTTTTGAGATGGAGTCCTGGCCCTGTCGCCCAGGCTGGAGTACAATGGCGCCATCTCGGCTTGCTGCAACCTCTGCCTCCTGGGTTCAAGTGATTCCCTGCCTCAGCCTCCCAAGTAGCTGGGACTACAGGCGCCCGCCACCACACTCGGCTAATTTTTTGTATTTTTAGTAGAGACAGGGTTTCACTGTGTAAGCCAGGATGGTCTTGAACTCCTGACCTCGTGATCCACCTGCCTCGGCCTCCTAGAGTGCTGGGATTACAGGCGTGAGCCACCGCGCCTGGCGTTTTTTTCTCGTTTTTATCATATAGTGTTGGGGTTTTGCCATGTTGTCCAGGATGGTCTCAAACTCCTGAACTCAAGCAATCTGTCCACCTTGGCCTCTTAGAGTGCTGGGATTACAGGCATCAGCCACTGCACCCAGCCAAAAGCTTCTTAAGAAATCTGAGATACATTAGTCTTTTTTAGTTTCACAGTCATTTCATTTTGTATGTGATATCCTAAATAGATTTCACTGAAATTAAAGTTTTGGTCTGAATTATATTTATGGAATTTAACTTACTGTGAATTGCCCGATATTTTACCAAGTATACCTATATATTTATCCTGTTCATAAATAAAATAAAAAATGTTATTTAGGGCCGGTGTGGTGGCTCACACTTGTAATCCCAGCACTTTGGGAGGCCAGGGCAGGCAGATCACTTGAGGTCAGGAGTTCGAGACCAGCCTCACCAACATGGTGAAACCCTGTCTCAAAATACAAAAAAATAGCTGGGCATGGTGGTATGCGCATGTAATCCTAGCTACTCGGGAGGCTGAGGCAGGAGAATCGCTTGAACCAGGGAGGCAGAAGTTGCAGTGAGCCAAGATTGTATCGCTGCACTCTGGCCTGGGCAACAGAGTGAGACTCCATCTCAAAAAAAAAAAAATGTTATTTAGTTACAGCATACTAGTTAGCTCCTAAACTATTTGAAAAGCTTGTTCTTTTAAGTAGGTTAAAAGTTTAAAAGTTTTCTTTTTTAAGAAGGTAAAGCAGCTGAATCCGCAAAACCGTGTCTGTCTTAGGGTGCTGTTGTGGGGTGAATTATATGTTAGCATATGAAGTTGTCTTAGTCTTTACTTCCTAATAATTTGGAAGTAAAATAAGTAAAATCATTTCTTTCCAAAATTTTATGTGGCTATGAAACTGGCTAAGACAGCTTGTTCATTTTGCTTTAGTTGACGTGCATTAAAAGTTAAAGAATTGCAGGCCGGGTGCGGTGGCTCATGCCTGTAATCCCAGCACTTTGGGAGGCCAAGGCAGGCAGATTGCTTGAGCTCAGGAGTTTGAGACCAGCCTGGGCAACAGGGCGAAACCCTGTCTCTACCAAAAAATACAAAAAATTAACTGGGCATGGTGGTGCCTCTGGTCCTAGCTACTTGGAGGTTAGAGTGAGCCAAGATTGTGCTACTGTATTCCAGCCTGGGTGACAGAGTAAGACCCCATCGCAAAAAAAAAAAAAAAGAGTTGCAAGAAATGCGGATGTTCTGTGTTCTCACAAGTTTTAACTCTGTGGTTTATTTAAACTTCTTTGGAAACTTTAATTTAAAAAAATGAAAAAATTCTTAATTATCTTTAGATGAAAGTAGATGTAAGTTCAGTTTGGAGATAAACATGTATGTAAGGTCATTTTGTTCCTTGGTTAAGATCACCAAATCTGAAAGTCATCAGTTAAATTTACAAAGGACCATATTAAAAAAATAAAGTTTTGATTCTTTGATATTAGACATTAGTTGTAGAGGGGAAATGTTAAGCCCTTTAGTCAATTTTCATTGAGGAAAAGAATGTATTCCTAGGTTACAGAAATCAGTGACAAAAAATTATTAGTTCTAGGCTGGGCGCAGTGGCTCACACCTGTAATCTCAGCACTTTGGGAGGCCGACGTGGGTGGATCACCTGAGGCCAGGAGTTCCAGACCAGCCTAGCCAACATGGTGAAACCCTATATCTCCTTAAAAAAATATATATATATATATTTAT
>NW_012111253.1:485179-489906 GCF_000951035.1 Colobus angolensis palliatus
TGCTGAGTAGCTGGGACTACAGGCGCCCTCCACCATGTCCTGCTAATTTTTTATATTTTTAGTAGAGACAGGGTTTCACCATGTTGGCCAGGATGGTCTCTATCTCTTGACCTCGTAATCCACACGCCTTGGCTTCCCCAAGTGCTGGGATTACAGGTGTGAGCCACCACGCCCAGCCAGTAGTAAACTTAATACCCAAACCTAGGAGATATTTTTCTTGAGTGGAGGCCAATTGCTAGGGTATCACTCGGCTAGTGTGAACCAGACTGCTGGCCACAAACTGAAAATAATGTGGAAATTAAAAGTGGCTTTTATTAGATAGTATAAATGGAATCTAGCTACTTTAAAACACTAAATCAAAACTGGTCTCTTTTGACTTAGAAGTATACACTTGAAGCAAATAGATAAATGTTGGTATTGATACAAACCAGTTGTGTATGGATGAATTATAATTAAATGTTATTTATAAAATGTGATGTTCACATTTAAATATTGGCAAAGGCCAAATCTAGAAAAACAGATTAAATTTACTTCATAAATTATTTCAGTAAAAACCTACATAATTAGTTGTAAACTTTAGCTTCTTAATTCTTTTTTAATTGATATATGATAGTTGTACATACTTCAGCTTTTTTTTTGGAGACAGCATCTCTTGTCCAGGCCGAGTGCAGTGACTTGATCATGGCTCACCGCAGCCTTGACCTCCTGGGCTCACATGATCCTCCCACCTCAGCCTCCTGAGTAGCTGGGACTACAGGGGCTCATGCCACTGGCTGGCTACTTTATTTATTTATTTATTTATTTTTTAGTTAGGGGGCTTACTATGCTGTTCAAGCTGATCTGGAACTCCTGAGCTCAAGGGATCCTCCTTTCAAAGTGCTGGGATTATAGGCGTGACCTACAGGGTCTGGCCTTAGCTTCTTAATTCTTAAAGGATTTAGGATATCCTCGACAATTGTGTATGGAATGGATCATGTGGTCTCAGATCAGTGTCACAGATTCCTCCTTCCTGGTTTCATTAGGGAATGGAGAAACTTCCTGTCATGTGACAGTCTTTCCTTTATAACCTCAAGAAGCAGGACATAGTGGAATGACTGTGACTTTATAACCAGATAGACCAAAGTTGACTGGGCAGGTTACTTTAACCTCTGAGCCTTGTTTTCTTTCGTGTAAAGATACTATTTCAGAGAGTTCTTAGAAGATAACGAGGGAAAAATGCCTGGCATATATTAAGTGATCAGGAAATGTGAGTTATTTCACCTTCAGAGGGAATAACAGAGAGTCCCATTTGTTAAAAAAAAAAAAAATCCATGGTAACAGGAGAGTGTTTTGTAATGATTACAAACCCATTGTTTATTCTTTTAATACATATTTTAATCCCTTACCTTGTGCAAGGCACAGTGCTAGAGTGAAGAAGTGATGCTCCTTAGGGTTGGAATTGGGTATTTTAAAAAGCAGCTGCCTGCCCTGTTGCCACCAGTGTGCAAGGTAGAGCAGTCAAGATGATGACTCAGGAAAGAAAGAAAAACCTTCAGAGATGACAGAATGATCAGCAACTTGCTAGTCTAAGGCCTACATTTAGTGAAGTGACATTTTCAGTGTAGCAAACAGATGCTTAGAATGGTTGCTCAAAAAGACATCTAATAGCCCTAAGTTCTACCATCTCCCAAAGTCTCAAAAGTACCTGTGAAAATCTCTCCAGAAAAGCCATTCTGAATCTACAAACCTGCTGGTGATTCTTTCCGCTCCTAATTCATTATTTCTAGGTTCTAAAAATAACGTAATAGGCAAAAAGAAGTAAAATAATTTGTATGGTACATGATACTGTGTTACATTATATATAGTTATTAATGTGTTTTCCTACTGTTAATCATTTTGCAAACTATAGATGGTACATATTATTGTCATTTTGATATAACGTTGGCAGAAATATCTTCCCATTATGTCATTATTTTTATGGAGAAGGGTGATTCACAGCCCCTTTCCTGGAAGAATAATCCACTGTTAGTAGAAAGGTGATAAAATGTAAGTCAGAGGAGTGAACTGTAGATCCTAACAGGGAAACAAATGAAACATTTGTCATTACAAGGGTATTGACATTTCTAGAAAGTTTCTTGGAAATGAGATTTATAAGTTTGTGCTTAACCAAGGAAAAAAAATGTGTAACAAAATTTTAAAGATATTATACTGGTGACCCATGCATTTTAGCTGTGGTGAGAAGGAAAGAAGGGTACTCTGTCTCCATTCCTCACCGTTCAGAGCCCTGGAAATCACAGCACATGTGCGAAAGGCCTCTGGTCCTCTAGGTAAACCTGGAGTTCTCTTTTTGTTTGAGACGGAGTCTTGTTCTGTCGCCCAGGCAGGAGTGCAGTGGCACGGTCTCACTGCAGCCTCCACTTCCTGTGTTCAAGCAATACTTGTGCCTTAGCCTCCCAGGTAGCTGGGACTACAGGCATGCGACTCCATGCCCGGCTAATTTTTGTATTTTAAATTAGCCGGGCGTGGTAGAAACCCACCATGTTGGCCAGACTGGTCTTGAACTCCTGACCTCAAGTGATCCACCCCGCCTCCGCCTCCCAAAGTGCTGGGATTACAGGCGTGAGCCTCCGCGTCCGGTCTGAATTCTCTTGAAAGCTAAAATGAAATTCTTTTCCCTGCTCCCACTTTGTGATACTGGGCAAGTCACTTCACTTTCCTTAATGAGTCTGTTTCCTCACCTCTAAAATTGTAGACGCGCCACACTGTCTGATGGTTCCCTTCAACTCTGAAGTTCCATGATGCAAAAGTAATGGATGAGAAGTCTTTTGAGGGGGAAAGTCTGGAGCATTACACAGATGGTCAGCCTTGATCAAGTCCAAGTGGCACCCAGCCTGCTTATCCATGGATCACAGACCATTCCTCTTGAATGGCGCAAAGTAACACTGAGGTGGGCGGGGCAGTGGGTGTGTACGGCATGAAGGAGGCAGACACAGCACACCCCTAGACTGTTCCTGCTACCTTATGGCTGATAACACACAGTATGACATGGCTGACGTGTGTCTCTTCATTAAGCGCAACTCCAAAGCCTTCATTTCTAATGATTCTGAGGTAATCTCATTATTTCAGCTGTCACTGCTATGGAGACATCTTTCACATTAACATCTTGGCTGCTAAACATTGTCAACAGCCTAAAGGCATTTAGCAGTGCCATGGAAGTCACTTAGTTACTCCTAAACCAAACCCCACATTATGTTTTACTCATCTCAAGCCAAGTCTTGTTTCCTAATTTATGTTTTGGCATTAGTTCTGGCCCACTCTCTGCTACAGAACCCTTTGTCCTCTTTTCTTTGCATTTCATGAAGTACCACTGATTTCGTTTTCTAAATTTGTTCCCCCTCATTGCTACTCTAACAGTCCTACCCAGGGCCTCATTCCAGCTACTCCCCCACCATCAGCCATCTTATCTTCTCAACTTCAGTTCATTTTGCACGTTCATCTCAGATTAATAGTCCCAAAATGTCTTACCCTGTGGCTATCCCGCTGTTTACCACAAACTTTTGTGTGTATGTGAGGTTTTCTATGACTTCTGGCCCAGCAACTTTGTATCTGCTGTTAGTCACTACAGCCTCCTCTATTTTTAAATTTCTTCACTCTACGTGTGTGCATCACCTCTAGCTCTCCTCCATACTGCAATCTTCTTCCTTTTCTTCTGAGCCTTCTGCAAGACCCGTATCTCCAAAGTCCAGCTCTCACGATCTATGATGAGCCTTTCCTAATCCAGTATGTGTATCTTTGCACTGAGTTCTTTGCCATATCTTTTAAATATGAAATCATTCTATTTTGTCCTATTCATCAATCTAAGAATTGATTGTTGAATGTTCCCAACATGTACTTTCATCTCTCTACTGAAATATTTATTAATTTATTTGTGGTGAGGAAACTGGCCACTAGAGAGGGCTTTCAAATGTGCAAGTCTCCCTTTGGCCCAGGCACAGCTAATCTGAGCACATCAGTGCCACATATCCTTGCCTTCAAATAGTAATTGGGCCAGGGGTGGGGCCAAGACTCAATACCAGTCAGTGAGGTTCATTGTGGGGATGTTTGCTGAAACGATTAGAAAGAGGTACTCTTGTTCCTGGGTTTGCTAGATGTGGACAGTGAAAGTGTGGCGCCTTCCTTCATACTACTAGAGAAGTCAATCTACCACCAAGGAAAATGAGGCTAATCTCAGAAAAAGCAGAGTGAAAACATGGAGCATGACAGCCCCAAAATTATTATCTGGGTAATTGAATTCACTAGTTTAAAGTCCCTGGACTTTTCAGTTACACAAGCCAATATATTACCTTTTGCGTTGTTCCGTTTAAGTGAGTTCTGACAAATACAATGATGCACAAGAATAATGACGTATTCATGATATGGAAAAAAGCAACACAAAAATGTTAAATATAGTAATGATCCCAGTTTTGTAAAACACTTATTAAAAAATGTAGTAGGCCTATAATGCCAGGACTTTGGGAGGCTGAGGTGGGTGGATCACCTGAGCCCAGGAGTTCAAAACCAGCCTGGCCAAAATGGTGAAACCCCGTCTCTACTAAAAATACAAAAATTAGCCGGGCATGGTGGCGTGTGTCTGTAGTCCCAGCTATTCAGGAGGCTGAGGCAGGAGGATCACCTGAGCCCAGGAGGTGGAGGCTACAGGGAGCTGTGATCACGCCACTGCACTCCACCCTGGGTGACAGAGCAAGACC
>NW_012111253.1:490879-492685 GCF_000951035.1 Colobus angolensis palliatus
CCCGACGGGAGGAGGGCGCGCCTGGGGGGCCCCGCGGTCGTGGTCCAGACAGGGTCCCTGGGGGCGCGCCCACTCCAGAAGGTGGCCGTGGTCAGTTCCTCGGAGGGCTCCCGGGATGCCGGCAACGCGCGGGCCGGGAGGATTGGACCCAGGGCTGGGGAGGCCAGCGCAGGGCCGCGAATTGGTGATGGATTGGTAGGTGAGAGCGAGAGGGAGGAGAGCCAGGATGCTCGGGTTTCTGTCGTCGTGACGGGGTGGACGGCGCTGCCACCCGCCGAGGTAGAGAGGAGCGGGAGCGGGGTTGGGGAAGTGATGAGTTCGGCTGCGGACCTGGGGACTCCGGGGAGTCATCCTGGAGGTATTTGTCCTCATGGCCTGAAGCTCAGCGCCCAGGGCTGAAAGAGGTCATTCAAGCGCATGGGGGCGAAAAAGCCTCTTCTATGAAGAGCAGGGCTCAGAGACTGGGACCCGGGGACCAGGCACACCGATGGCCGGTGGCCGAGAGAAGAGGAAGTAAGGGACAGCAAGGTTTCCCAGCGAGGAAGGAGGGATTTCCAAGAACCAGGGGCTCAGTCATGTCCAGCGTTTAGTCAGTTGGCTAAAAGGCGTCTGCTGTAGAGCTGTGTTTAGCAACGAGTGCAGCATTATTTGCAGAAGGTCTATAGGAAGGAACACACCCGTGATAGTCCCTGTGCCTCAGTGGCGCCTTTGCTGTGTGCCTGGCGCTGCTACAGGGAATGGGGTGGTTCTGGAGGGGAAGGTAAACAGCAACTTAACGGATACATAGCATCGCTTCACATGCTAAGTGGGGTGAAGATTATAAACAGGGTAAAGGGAGAGAGGGCTGTGGAATGCAGAGGTCTTGGTGGCTTATGTGTTAGTAAAAGCAGAATCTGGACTGTCTTAGGGTAGGCAGACTTTTTTCTTTTTGAAGAAATCTAGTTTTAAAGAGGAAATAACGTGTTTTTTAAACGTAGGAAATGAAAAGCCATGTTTTAGGGTTGAGAAGAAGGAACAAATTATATTTTTAGGTTCCAGGGAAGAAACAAATGGAAGCCAATTGCTGGTAGAGGAGACAGGGCTACTTTGGGGGCGGGGGCGGGGGGATTGGTGGCACAGCTTCTGAGACAGGAAGAAAGAAGGTAAGGATGTGTGTAAAGGTAAGTTTCTAGATGTGGGCTAAACTTACATGGTGACACTTTTCTTTGTGAAATAGGAGGCCACGTTTTCTTCTAAGGCAGAGGAAAGGGTACTAAGGGAGTGGCCCCTGAGCAGGCACGTAGATGCGCTGTGACTCTGAAGGCCCAGCTGCTGTGAGAAGGGAGACTGCTGGTCATATTTGTGATTTTTTTTTTTTTCCTGCAGCAATCTTTGACCATCCTGGAATGTGAGTGCTGAAGGTGAACGGTAGTTGAAAGAGGAGTGAGTTAGCAGGGCAGGTATGCCGGAAAGGTTGGAGGTGGGGCGGGGGGGCAAGGTGTGTGAAGGTCTGGCCAGAAAGAGGCTGAGCCTAGATGGATAGAGAAGGAATGGAGCCAGCCTCCTGGCGATAGGGGAGACAGAAGGGGAGGAAGTGATGCCTGGTGATCTCGGTGAGGTCAGAGCAGAATAAAGGAGGAATAAAGGAGGCAGCATCCTGGATGGGAAGGAGAGATTGTGATCAGAGAGTAGGATACTGGAGTGTAAAATTTCAGAAGCAGAGCAGTTACAGGTGTTGTAACTGTATCTGTTAGCACTGAGGAGAAGGCTGTTTGAGGGGAGGAAGTCAGGGAACTGAAACCAGGGTTGTTGGAAATTCACAAAGAC
>NW_012111253.1:498810-500950 GCF_000951035.1 Colobus angolensis palliatus
ACCACATCCAGCTAATTTTTTATATTTTTTTAGTAGAGATGGGATTTCACCGTGTTAGCCAGGATGGTATCGATCTCCTGACCTCATGATCTGCCCGCCGCAGCCTCCCAAAGTGCTGGGATTACAGGCGTGAGCCATGCGCCCGGCCCAAAACACCTTTTAATGCAAAAAAAAAAAAGTACAATGAGGAAAACCTCCAAGTAGAATTACGCATCAAATGGAAGATAAGAAAAGGGATAATAATATTGTATCAGTTAGTTTTTGCTGCCTAACAGACCACCCCAAAATTTAGTGGCTTAAAACATTTATACTCACAGTTCTTAGATGGACAATTTGAGCTAGGTTCAGGTGTACAGTTCTGCGATCTTCTGGGCTCTCCCATGCATCTACAATCAGATAGAGTGTTGGCTGGTGTTGGCTGGTGTCTGGGTGATTTAGAATGGCCTCACTCGCATGTCTACAGGTTGATAGGCAGGTGCTGGTTCTAGCTTACCGATTCTCCTCCACAAGATCTCCAGGAGGCTATCTTGGGCTCGTTCAGATAGTTGTCTTACCATTCCACCTGCACCAAGAGAGGTAGGTGCAGAGACTCTTGAGGACTACCCTGGAACTTGCCCTTTATTTCTACCACATTCTACTGGTCAAAGTCAGCCCAGATTATTTTCTTTTTTTGTTTTTTTTTGAGATGGAGTTTTGCTCTTGTCGCCCAGGCTGGAGTGCAAGGGTGCGATCTTGGCTCACTGAAACCTCCACCTCTTGGGTTCAAGCGATTCTCCTGCCTCAGCCTCCTGAGTAGCTGGGATTACAGGCAGCCGAGACCACGTCTGCTAATTGGCTAATTTATATATTTATATATATATTTTTTTTTTTTTAAGTACAGACGGAGTTTCACCATGTTGGCCAGGCTGGTCTTGATCTCCTGACCTCAGGTGATCCTCCCTCCTCAAGCTCCCAAAGTGCTGGGATTACAGGCATGAGCCATGGCGCCTGGCGGGAAAGATATTCTTATCTACATTTTAAAAATGATGATGAAACCAAGAGCCATATAACTCAGGTGAGTTGCCCAAGCTCACAGTAAACTTATTTACTAATAGGATAATAAACCTATTTAAGAGGTGCGCTCATGAAAGTATGATCTGCAGTACCTGTCTGCGCTTTTCTCAGACAATACCTTAGAGAATCACAATATTCTAGGGTCTGGTCTACCTCATTTCAGGACTCAGTGTTGGATGTGCTTAGCACAGCCAGAGGTGTCTTCTCTTTGACAGACTTGCTATCTGGAAAATAAACCAGGACCGATCTTCTAGGATAGAATAGAGGACATCTCTTCCTGGCTATAGGAATGTTTGGTATCCTTCCAAGAACTCCTTCTTTAGAAGAGCCTCTCAGAAGTTGCTGGGTAAACACGGGCTCAAACCAAGGAGTGTCAGGTAACCTGGGTGGAGGTTATCCCACCTCCAGTGGCAGGGGACAGCTTGCAAGTATTTGGGCTTATAGTCTCCCAGCCCAGAGCCTCTCTCCCTTGCTAGTGTTAGAGAGATGCTGACCACGTTTATTCTTCTCTTACTTTCTCTGCATATCCCCTTACCTTAACTTTTTGACCATGTTCTTGAGACTAGAGTTCAGTTAGTCTCATTTCTCCGGGAGTCCTGGAAGACAGAGTCCTTCCACCTACCATGTGTGGAGTTGACCTGTTACCCCAATGCAAAGATAGTAAGCCTGAGCGTAATTGATTCTCAATTTCTTTTGAATTAATAACTGGTATATATAACTATTAATTCCAATTATAATTAACATGAAAATGTCAGAGCTTCTATTGAGAGAAAAAGCAAACTTCAGCATTAGCCTGGTAATATTATATTATGGTACTATATTTATATAATACAGAGTAAACTGTCATTACATTAATGCAACCAAAATTCCTAGAGCTGTCCAGAAACTTGGTAGCAATTGTAGCATAAACAGTTAATTTTCCAGTTATTTGGAGGCTTGGAAAATTAACACAAAGTAGTAGTAATACTTGAACAGCAGTCGGAACCGTTTTTGTACAATATGGGTGAATTTTATTGAAAACACCTTTTTTTTTTTTTTTTTTTGAGACGGAGTCTTGCTCGGTCGCCCAGGCTGGAGTGCAGTGGCC
>NW_012111253.1:506605-538333 GCF_000951035.1 Colobus angolensis palliatus
TTTTTAGTGGAGATGGAGTTTCACCATGTTGGTCAGGCTGGTCTCGAACTCCTGACCTCGTGATCCACCACCGCTCGGCCTCCTAAAGTGCTGGGATTACAGATGTGAGCCACTGCGCCCGGCCACAGTCAGCCCAGATTCAAGGGGTGGATCAATAGACTCTACCTCTTGGTGGAAGGAGCTGCAAACTATTGTGATCACGTTTGCAGTCTACCACAAATGTATTGCTGTATGTTAGCGCTATTCTGATGGCTTTATATGTGTGAACTCACTTAATTGTTACAGCAACCCAGAGAGGTGGGTTACTATTTCTAATCATTTCACAGATGAGAAAATAGCTACTGAGATGTTGAGTAACTTGCCCAAGGTTATCTAGGTAGTGACAGAGCTGAATTTGAGTCCACGCAGTCTGGTTCCAGAGGCTATACTCCTAAACAATAAGCTATAATGCCTCAAAAGCAAGGCGGAAGAACTTTATCACTTGTTTGGAGCAGACTGAATAAGGCTTCAGACTTGTAAACATTAAGACAATTTGCTCATTTGGCAAACTTGGATGTATCAATGCATGTTTTATATAAGTGAAAATTTGTAAAGGGAATGCTAGAATGAGCTATTTCTTTATCCATTCAGTCTCAAAACTAGATTTCTAAATGGATCAAAGATACAGCTTTTTCTTGCCTGTGTTGAATAAGCAACTAAACCAAAAAATATCTAAATTGAAGTTTATGGAAATTGTAACCTTTCCTCTTTGTAGTTCAACTATTAGAACATTCAGCAGAAAGAGACTTTTGGAGGTCACAAAAAGTTGATATTTACCAAGTTGGATGATCATTTGCAGAATATCCTTGACTGCCGGATGGCTTGGCCGTGAGCAGTGTGCCATGTTGCTGTCCCTTTGTTTCAGGTCTCTCAGGCAGCTGCAGAGCTTCAACAGTACTGTATGCAGAATGCCTGCAAGGATGCCCTGCTGGTGGGTGTTCCAGCTGGAAGTAACCCCTTCCGGGAGCCCAGATCCTGTGCTTTACTCTGAAGACTCGTGAGTAATGATACACCATTATGTCTTGGGCCCATAGCATTATCACAGGGCTTCCCAAAGGACTTGAGCAACTGAGTTTTGAATGTCTACAGTTCTTGGGGGAATTAAAATAACAGCCAGCAAAGTGCACAACTTTCCCTGAAGGGTGACTCTAGTGTATAGTTACTTTGCCTGTAGAATACATCTAATTAGGACAGTCTGAAGTCTCTTTGGCACTAAGTCATGAGATGCCAATATCCTTCTGTACTTGAGCTCTTTAATTGAGTTGGCTGGTAGTAATTTCTTTTCCTTTCTTTCTTTTTCTTTTTCTTTTTTTTGAGACAGTCTCGCTCAGTCGCCCAGGCTGCAGTACAGTGGCATGATCTTGGCTCACTGCAACCTCCACCTCCCAGGTTCAAGCAATTCTCTTGTCTCAGCCTCCTGAGTAGCTGGGACTATAGGTGCATGCCACCACGTCCGGCTAATGTTTCTATTTTTAGTAGAGATGGGATTTCACCATATTGGTCAGGCTGGTCTCGAACTCCTGACCTCAGATGATCCACCCGCCTCAGCCTCCTAAAGTGCTGGGATTACAGGCGTGAGCCACCACTCCCGGCCAGTAATTTCTTGACCTTAAGCCCACCCTCTCTGTCCTTATAGTATCCCAGGGTAGGGATCTGCTACTCTTGGGACTAAGGACTCCCCAGAGTGGGAGATGTGTGCCTGCCACCTGCTGTGATTTCTGTCCTAATGGTTTTCAGAATATATCTCTATGTAAATGGAGGAAGAAATGTAGCTACTGGGAAAAAGTGTGAGTGGGGTTAAAAGAGCTTTAAAAATTGATAAATGAAAACACCTCTCGGGTAGCATATTAGAAATTTCATGGGTTTGAATACTTTATATTGGGGTCATTTTCACAATGTGTTTCCCCGGTCACCACTGAGCTCTGTCGCCCAGGCTGGAGTGCAGTGGCACAATCTTGGCTCACTGCCTCCTCTGTCTCCCGGGTTGAAGCAATTCTCCTACCTCAGCCACCCTAGTAACTGGGATTACAGGCGCATGCCACCATGCCTGTCCAATTTGTTTTGTATTTTCAGTAGAAACGGGGTTTCACCATGTTGGCTGGGCTGGTCTCGAACTGACTGGTTTCAAACTCCTGACCTCATGATCTGCCCGCCTTGGCCTCGCAAAGTGCTGGGATTACAGGCGTGACACAATGTTTTTTTAAGATGACAAGGGCATGAATTATTAGAGTCTTTTGAGACCAACATATTTCAAATGATGTATTCTAAGGGGTGTTTATACAGTAGGTAATTATCTTAGCTCCTTCTTTACAAGTAGCAAAAGGAAATTGTTCACATTTAAAAGAAGGAAGCAATCTATCAAATCCTATTGCACTTTTTAATGGAAAAAGTTCATATTTATGGTGTTAAGATAATAGTCTTATGTTGGCATAGCATTTTTCTTTTTACAAAGCCCTTTCCTTCCTTCCTTTCCTTCCTTTCCTTCCTTTCCTTCCTTTCCTTCCTTTCCTTCCTTTCCTTCCTTTCCTTCCCTTCCTTCCCTTCCTTCCCTTCCTTCCCTTCCTTCCCTTCCTTCCTTCCTTCCTTCCTTCCTTCCTTCCTTCCTTCCTTCCTTCCTTCCTTCCTTCCTTCCTTCCTTCCTTCCTTCCCTTTTAAAAATTGAGATGGAGTCTCGCTCTGTCACCCATGCTGGAGTGCAGTTGCATGATCCTGGCTCACTGCAACCTCCACCTCCCAGATTCAAACAGATCTCCTGCCTCAGCCTCCTGAGTAGCTGTGACTGCAGGTACACAGCACCATGCCTGGCTAAGTTTTGTATTTTTAGCAGAGATGAGGTTTCACCGTATTGCTCAGGCTGTTCTCAAACTCCTGACCTCAAGTGAAGTGACCTGCCCGTCTCGGCCTCCCAAAGTGCTGGGATTGCAGTTGTGAGCCACTGCACCCAGCTTTGCAAAGCACTTTCATGGGTGCTACTCATTCAGTGGTATGGTTTAGATGTCTTTTGTATTCACCTGTTACTTTCTTTTTTTGTTGTTGTTTAAGACGGAGTTTTGCTCTCGTTGCCCAGGCTGCAGTACAATGGTGCAATCTCAGCTAACCACAACCTCTGCCTCCTGGGTTCAAGCAATTCCCCCGCCTCAGTCTTCCTAGTAGCTGGGATTACAAGTGCCCGCCACCATGCCTGGCTAATTTTTTTGTATTTTTAGTAGAGATGGGGTTTCTTCATGTTGGTCAGGCTGGTCTTGAACTCCCGACATCAGGTAATCCGCCCGCCTTGGCCTCCCAAAGTGTTGGGATTACAGGCGTGAGCCACCGTGCTTCGCTCACCTGTTGCTTTCTATTTCTTGAATACTAAAGTACCCTATGAAATGATGACTAGGAAATTTTATAAATAAATCTTCCTAAAGTGAAAACCAAACAAACTCTTTTTCCAGTAGGAGAGACGTTCGCTGAGGAATGCCTTCAAGCACAGAGTGACGAATGACTGCCTTCAAGTCTCAAGAAAACACTTTTCCCTAACTCTGATTAGAGATGTTTTAGCCCTTTCCTGTGGCCTGGTCCTATAGTGAAAATCACAGAAATTCATGAGTTTCTACTTGAGTGAGGAAACTGGGTGAAGGAATAGAGTTTTAAATAGTAATAGCCTGTTTTTTTGTACAAGTACTTTTATACATAAGACAGACAAAAACCTTACCACCAAATATACCAAAATGCACCTGTTTCATCAGTGAGTTACTAATATTTCTATACCTGGAATATCATGTATGTTTTATTTACTGGATGTTTACATTTTAAGAAGGAAAATAGTTGTGTTTGTTTAAACTTGTAAACTATTGTTCCTGGAAGATATTTATACCATAAAAAATGTGTTCTTTTCTTATGACTTCACAATTCCTAAATGAATACAAGAAAGTACAAATTGCTGGGAGGAAGAATAGGCTTTACTAATTGACTGATGTCTTGATTTTTCTAAATGGGAAGATTATTTTATTTTTAACACTAAATATAGGAGCAGTTTCTTAGCAAACTTTTTTGGAAAAGTTAATGTTACGATGTGCATTAGGCTGCCCCATCGTGTATATAAATGAAGCAGATTCGATCTTTGTATTCTTAAGTTCCTCTACTTTGTAGTTGTGGCTGCAAAGAAATACAGAATTTTATATATTTAAAAACGTTTAAAATGTGACCCACAGAACATTGTAAATGGTTAAAAACTAACATGAAAATATTACAACCTAAAATAATTCTTAACGTCACAAGTGTTTCATTTTGATGATGTGCCTTTGATTTAATTTGGGACACTTTTTTAGAAGGATACATTATTCATGTCTGTAACAGTCTTTGAAGAGCTTGGAAATAAAATTTCTGCTTAATCATTTTTCTATGACAGCAATATTTTGTGTCTGATTTTGTATTAAGGACTCTTGGATTTCTGTTTGCCTGTGAGATTGAGTGCTGGAAATAAGAGAGTGAAATTCTTGTTTTTAAGTCTGTAGAATTTTACAAATGTCTTAAAAAATAGATAACTGTATAACACGAAGAAAATATCTCTATTATTGGCAACATTTGTTCTCTGAAATAGCTATATATAAACTCATAAATAAACAGAAATATCTGTGAGTGTAAGTAGTGTTACAATAGAGAAAATAGAAGTCATTAGATGGTAACTCCCTTAACTTTTAGCCACTAAACTCCTAGATCTAGTGATTGGAATCCCTTCCATTCAGTCATAATTCAGGCATCCCTTTTATAACCTATTTGTTCTCTGCATCTGTTTCACCTTCTCTGAAATTTCCCACTACCAGTGATCCTTTCTCCTTCGTCTTCAAGTTCTCTGCTGGATGCTTTCTTTCTTTCTTTCTTTCTTTTTTTTGAGACAGGGTCTCACTTTGTCACCCAGGCTGGAGTGCAGTGGCGCTATCTCAGCTCATTGCAGCCTCAGTCTCCTAGGTTCAAGTGTTCTTCCCACGTCTGCCCCCCAAGTAGCTGAGACTACAGGCGTGAACCATCACACCTGACTAATTTTTGTATTTTTTGTAGAGATGGGATTTTGCCATTTTCCCAAGTTGGTCTTGAACTCCTGAGCTTAAGCCATCCACCCACCTCAGCCTCCCAAAGTTCTGGGATTATAGGTGTGAACCACTGCACCTGGCCTCCAGTGGACCCTTTCTATCACCATTTAGCATGTTCCATTCTGTCTTAACAACAATAGCATTTTAAAAAATCCCCATTGAAAATTAAAATTCTCTTTTGATTCCACTTCCCCTTTCAGCAAATGTTTGATAAGATAGCACAATAAAACTATAAGCATCTCACTTACAGATGAATATAGATGCAAATATCCTAGATATAAACAGATAACATTCAGTAGTTATAGTAAGAGAAAATACAGCTGGATAAAACTGCTTTAACATAAGGAAATCTATCAATGTAATTCACTACTTGAATCACTTAAAGAAGGGAACCTATGCCAAGAAGTCATTTGATAAAATTCAATTGCTGTTCTGGGCCGGGCGTGGTGGCTCACTCCTGTAATCCCAGCACTTTGGGAGGCCGAGGCAGGCAGATCACGAGGTCAAGAGATTGAGACCATCCTGGCCAACATGGTGAAACCCCGTTTCTATTGAAATTCAAAAATCAGCTGGGCATGGTGGCGCGCCCCTGTAGTCCCAGGTACTCGGGAGTCTGGGGCAAGAGAATCACTTGAACCCGGGAGGCAGAGGTTGCGGTGAGCCAAGATCATGCCACTGCACTCCAGCCTGGCAACAGAGCGAGAGACCCTGTCTCAAAAAAAAAAAGAAAAGAAATAAAAAAAAAATAGCTGTTCTGAATAAAAACTAAGTGGATTAGTGAAATGAGAGTAGAAAGAAATTACTAAGATGATAAAGACAATTTTTCAAAACCAACAGCCAATATACTACATGGTGAAAGGCTGACACATTCAGGATATCAGGAACAACATAAGAATACCTTTTATCACCACTGTTATTCAGCATTGCTTTGGAAGTCTTAGCTAATGCAGTAAGCTGAAAAAATGAAATGATGTAAACATTTTAGAAGAATTATCTGTATTTATGGGTTATATAATTGTACACCTTGAAAACTCATGAGATTCTCATATAAGAAATACTTGAATTTATAATAGAATTTGGGAGGCTAACTGGATAAAAAAGACATAGGAAAATAACATTTTCTATACTGACAATAGCTGGTTTAAAATGGAAATGGAAAGTATATCCCCTTTCTACTTTAATGATACAACTATAAAAATACTTGGGAACAAACTTAACAAAAGTGCAAGGGCCATAAAAAAGATTTTATTGATGTTATAAAATGGAGTGTAAATAAATGGAGGGACATGGCAATTCTAGGATATGAAAACAATTTTGGCCAGGTGCTGTGGCTCACACCTGTAATCCTAGCTCTTTGTGGGGCCGAGGTGGGCGAATTGCTTGAGATCAGGAGTTTGAGACCAGCCTGGGCAAAATGGTGAAACCCCATCTCAACAAAAGATGCAAAAATTAGCTGGGTGTGGTGGCGTGCACCTGTAGTCCCAGCTACTTGGGGGGAAGAGACAGGAAAATCACATGAGCCCAGAAGGTTGAGGCTGCAGTGAGCTGTATTCATGCAACTTCATTCCAGCCTGGGCAACAAAGTGAAAATCTGTCTCAAAAAAACCAAACCAAAAAAAAAAAACCAACATAAAAATATAATTTCATTAAAATGTCAATCTTACTAAATAAAATTTCTGCTTAATCGTTAATCGTGTGTGTGTGTGTGTGTGTGTGTGTGTGTGTATAAAACATGAGGAGGGGATGGGCATGGTGGCTCATGCCTATAATCCCAGCCTAGGCAAGATAGTGAGACCTTGTCTCTAAGTTTTTTAAATTAAAAAAAAAAAAAAAAGCCTCTTGTAAAAATCATTACAGACCAAAAAACAAACAAAAATAAAAACCTCTTGTAAAAATCATTACAGACCAAAAAAGAAAAAAAGAAAAAGCAGAGCCAGGCATGGTATGTACTTGTAATCCCAGCTACTCAGGAGTCTGAGGCAGGAGAATCGTTTGAACCTGGGAGGCAGAGGTTGCAGTAAGCCAAGATCTCACAACTGCACTACATGTATAGGAGAGATAATGGGCTAATATCCCTAATATACAGAATATTCTGATTGTATGTGATGAGAAAAAAATGAGTAAAGGGTATGAAAAAGCAATTCACAGAGGAGAGAATCCAAACGAAAGAGCACATAACTCCACTAGTAAGCAGGGGAAATGTAAAGATAGTGATAATGAGGTATTATTTTTCAATCCCTCAAATTAGAAAACAAAAAATAAAAGGGCATATTCATTAAGAACTTACATGCCATGTTCTAAGTATTATGTGTATTAGGTCATTTACTCCTTATTGGTGTGACCTTGAACAAATCAAATTCTTTGGGTCTCAGTTTCATCACCCATAATTATTTTTAAAATTTGGATGAGAATATCTTCTTTGTCTCCTTTGCACAGATGTGGAGAGTGAGGCGCAGGTGAGTTGAACATCATCCATAATCCAACAGTTAATGGATGATAGAACTACTATCCGATGTTGAGCAGTGCAGCTCTAGAGCCCACACCCTAAACCACTGTGCTGTGTACCATTGCTGGTGAGGATGAAGGAGACTGGGCAGTTTTATACCTTATTAGGGTGTAATGTGCTATATAACCCTTTGGGAGAGGAATTTGGCAAAATCTCTGTAAATCCCAAACAAGATTGAGGAGTCTGAGATCAGATTAACCCTCATGGCTTCAACTTAACTGTCATTCAGTTTTGGAGAGGCATGGTACAAGGAAGCAAAAATAAATAAATACAGAAATAAAGCATGAGGATTATGTCTATAGAAGAACATTGGATGTAGTTACTGGTACGTGGAACTAACTGGAAACAAATAGATCAGAACCCATCAAATTTTTGAGGGGATTTGAGAAAATGGCCCTAAAACTGTTGAAGTTGAATAAACTTAACTCGAGGCCCTTAAACTTGCATTTCAGAAAGTAAGTGGAGAAAGCTTTGTAGTCCCTAAGGAAGACACTCTCTGAAGGGGTCCAAGGAGAATAATGGATAAGGGAGGACTTCCAGAGGGAGGAGCTGAGGATGGGGTGAGGATGGAAAACCATGGATAAGGGTTTCTTCCAGAGGGTAAAATGACGACCTACCAGAGGAGGGCCTTCACATCTGCACGGCTGGATTTCAGAATGCGGACCACTGACTTCCGTGTGTCTCTCGTTCTTTCCCCTTCTACAAGGGAAGTTCATTGAGTCTCCCGCTCTTGTGTTTTTAATATTGGTATGTGAGAGTGGGGGAAATAACAATAGATAACCAAAAAGTTTCTAGGTCACTAGACTTTCAGGAGCCATATCTAGCCCCGATGGGGAAAAACGAGCATTACCTCATAATCCTGGCCTTTGAGCTGCCTGCAGTGACTAGCTGAACTTTGGTTTTCCTCTCTTGAGGTGGGACTCATTGTATTCTGTGTGTGAGAGGATAAATGAAATGGCTATTTGGGGACCAGAATGGTAGAGTGCAGTAGAGAAGAGACTTTCTAGCTCTTCACCAAATCCTATTTCTTTTTCTTTCTGGGCACCCTGCTAGAGAGATTACAATTTGCAGCCTCTTTTCTAGTTAGATGTGGCCATGTGCCTCTGGGCAGTGGAATGTTTGTGCTCTTCCCTTGTTTGCTGTCTGTTTGGAAGTAAATACCCTGGGTGGGCTGGCAACTGTATGTTGAAGATGACAGGCTCTCTCTGTGACTCTGTGGAGTGGAGTACTCTCCTTGCCCTAAGCAAGTGATTTCAAGTGGTCAAGAAATAAATTTCTCAATGTTAAGCCACTGAGGTTTCAGGGCTTTTCTGTTACAGCACCTAGTACTACTGTAACAAATACAACCTAGAAAACTATCTATGATATAATAAGTACAGTCTTCCCTTAATATACGTGGGGGATTGGTTTTAGGATGCGCCCCTCCACCCCACTCCAGTTTACAAAAATCCACTCATACCAAGTCTGGCTGTTGGCCCTGCAGAACCTGTGTATACGAAAAGTTGGCCCTCCCTATAAGTAGGTTTTGCAACTGGCAAATACTGTATTTCCTTCCTTCCTTCCTCCCTCCCTCCCTCTTTCTTTCCTCCCTCCCTCCCTCCTTCCTTCCTTTCTTCCCTTGTTTTTTGTTTGTTTGTTTGTTTGTTTTTTTATGGAGTTTTGCTCTTTGTTGCTCAGGATGGAGTGCAATGGCATAATCTCGGCTCACTGCAAGCTCCACCTCCTAGGTTCAAGCGATTCTCCTGCCGCAGCCTCCCGAGTAGCTGGGATTACAGGAGCACACCACAATGCCCTTCTAATTTTTGTACTTTTTAGTAGATGCGGGGTTTCACAATGTTGACCAGGCTGGTCTTGAACTCCTGACGTCAGGTGATCTGCCCACCTCAGCCTCCCAAAGTGCTGGCATTACAGGTGTGAGCCACCCCGCCTGGCCAAAATACTGTATTTTCTATTCACAGGTTGTTGAAATAAATCCACCTGTGAGTGGACCTGGTAATTCAACCCTTTTTGTTCAAGAGTCAACCATATAACATTAAAGAAGTGGTAGCTTCAGCTTAGCGAAGTTGAGTTGACATCATAGCCACATACCATGTCTTATATCCAAATATTCCCCATGTTCAATGTGGTTGATATTTACAGCTTCACAGATGATCATCAACTGTCATCTAAATCAAATGGCTTAACTTTTAATTTCCCACTGCTTCAAATTAAATTCATTTTTCTTCATAGTAATGCTAAAACTAAATAGGCTCAAATCATCACAACAGAATCCCTTATCTAGCTTTTTGTTTCCTAAGTTAAGGTGTTTCTATTTAGTGGCAGGGGCAGAGAAGAATGGTGGATTGGTTATATTGACACTTTGGGTGTAGATAGATGGTGGTGAGTTTAAGATGTTCTGAGAAATTATGGCAAAAATCTTCACATGGGAGTTGATATGCGCAGAAACTGCCATAGAGATGGTTTTTCTCTTTGATGAGAAGCAAGTGCGACTGATGATGACTACCATTCTGCTGGAATGCAGTGGCATGATCTCACCTCACCACAACCTCCATCTCACAGGTCCAAGTGATCCTTCTGCCTCAACCTCCTGAGTAGCTGGGATTACAGGTGTGCACTTCTACTTCTGGCTAACTTTTTTATTTTTAGTAGAGATGAGGTTTCACCATGTTGGCCAGGCTGGTCTCGAACTCCTGACCTTGAGTGATCTGCCTGCCTCAGCCTCCCAAAGTGCTGGGATTACAGGCATGAGCCACCACATCTGGCCATGACTACTATTCTTCAGTAAGGTATACTGTGTTCTTTCTGTCCCTGCCAAAAATTGCAGTCTAAAGCCTTTTGTTCAAAATTTGTTTGGATTATTATCCTGTATCGAACAGATATTTGTTAAAAGTTCCTTTAATTTTTATTTATCTAGTTATTTACCTAGAAAAAGCTTGTCTTAGCATTTCTACATAAGATTTTTTTTAAAAAGATGGTGACTGGAATATCACCATAAGTCCTCTGTGGAAACAAAACAATTCCATATATCATGTTAAGTTTACCCTAACCGATTGAGGGATGGTATTTACCTATAAAATCAAACAGTTCCAAAATACTTTCTATCAACAGGATGGCTGGAAATCCCATAACAGTGGGATTGCATCCCATAGGAGTAGCATAAACTTCCCCTCACAGCTCCCTTAATTCTAGATTGTTACAGGATGTAATGCACATTTTTTTTTACCTTCTCATTTTGCAGGTCTCTTAGTGTTACCAGATAATGCTGCAAATACACTTTCTCTTTTTTTGCCATTTAATATAGATCATGGGTCCAAAATGAACCCACAGGTTGATCCCTTTCTTTATGGGTATTATGTTTGAATTAGGAATAAGTCCAACAATTGCCTCAATACATGTCTTTTTTTTTCAGCTCTCATTCTGGATTACTATAGTTTGCACTCTTCACCCCACTCAACCCAGGCTACTCCACTTATTAAAATTGTTGGATCCCTTGTTTTAGGGCAGGCCTAATTATTGGGGGTATATAAGGAGCCTCCTATTGTGAGAGGCAAGGAAATGGGACATCCTGGTGTTTTTCCCCAGTTATATTCTGAGTCTCAGTGGCAAGGGAAGGAAGATCTTATGCCCATCCACAATTGGAAGAGACAGCTGATGTTTGGTGAGGCCCAGACTTGGGCTGGGCTTAAGGACTTGGAGTAAAGCCCCTAAAAAGACCTCAGAGGTGAGCATCACTATCACCAGCAATGAATTGAAGGGCAAGCAGTTCCCGTTAGAACCCTACGCGGATGTTGTATTTTGTGCTGCATTCTCACACTGTATGCCATATTTCATATAGTATTTTTCTGTATCCTTTTATGTTTAGATACACAAATACCATTGTGTTTCAATATTCAGTACAGTAATGTACTATACAGGTTTGTGGCCTACGAGCAATAAGTTATACCATACAGCTCAGGTGTGTAGTCGGCTACCCCACCTGGGTTTGTGAATTATGCTCTATCATGTCCACACAATGATGAAATCGCCTAATGATGCATTTCTGAGAATGTATTCCTATCGTAAGCATGCGTGATGGTAAAACGGTAGTAGAAAGAGGAAAGTAGGACAGGCACTGTTAAGTCAAGTTAAGCTTGTTTCAAAAAGGAAGAAGTGATTAATAGTATCCAGTGCTGAAGAGAGGTCAATTAAGGTGATGTCTAAATGTCCTTTGGATCTAAGAAGGTAGAGGTTAATTATGGTAGTGATAGGGTGATAATTTCAGAAGTCAGGAAATAAAGGTGGATTATACTTGTGGTCTTCAAACATTTTTGCTTATATGCAACCTAAATGAAATAATGTCAGCCCTGTGTATCTCCATGTTACAGTTGGCATCTAAATGTTTATCACAAGTTTATGTATAATATATATCATAAGTTTATATATATCATAAGTTTAAATATATATATAATTTAATATATAATTTTATTAAAATTATAGCATTTTAACATGAAATTATTTCATTCTTCTTTTAACTATATTCAGTGGAATACAAATACCATCATCGTTTGAAACCTACCGTCATCCATTTAGAAATATACAAACCATACTCTCCTTCAGTCAGAAATGTTACGTGATTCTTTTTTCTTCTCTAAAATCATACTACCAATTTACTTTCCCCACAAAATTTAATCCCGTCTCAATTACCCTTTTATTGCCCCTCATCTCCAAAGTCATACTTCACTGGTTTTGTGAAAATGGATCTGGATCCTTTAAATATCTTTTCTTTGCCAATTGGCATAATGCTGATTTGTTCATAGAGGGTGTTGGAGAGATATTCCAGGAGGAAGGAATGGGTATGTCTTCCTGGGTTTCTCCTGGGTATATCTTCACATGGTTTTCTCCAATGCTAGGCAAAGTGCAGCTTTTTCTAGCTCTTCATGAAGGCCGTAGTGCTGTAGCTGGGAGCCTCAGACAATGTGGCTCTGAGTCTTAGCCCAGGCTGCTGCTCTTCATACCCTCTCCTCAGCGCCTCATGCATACTTGCTGGAGCCCTACAGCGATGGCCATTTAGCAAGTCAGTCAACTGACCTTTGCTCTGCACCAAAGCCCAGAGTTTTCCAAGCCCAAGCTGTACACAGAAGTGTGTTAGGTTTCTACAGAGGGCAGCCTGTTTATTTCCTGGTTCCAGCAATGCCTACAGTGGTGCCACAACTCTCTCTACGTCCCCCACCTCCATCAACTCTGGCTCTGCTGTGTGCAAAAGGTTTTTTGCCCACAGCCCTCCTGTCATGAACATTGTGTGCTCTAGGCCTTATCCTGCCTACCAGCCTTGGCTTGCCAATGCCCCAAAGGGTTGTTCTTGTTTTCCCAGCAATTATGGACCAATTCTGGCCCCAAATAAACTAAAATTTCTTTGTTGTCCAGTGGGCTACAACCACATCTTCTACAAAGAGGTCTTCAAATAGGTGACCAGGTTTGTCTTTCTTTTGGGCTCTCCCTCAAGTTTAGGGTACCCTTAGAGTTCTCATTCACAGCTTAATACTTTTTTATATTAAATTTCCCCTGTTTAAATTACCGTGCAGTTTCTCTCTTGGTTGAACCCAGATTGATGCAAATCCTAATGTAATGTTTATGCTTGAAAGCCTTTTATGATCAATCTATCATACTTCTATGTAATAGGATATAAATAAATTGAAATAATTTAAAAATATTTCCTGTGACCTTAAGACTCTAAGTTAAATGTTTTTTCTCAATTACTAATTCAATTTAAGTACAAGTGTTCAAAACCACATAAATATACTATAAATTTTGATAATTAAATATGAAAAGAAAATATATATTACAAATGCATGATATACTTAACTAAGAGGGTAGAGAAAGGGGGGCTGACTTTGGAAACGACTGGAATTCTAAAGACAAACAAATTGTTCATAAGCCTTGTACACTAGTTGGTGAAGTTGCTTCTCATGGGGTATGGGTTAACAAATCTGAACCTACCACAGATATATATTGGGATTGAACAAAAAAGTAAATGGATAGAGGATGGTGGGAGTTAAGTGTCTCACTGTTGGAGTTGGGGGTCGGTTTACAGATAAGCAAGCAGGGAAGCTATAATGAACCATGTGGTACTGGATTAGAATACAAATGTAAGAATGAACTCATGTTTATCTTTCTTTTTTTTCTTTTTTCTTTTTTTTGAGATGGAATCTTGCTCTGTCGCCAGGCTGGAGTGCCATGGCATGATCTTGACTCACTGCAGCCTCCGACTCCCTGGTTCAAGTGATTCTCCTGCCTCAGCCTCCTGAGTAGCTGGGATTACAGGCACATGCCACCATGCCTGGCTAATTTTTTTATTTTAGTAGAGACAGAGTTTCACTATGTTGGCTAGGATGGTCTTGATCTCCTGACCTCGTGATCCACCTGCCTCGGCCTCCCAAAGTGCTGGGATTACAGGCATAAACCACTGTGCCCGGCCGAACTCATGTTTATCTTAATATAGATACTGATGGATAGATGTAGATAAACTTTTAGATAGATGTATATACAGAGATGACTATAACACATCTATTTTTAGCTCTGTTTCCTTAGAGGGCCTTGGAGCAAGGACACTTCAGTAGCAATGAGCATATCCAGTGCCCAGATTTTGGTGGCTAATACCATTCTCCAATAGAGAGTACTAGAGCTCCTTGGAGAAATGACTGATTCTAGAGCTGGGGCAAGGAATATACTAGATGAGTCTTGATATCTTGTAATGTGAGAAAGTAAAGAAGTGTTCAAAAAACAAAATGGTGGGGATTTATCTAAGGAACATAGGAGCAAACTGAAAGAGCTCCCATTGGCTAAACCTAGAATAATTTGAACTTTTTTTTTTTTTGAGGCAGAGTCTAACTCTGTTGCCCAGGCTGGAGTTCAATGGCATGATCTTGGCTGACTACAACCTCTGCCTCCTGGGTTCAAGAGATTCTTGTGTCTCAGCCTCCCAAGTAGCTGGGATTACAGGGGTATGCCACCACACCTGGCTAATTTTTATATTTTTAATAGAGATACGGTTTCACCATGTTGGCCAGGCTGGTCTGGAACCCCTGACCTTAAGTGATTCACCTTCCTCGCCCTCCCAAAGTGCTGGGGTTATAGGCATGAGCCACCACACCTGGCCAATAATATTTTTTAAATGTCATATTGAATTATAAACCTGTCTTAGTCCATTTTATGTGGTATAACAGAATACTACAGACTGGGTAATTTATAATGAAGAGAAATTTATCTGGCTCACTGTTCTGGAGGCTGGGAAGTCCAAAAGCATGGCATGAGCATCTGGCAAGGACCCTCTTGCTGTGTCATTCCACGGAAGAGACAAAAGGGCAAGAGAGTGCAATAGGGCAATAGAGAAAGGGGGCTCAACTCATCCTTTTTATCAGGAACTCACTCCTGTGGTACTAACTAACCAACTCCTGCAATAATACCATTAATTCATTCATGAAGGCAGGGTCTAATAAGCTCTTAAAGATCCTTCCTCTCAAAACTGTTGCATTGGGAATTAAGTTCTCAACATTTGCCTATTGGGGAACATGTTCAAACCATAGCAAACCCTTAGTATACATAAATATCTATGAGTAAGTACTATATAATAAATAATTGAATAAGTAAATAAATTGGGGGAGAAGAGATAAATCTCCTGTACAGAAAGCTTCCAAATAATTTATATAGATACCCTTTCCTCAAGGAGGTGGAATATAAATTCCTACCCCTTAAGTGTGGACTACACTTTAGCAACTTATTTCCAAAAAGTACAATATGGAAAAGGGTAGGAAGTAACTTTTTAATGGGAAACCTGGCAAATGGTACCTTATCTAGGTGATCAAATTTAACATAATCAGTGGTAAGTCATGTTGATAACATGTACCTTTGCTACTATGTATTGAGAATGAAACTTTAACTCTGTAGTTTTCCTCCTCAAAGCGCATAACCCAAGTCTAATCATGAGGAAAACATCAGACAAATCCAAATTGAGCAATATTCTATAAAATACCTGACCAGTATTCCTGAAAACTTCAAGGTCATAAAAAAAAGGCAAGTTTGAGAAACTGTCACAGCTAAGAGGAGCTTAAGGAGACATGATGGCTAAATCTAACAATATATCCTACATGAGGGTATATATATCCTATATAAGGATATATCCCTACAGGAGATCCTATAACATAAATAGGACATTAAAGAAAAACTAATGAGTTCTGAATAAAGGATGGACTTTAGTTAATAATAATGTATCAATATTGGTTCATTAGTTGTGACCAATGTACCATAGTAATAGCAATGTAAGATATTAATAATAGGAGAAATGTGGTGTTTTATATTTGGGAACTCTTTATACTATTTTTGTAAATTTTCTGTTAATTTACTCTAAAGTTGAAAGTTTATTTAAATTTTGGCTAAGCATGGTGGCTCACGCCTGTATCCCAGCACTTTGGGAGGCTGAGGTGGGTGGATCACCTGAGGTCCGGAGTTCGAGACCAGCCTGACCAATCTCGTGGAACGCTGTCTCTACTAAAAATACAAAAAATCAGCCGGGCATGGTGGCTTGCGCCTGTAGTCCCAACTACTCAGGAGGCTGTGACAGGAGAATTACTTGAACCCAGGAGGCAGAGGTTGCAGTGAGCCGAGATCACACCACTGCATTCCAGCCTGGGTGACAGAGCAAAATTCCAACCCCCAAAAAAACACTTTATTTAAATTTTAAAAAGTAAATGTAATGGAAATGCATCTCTTAGTGAGAAGAATGGGATGTTATGGTGGTTTAATTAAAGGAGATTTTGCTGATCCCAATATTTCAAATTGTTCCTTTATTTACTGCTCTGGTAATATTTAGATCTTAGGTCTTGGACCTTAGTAAGATTCAGGATGGGTGACAGATATATATTTATTTTACAAAGTGGAAGGACAATTGTAAAAGTGGAGGATGGAAAAAAAGAGAACCATTGTGATGTGTAGGTCTCAGGTGTGTTCTCTGGCTTGGGAAAGAGTGCCTGTGGAAATTGAAGCACTGGAAATTTACTCTTCTACAACTGTTGGTGCCTATGTACTCACTCCTTGAAGTGTCTTTGTAATATGCTCTAATGGTAGGTGTACCTCAGTCTAAAGACTTCTGATATATATCATCTTGAGAAGTTCAGCTGTGAAAGAGAACAGAGCAGGAGTAGTCAGAGAGGATATGAAGTCTAGAAAAGCTTCCTTCAGAAGCTTCAGTACATTTAAATGTCAAGGGGAAGGCCATTGTTGAGGGGAGGAAGGAAGGGAAACTGCATGTGGACTTCAGGTTTAGCCTCAGAGTTTTGAACATGGTTTAGAGAAAGTTCTATATAGAGGTTATATGCACAGCTCAATTTATAATAAAATGTCCTTTGTGTCCCATTTACAATGTTAACATTATAACATTATCATTATTATGGTCACTGCCTTGCATACTTTTGTCAGCTCCCTTGCCCCACTCTCACTTTTGCTTCCTTACACAATCTTGACTAAGCCGCAGCCTTTTTTTTTTTTTTTTTTTTTTGAGATGAGTCTGGCTCTGCCGCCCAGGCTGGAGTGCAGTGGCACGATCCCAGCTCACTGCAAGCTCCGCCTCTCCGGGTTCACGCCATTCTCCTGCCTCAGCCTCCCGAGTAGCTGGGACTACAGGCGTCTGCCACCATGCCCCGGCTAATTTTTTGTATATTTAGCAGAGACGGGGTTTCACCGTGTCAGCCAGGATGGTCTCGATCTCCTGACCTCGTGATCCGCCCGCCTCAGCATCCCAAAGTGCTGGGATCACAGGTGTGAGCCACCGCGCCCGGCGCTGCAGCCCTTTAAATGCAATTCTCTGTCTTTGTTTTCCTCCTTTCTGCTGAGCACCCCTCCTCCATTTGTGACCTATTTAATGCTCTCACTTCAGAGTCATGATCACTAATTTAAGAGGATCTTTATATTTTCTGGCCAACATACACTATAGTTCCCCATTCCCTTCACTCTCTCACTCTTCTAGGTGACTGTTTCATAAATTATTTCTTCTCAAATCTCCAACACCATCTCCTTCTTCACTCTCAGCTTCCTCGCTTTCGTATCACTGAGGTTGAAAGTGACTCTAGTTTGTCCTGGCAAATTCCAGTTTATCTTCCCCATTTTGCTTCCAACTCTCCTGACAATGAGCTTGGCTGACCTGAAGTGACTTCAGGCCCAACACCAGATGCAAAGGCAACTGTCTTACATAACTTTTAAAGCAGTTTCCACATTTGTACAAGGCCTCATCCTTATAATAAACCCTTTATTCTGTAATACTCAGTGGTTCTGCTTTTCTGATCAAAGACACAGAAAAGTTAAGAGGAAAAAAATAGAAGCAATCAGAACAGAATGACCATAATCTCCCACCACATCTATCTGTATCTCTGCCTATAATCTCAATGGTTCTTCTTATGTCTGTGGACCAACTCTCTATGGTCTTAGCCAAGACCAACTCCCTCCTTTTCTGCACTATATCCCATGTCTTTTCACCTTCCCAGGGACTTCTGTCCAGCAAATCTCTGTCTCTGTCTCCATTAGCATTTGCTCCTGTACTGGAGCATTCCATCCCATCCATTTATTTAAAAACACTGTGAGATTTTTCTGTTAAAACTACCTTCTCTTGACTTCTTCCTCTAGCCAATACCCCATCTCTCATCTATACAGCAAAAGTTTCAGAAAGAGTTGTCTAAACTCCCCATCTCCTGTTTTCCTTTCCTGTGCTTTCTGGAATCTATTATAATCAGGCTTTTGCCCCACCATTGCTCCGAACACTGCTCCTATCAAGATCACCAAAGAGCTCCACACTGGTAAATCCGATGGTTCTCTTTCCTCCTCTCATTTGATTTGTCAATAGCAGTTGACACAACTGATTACTCTCTCCTTCTGGAAACATCTTCTTCATCTGGCTTTCAGGAAATCTGGTTTTTCTCCTACATCACCGATCGCTTCTTCTCAATCTCCTTTCTATTTTCCTCTATTTCTGTCTAATGTGGTCCCATGGCTTGGTGGTTGAAATTTTTCTATTTTCTATCTATATTCACTACTTTGGTAATCTCATCTATTTTTATAGCTTTAAACATCATCTATACTTTGATGACTCCCAAATTTATACTTTCCAGATTTGTATTTTCTATTGAACTTGAGACTTACATAATACAAATACCTACTTAGTATCTCCACTTGGAAGTCTAGTAGGTATTTCAAATTTAACTTGCCCAAAAACTGAGCTCCCAAGCTCTGTAAAGTATACCTTTGTCATAATCTTCCCCATTGCAATAAATGACAACGTCATTCTTCTTAGGTCACAAACCTTGGTGCTATCCCTGATTCCTCAGCTGTACCTTCAAAATATATCCAAATGTATAAAGAATGACAACCTTTGTATTTATTACTCTATCTCCCACTGTTAAAAGTTTTATAAAGAATGACAACTTTTGTATTTATTACTCCATCTCCCACTGTTAAAAGTTTGAGAATGTGTCTGTCCATATATTTTTCATGACAAAGTTGGAGTCAGCCTAAATGTTCATTAGTGAGAGAATGATTAAATATATCATGTCAGATTATATTAAGCAGCTGCTAAGAAGAATATGTATCCAGTAGTGCTGCTATAATATGACACAGGCATTCCTAAAAATCACCAAGCTATATAAAATCACACAATAACCACCACAGGGGGTGTGGGAAAATGGAGTTGGGGCTTAATATTAAAAAATTTTGCCAGTAACATTAAAGAAAAGACAGAAATCTAAAGAAAATAATAGCACACTTTTAAACATGTTAAATGATTAAGGAATACACAAATACTATAATACATTTGGCTCCTTACCTTGAAAAATACTCAAAGTTTGCTCTTGAGCCTGTGGGCCCCACTGTCTCACTGGCCAGCCCTGCCTAGCAACCATGGTTGGTACCCTTTTTGCTCAAGGAAAAAAACAAAAGAGAGATAGAAAAAGAGTGGGAGAATAAATAGAGAAAAATGGCAGAGACCTGAGAAGAAAGTGGGGAACAATTAAAGAAAGGGGAAGGTAGGAAGCTGCTTAGTCAAGTTGCAACTGGTGAGTTACTGTGAGGTGGTAGCAGGTGGGCTATCTAGCCAGAAAGTTGAGACACCGAATGTGGCATTAGCTACATTGTGTGGCTCAATGACCCTGTGAAGTGTGGTGTGTGTGTTTTCTGTATTCCTATCCAGCTTATTTCAGTTGGGTATCATTTTTGAGTTCACCTAGTGTTTCTTGTGAACAAAATTGCATATCAGAATGTGAAATTCATCTTATGCCCACATTATTCCCTGATACAGTGATCATTTTGGAAAATTTTTGAATTTTCAAAGGTCTGTTTTTAGAAAACAGAAATGGAGTTGTGCAACATATAGTATTTTATATATTGTTTTCCCCTCTTTTTTTTTTTTTTTTTTTACTTTATGTTATGGACATCCTGCCTTGTCAGAGCACACAGACTTACTTTCTTCTAATGGTTTCATGGTATTCTATAGTCTAAATTGTTGGTCTGTTCCCCTACTGATAGCATTTTTATTGTCTGTAATTTTTAACTATTACAAATTATATGGTATTTTATTGTGTAATTGGATATTTCTTTAAGACAGATTCCTGGAAATGTGGTTGTTGAGTCAAAAGATACGAGCATTTTTCATCTTAGTGGGTTTACACAAATTGCGCTAAAGAAGCTGTACAAACAATATAGGAAAGTATTCTTTTCTTCAATATGTAGATATTGGATAGTATGAATTTTCAAAAATTTTGGCAACTGATAGGTGAAAAAACAGTAACATTGTTTTAATTTGCATTTGTCTAATAAGTAATGAAACTTCATTGTGTTTCAAATGTTTATTGACAATGTTTTTTTTTTTTTTTTCTGAGGAAATATCTATTCATATATTTTGCCCATTCTTCTATCAGGTTGTCTTCTATCAGTTTGTAGGAATTCTTTAAATATGAGGAATGTGAACTTTTTTTCCTATTATCTGGGTTGCAAATACTTCATCTTAGTCATTTGTTCTTAAATTGTGTTTACAGAAAACAATGCTTTAAGTTGGAAGTTTTCTAACTTCAATTTTGTCCTAGGTTTTAACTTTCTTGATGTGGGAGGGTTAACTCTAGTGATCTTCACTTCCTGACTCAAAGGGTCAGGCTGTGATGGAGACTCATTTAAATGGCTTGTGTGTAGGGGTGTCTGGAAGACATTTTGGATCTTATGATAATTATTTTACTAATGGATAAATTAGAATATTTAACTTACAAAGATACAAACCATAGGGCAGAATACATATTATGAATATTTAATACAGAAACACTGAGACATGTAGGAACAATCGCATTTTCTTTAGTGTATGAGCAAATCTAAATAATTTTGCTAGTGGATTAGCGTCAAAAACAGTAGAATATTGCATGTAACATTGCTCTTCTCCTCCTTCAAAAAAACCTCAGCCGAGTCTGCCCATCAACTCTACCCGGGACTTTTTCATAGGCTAGACGTGGTTTTTTGAATTGTGGTACTTGTGAGTACATAAAACCTGTTAAAAGTAGAAAAAGGAAAACCATTTTATTGCTCACAATAGTAAAGTATAGGTTTTTTTCTTTTCCTTTTTTTTTTTTTTTTTTTGAGACAGAATTTTGCCCTTGTCACCCAGGCTAGAGTGTAGTGGCACAATCTTGGCTCACTGCAACCTCTTCCTCCTGAGTTCAAGCAATTCTCCTGCCTCAGCCTCCCGAGTAGCTGGGATTACAGGCACCTGCAACCACGCCTGGCTAATTTTTTGTATTTTTAGTAGAGACACGTTTTGCCATGTTGGGCAGGCTAGTCTCAAACTCCTGACCTCAGGTGATCCACCCCCCTCGGCCATTCAGAGTGCTGGGATTACAGGCGTGAGCCAACACGCCTGGCTGAAGTATAGGTATGTTTTCCTCACTGTTCAAATGGATTTTGTGTCTTCATCATCTATCTACAAAGTGTCAAAATTTCCCACTGGGATAAAATAATAACTATTAAAAAGTGTGTTTTTAACATAAATGCCTCTGAACCTAATGGCCCGGTATTAAAAATTAGTGATAAATGCATATATTTTTATGCTCATGCCTTGTACAAGTAGTTAAATCTCCCTGGATTTCAATTTTCTCTTCTGTGAAATGAAAAGTTATAATACGCAATCTCTAAGTTCTCTTCTAATTTTAACATTTTTAAGCAAAAACAATCCAAAATGGTTGGGGAAGCAAGTCAGGCAGGGCTTCCTAATTCCTGAAAGTTTCCAGTAAGTCCTCATTAATTAGGATATAAATTAGAGGCTCATTTTGACAGACTTTGAACCTGAAACAAAGACATATTGCCTGGTCTCCGTGCACCTTGTATCCATTTTTGTGGTGAGAGTGTATACAATTCTGTCAGTTGTTTTTTTTTTATTCTTCTTTTTTTTTCCTGGTTTGCCCTTGTATTCCTGACTGTGGCTTTTTTTCACTTGGGCTAATTTTCTTCTCATGAACATATACCCTCTAGGGAATACCATTTTCACTAGGGACATATTTCTTTTCAGGGAGAGATTATGTGTTTAGGAATCTATCTGTAAATTCATGTCTTTAAAGGCATGTCTGGAAAACAAATCTTTAACTCCAATTGAGGAGCTAAAGAATCCTAAGTAAACAAGTAGATGAAATACAAGGAATATTAATGATGACAGGACCTTGGTCCTTCGCTGTAAAGCTGTGGGAGAACCTGGACTACCAGTAGCATGCTGGTAAATGTTTAACAACCAGCTCTCGGGGTGGTGTGGGGGAAACAAGGAAAGGCCTGATTTGTAGCATCTGCCAATTTTTCTGATATGAAGACCCCCACCATGGCTGATTTTAAGCTACCAATGTGATAGAAGCAATGTTTTTTTCTGGCTATCAATCTCTCACAGCCAATTCTAAAATTTCTAAAAATGCTTAAATTTCTTTTTCTATAGCTGCCAGGAAGCTTTCCCATGAAATGAATGTATATTTTGCACCTATTTAATAACTCCAATTTATTATCCATATATTATTATTCCTATGTTAGTATCCATGTGTTCAATTATAAAGCACACACAAATTTCCAGTTAACCAATACAAAGTGTCCCAAGTACATTCACAGATGAAAGCAGTTTTGAAGAGATTACCAGCATTTTGGACATTATAAGCAAAATTCACTACATCCTTGCCAAGTTGGATAAAGAATCATCATTAATAAATGGAAGGAGTAAATAATAAACTGACCACAATGCAGTTGTCAGAAATAACAAAAGTTCAAAAAACCCCAACAACATGAGAAAAACCCCACTCTTGGCTGAAAGAAAAAATTTATAATAGATCAATAAGGAAAAAATAAAAATTAGAATACCATATTTAAAAATAGTATTAGTAGCTCATATTCAGCTGCCATTCCGGAGTCTTTAATATGCCATTTTTAATACTCTTGCTTTTAAGTTTTCCCTCATGAGCTTGATCCTTGACCCATAGCTGTAATGTGAAATTTATTCTAAGCCCTGATGAATGATAGGTGGTGATCATGTAAGAACTCAGCTTATATGGCTTTTTTATATATGATACATTTACGTGAAAAATCCCAGATTTGGATACTTACAGAGGCTGATTATGAAATCAGTAAAATGGAAAACTAAAAATCATGAAACAGTTTCAATAATTATCCCTGGGGATATAATCTCATAATTGCAAGAGTTAGGGTACCATTATTGAAAAGTTTAAAAGGCAGGGTGGGGTGCAGTAGTTCACACCTGTAATCCCAGCACTTTGGAAGGCTGAGGCAGGCGGATTGCTTGAGCCCAAGAGTTTGAGACCAAACTGGGCAACATGGCAAGACCTTGCCTTTACAAAAAACACAAAAATTAGCTGGGTGTGATGGTGCGTGCCTTTCGTCCCAGCTACTCAAGAGGTTGAGGAAGGATGATTCAGCCTGGGTGATACAGCAAGACTCTGTCAATAATAATGATAATAATAATAATAAGTTTTAAAAGCAATGTATTTTGTTAAACAGACATGACAAAAAATAAAAATAAAGCAATGTAGTAAGCAATTATATCATGGAGATCCCATATATACACTTCAGGACAAATGGAAAATTATCTTGAGGTTATGGGTTATGCTAATGGCTTTGGATAAATTTTCCAGGGCTGTGCCAATATTAATTCAAAAAGTGTTGTATCTTAAACAATGTATTTGGAGGTAATGATGTACAATGGAAACCAGTTAAATAAAATTTGTCATATTGAATGTAGATATTAGTATCAAAGAGTCATGTGAAATGTTTGAATAAAATTATTTCATGGAAATAACTTGGAAATTGGAAGAAATTAATGTTTCTAAATTGACATTATTTTATAGAGTATGTGATTTAAAAAATATAACTAAATTAATGAATTAAAATATAGGTAGATGTTTGACTATTCTAGTCATATACCTATAAGCTTTAAGCTTTTTCTAACATTTAATGTTAGAATTTATTTTAAAATGACTTCTGGGTCTTCTCATTGAAAAAGGGATAAAATCTTATGGGAGATTATATACTGGAGTGCCCTGTGTTCAAGAACATATAGTAATTCACATGTATATTTTGTTTCAGAGTAGAAAAATATGAAATTTTCATCCAGTTTATGAAGTTAGCCTAACCTTTATGTCAAAATGTGATAAGGCACAAATAAAGAACACAATCTAATATCATGAATGTGGACATGAAAATCATAAATAAATATTAGCTACTGTATTTAACAGCGTGTTAAAAGAATCTCTTAGGCCGGGCCCAGTGGCTCACTCCTGTAATCCCAGCACTGTGGGAGACCAAGGCGGGTAGATCACTTAAGCCCAGGAGTTCGAGACCAGCCTGGACAACATAACAAAACCCTGTCTCTACCAAAAATTGCAACAAATTAGCCAGGCATGGTGGTGTGTGCCTGTAATCCCAGCTACTTGGGAGACTAAGATGGGAGGATCACTTGAGCCTGAAAGGTAGGGGTGGCAGTGAGCCGATCATGCCACTGCACTCCAGCCTGGGCCACAGAGGGAGACCCTGTCTTCCAAAAAAAAAAAAAAAAAACATCTCTTAGACAAGGTAGCATGAAATATTAAATAAAACAAAAATATAAAAATTTAAAAAAAGAATCATCCCTCAAAAACCAGTTATGTTTATCACAGAAATGGCAAAGATAATTTAATACTAGTAAACCTGTGAATATAATCTTTGACATGAATAGGTCAATAGAGAAAACACATTTGACTTTTCCCAATATGTACTAAAATGAGTTTGGATAAAATTTAGCATCTATTTTTCACAGAAGTTTTTACAAAACTAGACACAGAATACTTCCCATTAAAGTGAGGAACCAAACAAGTTATGACTATTAAACTAGAGCAAATCCAAGTATTACAAGTCCTGGAGCTCTTATACAATCTGGGAGGTCTTTTTAAAACAAAACAAAGAATACAAGATTTTCCTGGCCCCTCTCAGGCCTCACAAAAAAACCTATGAAAAAAAGAAGTTTGAAACTTCAGCTTCCCTCTGCCCTCCCCTTTTTCTCCTATCCCGGGGAGGGCCACCTTTGTATGGCCGTTAGAACTTAATATTTTGTTTTAGATGCTTGGGCCAGTGCAATACGAAATGACACTGAAAGAAAAGCTAGAATCACTAGAAATAAGAAAATTAAATTGTTCTTTTAAAAATTTGATATGCTTAAATGTTCAGACAACTCAAAAACATCCACCAGAATGGAGCTAATAATAGTGCCTATTTAATAGAATTGTTAGAATTAAAGTAAATAATCCAATAAAGGACTTAGAATAGAGACTGGCACCTAATTAGGCTCTTTTAATAGATGTTAGTCAATTAAATATACCTACCCCACAAAGAGGTTAATTTTCTAATTCACTGATTCCTCTGTTTAATCTTTGTTGATTTTAGTCTCCTGCTTTACTTATAGTTGCACTGCTTTTATTTTTAACTTCTTAAGTTGAATGCTTAGTTCACTTAAGGCTATAAGAATTTAACACAGTATATTTTCTTTGCATTTATTTTAGAGTTTAGATTTTCTCTTTTACCCAACAGTTATTAGAGAAGTTTTTTAAGTGTAGTAATTAAAACAAAAAAAAAAAAAAGTTAAATTTGGAGATGGTTTTCTCTTTTAAAATTAAATTTGAGAGTAATTTTATCAACTATTGGATAGTGTTACCTGTTAATGATTCCTTGTCTCCTGAGTTAAATGAAGATTCAGGATGCCTTTTCTGTCCTAAACTTTTTCCAGCTCTTTGGTAGAAATAAAGGCTGTTGAATTCTTTTTGATTTGCATTAGAATCAGAAGCACAAAATAAATCCAAACTGGGGACAGATGGTAATTCTCTCCAGAAAGTCTCATCATTTGAACTTTCACATGTGAGGACTTCAAACTCATCTGATAGACATTTTTGCTGATCAGTGAATAAATTACCTTTCTGAGAGTACAATTCGTTACATGTAGTCTGCTCTGCACCATATAGTAAGTTGAACGGGTGATTCTCTTGTTCCCATATATTTTTCTTTAAGTTCCAATGAAGAGGAGAATGAGAACCCTCTAGTGAAAAGATAGGGTCAGATACTTCTTTACTTATGAAACCTTTTGCTTCATGTGTTCTCCTTTTCTGAGAATTTATAAAATGGGGGACAATTGACACTCTCTTCTGAGCGTCACTTGGTGATTTTATAGTTTCACAGTTCATTTGTGTTAAACCCAAAGAAAAGACATCTGACTCTGAATCACTGTGGTTTAGAAAGGAGTTATAAGCCGGTCGTCTCCTTGATTCTATATTAATTAGAAAAGGAGTATTCTGCACTATATTAGGTTTACAACTAGAGTCTTTCCAGTAGCTGGTCTGATTGTATGAAGTTACAGGTGGTAAAAAACCTGAGATTTCCTTTAGTTCCATAATGGAAGAGTTGTCATTCAAAGTGGTGGTTTTGTCTTCCTGCACTGTCTCTCCTAATCCTAAATACTGATAATATTCATTATGTTCTTGAATGACAGAGTCTAAATCAGAAGCTGAACTCCGAGAAGGCAAGGTACTAATCCGATTCCTATTGTCCTGAGGTGATGAAATTTGCGGTGATTTTGTTACAGAAGAAGAACTAATCTTGAATAGGGAAGTGATGCTACAAAAATGCTAAGAAATGAATTAATATAATGCAAACATCAGTTTAGTAAATATGAATAATGATGCTTATCTATATGGAAAGAAGGCAAAATATAAATAAGTAGTCTATTCATAGATATTACATTGATCCAGGTATTAACAACGTGAAATTATTAGGTTCTATTAAAAGCAAAACTCATTGTAATTCATACATATTTTCTAATCACTTGTAATAGATTTTTTAATAGTCTATTTTTCAAAACAATTTTAGGCTCACAGCAAATACAATAGAATTTTTAGTTATACAATTCATACATGAATACTATTTCCTTGATAAGAATTTTAAAATATTACCAGTAAGGCTAAAGTTACCTTTACAGCTACAATGAAGTGTGTGTTAGGACTGTTTGGAAGAGGTAATGTAAATACATGTGAATAGGGTATATAATTGAATTTTCTGTGAGCACAATATTCCAAAATGATTTAAAGCTGATTATATTGAATTTATCTGTATAAAATAGCTTTAGAATATATAATATAGGCTGGGGTTTATGGCTTATGCCTGTAATCCTAGGATTTTGGGAGGCCAAGGCTGTTAGATCACCTGAGGTCAGAAGTTCAAAACCAGCCTGGCCAACATGGTGAAACTCTGTCTCTACTAAAAGTACAAAACTTAGCCAGGTGTGGTGGTGCACACCTGCAGTCCCAGCTGGTCAGGAGGCTGAGGCACGAGAATCGCTTGAACCCAGGAGGTGGAGATTGCAGTGAGCCGAGATCAAGCCACTGCACTCCAGCCTGGGTGACAGAGAGAGACTCCATCTCAAAAAAAGAAAAAATACTGTAATCCCAGCACTTTGGGAGGCCGAAGTGGGTGGATCACCTGAGGTCAGGAGTTCGAGACCAGACTGACCAACATGGTGAAACCCCATCTCTACTAAAAAAAAAAAATTCAAAAGTAGCCGCGCATGGTGGTGTATGCCTATAATCCCAGCTCCCTGGGAGGCTAAGGCAGGAAAATCTCTTGAACCTGGGAGGCGGAGGTTGCAGTGAGCTGAGATTGCACCATTGCACTCCAGCCTGGGCAACAAAAGTGAAACTCTGTCTCAAAAATAAATAAATAAAATATAAAATAAAATGTATAATTGATAGCTAATGAAAAGTCTGTATGAAATTTAGTTCAAGTAAATTATTTCTTTGCTATTTGAAGTCCAAAACAATTAAACTTGTATACCTTCATTTAAAAAATCCTATTGTAAGACTAGATACTCAAATAGAAAGGAAATAAATTCCTATCATAATACAGGTCTCAAATAACTAACCTTTAACACTTTTTCTGGGACTTCAGGTAGGAGTTCCTGAAGTTGACACAGAGTTGCTAATAATATCCAATGCAGTGAAGGTCCTTTATTTAGCATGAGCTGAGCCACCAATGGGTTAACACATGGAAAATCAAGTAAGTACATTTCTTCCTAGAAAATAGTTTAAGAAATAGTCAGTAGTCTTTTGAAAGTGATCTATTTTATTCTACAAGTACGTACATTTCTTCCTAGAAAAGAGTTTAAGAAATAGTCAGTAGTCTTTCAAAAGTGATCCATTTTATTTTACTCGTTGCAGCGGATTAAAATTTTTGTCATTGTACCTACCACTCAATTTGAGACATTTGGGGGAAAAATGTTACCAGAAAGTAAATTCAAATACAGGGTTTTATATTTGCTTTCCAAATATCTAATTTATACATTTAGAAAATATACCTCAGATGGTGAAACTTCAAGCCAGGATTTATCCAACCATTCATGAGGATCTCTCTTTGAGGTCATTAAATTGTGGTCAGCAATTTGTCGAATTATCAAGGCAGTTGCTTCTACTCCTGGGGCAATTACAAGCTAAAAAATATTTTTTTATGTTAGGTTATAGGAAATACTAGGAAGCAAAATATAATATTTTTTTAAAAAGTTTGTAATTAGAAGATAAAATTAAACAACAGCAGATTCTAATCTTTAACACTATTTTAGATAGAAACTATTGGTTTATCCTACATCCAGGACATTTTATTTATGAGGATAACCAATTTTCCTTCCTTATTTAAATGTGATATCCTTGTATTTTTAATTTTTGGAACTAAATCATTTTCATTTCATTTGGCATTTAGTAATAGAGTCATTAAAATATAGTGTTATATTTCAACTATATTAGAAAAATCAGCAATTTGAATATCACTAGTAATACTACTATTTTGCTGTTTCCAAAAGTTAAACCTAATAGTTTTCGATTAAAATAATAATTTTAAAAATATAGTACAAGATTTTTCAAAGACAAAGTTCAAAAATAAGGATACTTATAAATGAATTTGATCTTGTATTCAAAAAAGAAAAAATAAGGTTTTGATTTAGAGTAGTCATTCCCAGCATTTTGGGAATTGCTCATCTAATATTGGCTTACTGATTCTAAGATACCCCTGCCAAAAATGTGGTGTTTGTGTATATTACACAATTCTAAAAAATATTTTCCCCATTAGTACAGTAGTAAGAGAAAAAGTAAAGAAAAAATAATTTCATAATATCCTCTGTTTCCTGTCTGACACTGTTTTCCTCTATTCCCTTCTCTCTTTTGAAATGTCAGCCTTCTTCTGCTGCTTTCATTTCTTTCTTTTCTTCTTCATCTTTTAAATTTGATTGAAGGAAAGATAGTTCATGAGTTAGCAGTTTAATGTGAACAGAGAAATACTGCTCCAAATAATTGTATCTTGGAAATATAAATATCCTGTACCATAGTGGAAATTTAGTAAACCGTAGAAATCTCACAAAATAATTATGATTTTTTTTTCCTTTTATAAGAATAACAAATACAAAACGGTTAGTACACACCTCGGGAGTACATGCATTTTAAAGGATTTTCTTTAAATGACATTATATAGGGCGAGTACACAGAAATACATTGTTCAATTCCAAATGTACTTAATTGCTACTTTTGGATGTTTTGAGAAGATATGACACTTTCATTTAAATATATAAACTTTATTTTAACCCTTTTCCCATTTAGGAAAAAAAAGTGCAGCACTCATTTAATTTTACATAAACATGCTCTTTGAGGCTGAAGCAAATCTGACTGATTTTCGATGTGAAAATAAAATATAAAAACTGTGCTTGGAGTTATTTCTAAACAGAACTAACATCAGAATCATCTGAATCATCAGCATTTTCTGTTTCAGAAAAATCAGATTCATCAATAGACTCTTTAGCCAACAACTGTTTGAGAATGATGTTAACGTCACAAGTAGGAATGCTATGTTTTCTAGGATTTGACATTTTTAGGGATTGAGAATTACTATATTTTGTAATGGAAATACCACTGCTAAAATTAGAATGCAATAAATAGAAAGATGTCTTTTGTTTCCTAAGTTGATATACTAGAGTATGCAAAAATAATCATAAAAACGAGATATTGCGTGGCAAAGTTATCTCGGGGTAAACACTGCAGCAACAAGCCTGGCTGGCAAGGATTCTCAGGGCAAAGGGAAAAGGGTTAAAAGTCATAATTTTATGATGGTGGTAATGACGATTAATTTATTAGGGCAGGAATTCTGGGGATCATGGCTAGATTTGGAAATTCAGGAACCTCCTTAATTTGTTTGAAAAATTTTGCACGTGTTTATGCATTTTCCTGCAAAGACGGTTCATAAGAAAATTATAGAACTTTTAAAAAATTGGAATAACACTTAGCATAACACTACTAGCAGTATTTTCTTTTAATTTAAGAAAATGTTCTTAAACTTCCTAATACTTCCTTGATTTTCAGGTCCTTCAGATGCCTGAAAATAAAAAGGTGCTAATGGTCCTGATGTGATCTAAGAGATCAAAAGCCATGCTACTAAATAAAGTAAGGTAAAGCAACAATACGTTCTAAAATAGTATGAGTCCAGGGGGCCTCCTTTAATACAACAATGTCATCAAGTCAGGAAAACAGGAGGCTTATGAGTACTGAGGACATACAATAAAGTAAGAGCAAATTGACCACAGTTGCCTCTCAACATCCATTGAAAAAATGACCTGCTTTTTAGATTATTATGTAAAACCTGAAAAGCTTTTAGAATAGTTTGATCCAGATGGAAATAGACTTGTTTGGAATGGATTGCTCCTAGGCAGTACTCCTATTTCATCCCCAAATGCCTTCTTTGGATCATGCCCTTCCTGGGCCATGTGACTGTACTTGAATATAGGATCATTCACTGATATCACATGCCCCATGTATAGAGGAAAAAATTTTTCTAAAGCATATTTTGCCCGTAATGGTTTACCCTGAGCTGGGAAGAGAAGAGGCTAAATAAGTGGTAAGACCTCACTAGAGACAAATTTACATTTGTCATTCACTTATGTAGGTAACTTTTCTAAGAATTTTATTTTTGTTTAGTATGCAGCACAGAAACAAAATTATCTGGAATTCCAGTTCAAACAGATCATTTGTTGATTTTCTTAGCAAGTGGTACTTTGATTGAATTCCACTTAGTAGACATTTATTGAATGTTTTTGCTTTGTGCAAAGCACTATGCTAGCTGCTAGGTTTTACAAATAAAAAGAACCTCATTCTTACCCTTCAGGGTGGAAGATATATGAATAAATATCCCCATACTGTAATAAAGATATGAAGTATTAGCAGGAGAATGGAAGGAGAGATGATGTATCCTGAGAGAGTAGGATTGGGGCAAGTTTCTTTCTTTCTTTTTTAATTATTATACTTTAAGTTCTAGGGTACATGTGCACAACGTGCAGGTTTGTTACATATGTATACATGTGCCATATTGGAGTGCTGCCCCCATTAACTCGTCATTTACATTAGGTATATCTCCTAATGCTATCCCTCTCCCTTCCCCTACTCCACGACAGGCCCCGGTGTGTGATGTTCCCCATCCTGTGTCCAAGTGGTCTCATTGTTCGATTCCCACCTATGAGTGAGAACA
>NW_012111253.1:539933-588864 GCF_000951035.1 Colobus angolensis palliatus
TAGAACTCTGACAGTTAGTGGTAAGAGAATGGGGCAATAATATTCCTGGGGGAAGGCAGGCCAGAATGACATGTTTGTGCAAAGGCTGAGAGGTCACAGTATGGAGGCATATTCAGTAAATGGTGAGTACAATAATGTTAAAGAAGGAATCGCTAAGGGCCACATTGTGGAAGAGTTTGAATCCAGCTGAGTTTGAACTTTATGTTGATTTAAGTAGGAAGCTATGGACAGTCTTTGAGCAAGAAATTCAAATCAATAGCAAATTTTTATCAAGAGACTACTATGTACCTGGCATTGTGCTAGGTTCCAGGAATAAAAAAAATGAATAAACATGTTTCCTTACCTTTAAGAAGCTTATAGTCTAGTGAGTGAAATATTCACAACTGTATTTCGGAAATGTAATTGGTGTCTATATGTGATGGATTGAAGTGGGGAAAGAGTAGAAAAGGGATATTAGTTAGGAAGCTACTTTAAAAATCCAACTGTGAGGTGATGAAGACCTGAATTTAGGGAAATAGCAGAAGTAGAAGGAGAGACATATTCTAGAGACACTGCAGAGTTAAAAAGAAGATTTAGCTACTAATTAAATTGCAATAATGATGCCATAAACTAAGCTTGTGGGAGAATGAGAAGCTGTGTTTTGGACATGTAGAGTTTGAAGTACTTGTTGGATATTCACGTGGAGATTCCCAGTAGTCTGCTAGAATACAGGTGCAGACCTTAAGAAATGTCAAGAAAAATTTAAGAATTATACTCAGAAATGAAAGCAAAATCTGTGGGAATCTCTAAGTTCATAAAGAAGAGAATGTAATGTGATAATGGAACAGTGCTGAGCCCTGAACTTGGACAAATGTCTAAATTTCAGAGCGGGACACGGAAAAAGGGGACCAAGGAAGGAGAATGATTAGAGATCACCAATATATTACCTCTAGTATATGTCTTAAGAGTTCCATTTACAGTAGATACAAGCTTAGTACATCTTTCATAAGGAACATTTTTAATCAAGGGATATTTATTTTTATTCATATCCTGCTATGTTTAGAAAACATGTGAGTAGTAATAAAGAGATGAAATATGATTTTAAATTCATTAAACTAAAGCCTTTTAGAATAGAATAATGATAAAATATTTATTAATTTGAAAACTATTCTTTATTTAGCTTTTAAACAGTTTTTAACTCATTTGCTTAACACTTTTTTCTCATTGGGCACTTAAATTTGAGTATAATTTTGGTTTATAAAAAATACTTATGAAGAAATACATAGGAAAAGAATACCTTTACATCCAGTTCTTCAGAGTTTAGCCTAAATGAAACCAAAGCTGCATAAATCAGTGCTAGGTGATGAAGTGTCTTTTCTGTAAGCGGATACCTACAAAGAATTATATTATGATATTTCTATTCATTTGATATTAGATTATATTTATTAAAAATTAATTTTATTTTCCATATTTCATAATATTTTTAAAATAACCTAGCTAAGACAACACCAATGTGGCAAATTTGTGTGTGTGTTTTTCCACTCTGTACTCTTGAAAAAACATCTCCATCTCCATTCTTTAATAATACTGTCAAATCTAGGGGATGCTAAGGGTACGTGTGTTAGGGGAGGTGTGTGTTGTGGGACAAACTTAACCCATCCCTTTACTGACTCCAGGGATAGCTTTATGATCAAAGCCTAGCCAACTAGAATACTCCATCCCCCCGGTCAAAGTAACAGGTTCAGACATAGACACATGACCAGAACCAGGATACATGGAATCCTCCCAGAGTTCCCTAAACTGTTAGAAAATGCATCTTTCTCTTTTCCTTCTGTGGTTACTAAGCAGGTCAGATGTAAGTGCTGAACTGTGGGTAGATATTTCTACTACCTTTACCCACTTTATGTACCCTAAGCAACAAAGAGGAAATTACTAGCTTATATTACGAAGAAGTCCAGGGGAAGCCATTGTTGGATCCTGGGACTCAAACAATACCATCAAGATATTGGCTCTCTTTATTTCTTGGCTCTTCTTTCCTGTTTTGAATTCTTTCTCAGATTAGCTCTTTACATATGAGAAGCTGATAAGAACACTGTGCCTAAACTGTTGACAAACAATGTAGTTTCTGTTAAACATCTGCTTTTCTTCTTAGAGTCTAGAACTTTGATTAAGTGCCAGGCAGAGGGTGCCTACTTGACCAGCCCTTAAAAAAAACCCTGGGCATTGTGTCTCTAATGAGCTGGGCTGGTAGAGAAAATTTTACAAGGGTTATAACAGTTTGTTGCTGAGGAAGTTAAGCACATCTTGTATGACTCTACTAGGAGAGGACTCTTAGAAGCTTCCTCCTAGTTTCCTCTGGACTTTGCCCCATGAGCTTTTTTCCTTTGCTGACTTTGCATTATAGGCCTTTGTATTGTAACCTTGCACTGTAATAAATTATAGCCATGAATACAGCTATATACTGAGTTCTGTGAGTCCTCGTAGCAAACCATCAAACCTCAGAATGGTCTCAGGGACCCCTGACACTCTCACTCAAAAAAGAATTAATGGCATGAACACTAACGTAATTCAAACAATTTCTGTTGTATTTTCAGTTTTCCTAATTTGGTCAGTTGATTAAGATACTTCCTAAATGTTCTCATTCTCCAAAAATATGAATCTGAGATATCTAGAGGTCTGAAAATTGTTATATTTTATAATATATGATTGTGAATATTTATTCACTGTTTACATCTTGAATATAAAACTATCTCAGAGTATTACATAATTATTTTCATGAAAATCTGGGTAAAAATAAGTTTGAATCTCCTTTTATTCTCCCTTGTACCTCAATTGCACTACTAGAACTATAGGTAGATAGTAATCTAAAACAACTTTTAAAAATTTCCAAATCAGTTATTTACTAAGAACACTTCCAAGTTCCAGATAAAGCTCAAAATGCTTTACAAGAAAGTTCAAAGCTTAAAATGCTTTACACCCTTTATTATTCTTCAAAATGAAGTTTTTAGACCGGAATTATTATTTTTCAGTTCTGGTAGAAGGGTAAAACCAGGCTAAATCACTTGCTAGAGATTATTTGTTAGTAAAAGGAGGAATAAAAACCAAAGTATTTAGACTCTTATATTCGAACTTATACCAACCTGATAACAAGTGTATACAAAAAATTTAGTACAGTAGTTAGACAGAAATCAGACAAGTCCAGAATTACAAAATAATAAAATACTTAAAGTAGCAATTCTTAGTGAGATAGGCGAGGGTAGGATGGCTTTCATAGAATGTCCAAGGAAATATATCATCTCCAAAATTCAAATTTGTTTTCCTGTGATCATACCTCCAACTTGAGAATCCTTGACTTAAAGCAAACTAGATGAGCACACAGAAAATTGCATAGCTATTTCCATTCAAATAAGAGGACTTAGGCTTAAGAAATACAAACATAACTTTGGATGAAGAAATGTTTACCTACTCTGAATTTAGTGTTTCTTTGGTATATAAAATTATCCAACAATATCTGTACTGTAATGATAATGCCATCAGCCTCATAATGATATTGTCTGATGCTTTCTCATAATTCAGTTCTTCTAGATCCTATCAGAAAATAAAGAAAATGTAAAAATTCATTAGGTTGAACAGTTATTATGAAATTATGTTATCATATTTTAAGAATTTATGACATACAAATAAGTTGAAAAGAGGCATGGGTATGAGCCCCCATTTCATGGAAAAATTAAAATCATGCAGGAAGTAGTAGGAGAAAAGCTACAGTAGACATAAAACACCTAATGACAGCGTCAGCAAGGAAGACTCCTGAATCTCCCAAGGTCCCAGTTATGAAGAAAGTAGCCTATGGAGTGCCCCTAGTTTGGCACTCCATAGGCTAGTCCAATTTTCTATTGCCTTTGGAATAACCAGATCCTAGTCCTTTGTGGATGCAAGTCCTTTGTGGACTAGGATCTGGTCACTCCAAAGGCAACAGAAAATATGTTTAAAACCTATGAGATAATGTACACTGCATGGTTATTCAGGGGAGATGAGAAAGGAGCAGTTAATGGACTTTCTGAGAATCTCTACCTAATGGTATGGAATCTCCTTTTCCTTCAACATAAGTAATTTTTGATAGATTAAGGAATTCAAAAAATGACCTTCCTCTAACAATAAGTTATATAACTGGACTACAACAGTTTTGCCAGCCAGGCACGGTAGCTCATGCTTATAATCCCAGCATTTTGGGAGGCTGAAGTGAGAGGATCACTTGAAGCCAAGAGTTCAAGACTACCCTGGGCAACATAGCACAACGCTGTCCCTACAAAAAATTAAAAAATTAGCTGGGTGCGGTGGAGCATGCCTGTAGTCCCAGCTACTTGGGAGGCTGAGATAGGAGGATCACTTTAGCCCAGGAGTTCGAGGATGCAGTGAACTATGATCGTGTCATTGCACTCCAGGCTGGGCAATGGTGTGAGACCCTATCTCTAAAAACAAACAGTTTTGCCAAACAGAAAAATATTATTTAAGAACTTTAAATATACAAGACGCAGTATCTCTTAAAAATCTCTAATAGAGTTGTGTTTTTCCATCATATAATTCCTATAACATTTGCTTATCAAAACACATATTGGCCATTAATATATTGCAATATTTATATTGCATACCATCAAACCTGGTTTCTGCTCCCACTCCCACCCCAATAAATTAATTTCTTTTCAATTGGTTCTCCAATCAAGCAAATGTATCAGGGAGATTCACCCAAGAATTTATACATAGAAAATTCCAAACTATATGAATTTTTGAAGAGAAATTCTCTCTCTAAAAACTAGCTTACTTAGAGATAACTCCTGTTTACACTGGAAATGCAATGAATGATTGGAAATTCAATATTATCAATCATCAATTAATATATTATCTCTTTGTAATAAATAAAGTGGCTAGAAATTGCTTTTTTAAAGCTTTCAGTACTATAATTATTCTATAAATACACTTAAAATAGGTTAATACACAATATTAAATATTCTTTATTTGCCCTATCTTCTTAAAGTATGTTAAAAAGCCATAAGGCATCAGAGAAGTTTGATTATAGTCATTTTCCACAGTGATGATTTTAGCACTTGTGGCCCATTTGCAAAATTTAGAAGAAATCACTAATAGATTATAGTTAAGCTTCCTACAGAAAAGATAATAACAAATTACATAGCTATATATTTTAATCTATTTTAGTTTATATTTTTTCTACCTAGTTTTACCTGCAAAATTATGGCAGTGTGTTCATCAACTGTTACCACTACATAACGCTCTGAACTTCCGAAGAGTTTCAATGACTCACTGCATTCTCTCTCTACTAGTGAGATGTTATAGCTGTAAAATACAATATTCTTGAGTGAAAAAAATGAAATGCTAATAAAATTATTTAAGAAAAGTTGTAGTGTCCTCCTACATGTTAAGTTATTTGGATTTCTATGCTTTTTCTTTTACATGTCAATTTGTTCTACTTTATAAAATTTGAAGCATAAAGTTACGATTTATTCAGTATATAAAACAAATCAGCTGAGATGTGTGTTGCCTTAGGCATTGTGCTAAATGTTACTGCACATAACACTATTACAAATGTTTTGACCAGTTTTTTCTAGCTCTTTAAATAATAATTCATGAAATCAAAACATTATGGGACTAAAATATTCTGCATTTATCAGAATTTCCTTTTTTTATTCCTTAAAAATGACTTACATTTTAAGCACTTTTTATTTTATTACTATATATTGTTATTATTTTTAGAGACAGCTCTGTTGCCCAGCCTGGAGTACAGTGGTACTATCATGGCTAACTGTAGCCTTGAATTCCTGGGTTCAATCGAACCTCCCACCTCAGCCTCCTAAGTGGCTGGTACTACAGGTACATGCCATCATGCTCTTAACTACCTTTTATAAGCTCATAGTTTTCTGTGAATTCTCCACAGCCTTAATATATAAAAACAAAAGCATGGAACATACATCTGCATTTTAACTAAGGTAACAGTACAATTATCCTTCCTTGATATGGAGCCCAAGGTCCAACATGCCTGTGACAACTTGTGTGTTATGATAAAGTGTTTCACGATTTGATAACGTCTCATGTTGGTAGGACCTTAGATCTAAAGATTTAAAACCTTGAGAATTCATTTAGAACTTCACAGTCCTGTTTCCCAGGCAGTAAAGTTCCCTAAACAATACTCATTCTCAATATTATCAATGACTCAAGACATGAACATATAATTCACAGAAAAAAGCATATAAAATGTTCATATTTGCTGGTAACAAAAGAAATGCAAGTAAAACATGAATTTAAACAACAAATATTATTTTTGTCCATAAAATTGATAAATATTACCAAAAATATTATATAATTATGACGGTGTAGTATAGGGAAATAAATATACATTGATATAAACTCTCTGGAAAACTATTCTTTTGTGATATAATTCCAGACTTGAATCATAGACACATGGAGCCACATATACAGCAATAATATTTAGCCTATCAGAATATATACACACACACACACACACATACATACATACATATTTTGTTAAAATTGTGAAATCAATAACTTACTTGGATTCTAGCAGCTGAAGTATGTCTGGAGTATTAAGAAGTCCTTCAGATGCAAAAAACACATATGGAATCTGAATTTCTAAAAGAAAACCTCCAAATCTATCCAACAAGGTGCTTCCTAAATAAGAGAAAATTTATAAATATTTCTCTTTTATTCTCATCTCCCAGCTCTTTCTCTTTTTTTACTAAACATGAGGATAAGTAGGAGTAATATAAAAATAATATTCAGCATAAAAAATCAGAAACAGAATAAAAACAGGCTTGAAGAAGAAAATAAAAACCATGTTATCCTACCTAGAAATAAGTTAATAGAGTTTACTAATACCACTATACACTAAAAACAGAGTTTTGCATATATTTCCAGACTTTTTTCAATATATTTTCTTGCTTATACTCACACATGTACACTCACTTCAATAAAGAAAGAAAAATTAGAGTCATTCTCTACCTGAAATGTTGAAACTTGCTTTATTCACTTAAGTATATATTGGACATGTGCTGTATAAATATATACTGATTTACATAAAGATTTTAAATTATGTGCAATAACCCATAGGGAAAACATTTTACAGATCAATAAGAAAAGAATAAATACCTCAATAGATACATGGTTAAAAGACATACACAGTTAATTTATAAAAGAATAGTTACACAAGATCAATTCCAAAGAAACCATTATGGTGACCATATTTTTAGAATTGAGTTGGAATGTCTCAGAATCTATTTAGACTTCCCACTCATATTTGAGGTGAATAGAAAATAATTGATGGCAAGTACTGAGACAGGTGCACTCTCACACTGAGTGTGTTTTATACTCAGAAATGTATCAGATTTATGGATCTGAGAATTCACAGCCTTAGTCATATGAGGTATTACTGACAAATACAAAGAAATAAAGTGACATGTGAAGTGGTTTAGACTTTTTTCTAAGTATTTGTAGATAATTTGTTTTGCATATTACAATTTTCTGAATCAGTTAGCATACTATTACACAATTGTCCCCTAAAAATCAATAAAAAATACTATTGCATAAAAGCCATCAGATGAAGATTGGATATAAATGTAATAAAATTGTGCTATTATAAGTAAAATTTAGAAGTTAGATAAAGGAATGAAAACATATAATTAGTAAAGCTTACTTTACAAATGAGGACTACGAGGTAAGAGACCGTTAAAGGACTACCCCAGGTCACACAGATAGTGGTGGGGTTAGAGGTTGAACTCAAGGCTTCCAATGTCACAGCTTATTTTTATCCATATATCATAAACAGAAAATAGAAAATTTTCATTCTAATAAAGCAAAAAAGAAAAAGGATTTTGTTTATATTCTTACTTTTAAAAACTGTGTCCGGAAGAATCACTTTAAAGGCCATGTAAGGAATATTCAAATCTTTGCAGTGTTTAGTCCAACAAGAGTCTTCCACATAATTGTATTCCACTACAAATGTGAAATTACTCCAGGGGAAATCTGCTCCAATATACTGATTATGTACAACTACACAGGAACTTGTACTAAAGACAAAAGAAAGCCAAGAAAATGGCATTATACTTGTGTTATTATTTGCTTGGACTATTAAAAGATGACTGTTTTCTGGCTGTTCCATCCTTCTCTAATCTATGCCTCATCTTAGAAAGGCACTGGTGCATTTTCTGTTGATTTGCTCTTCAATTGTGTTAATTTCTTTATATTTTTCTTCTTAATGATCATATATATTTTATACCAGGATATAAAAACCTGTAGCCCATTTCATATCCTCACATGGGAGATAGCCTGATTTTATTACCTGAGTACTATCAATAACAGAAATCAGCATGAAAAATCAGTCTCATTTTCTTACAAATATAAGGTCTTAATATTAGATAATCTATGTAATAGGATATTATCTGGCAACTTTAAAATGGGATTTTTTTTTCTTAATGGGCTTCATAAGTGATTTAACAACAAAAAAAAAGATGGACACTTAAATATCATAAATTTAGCTTTCTTATCTCCTAAAAGCTCATAAACATTTTCAAATCTCATAAAACATACCACCTACTATAATTAAAATTCTCTATTGCTGCTTTCTATCTAGAGCACTCTAGAAGTTAAAAAGTATCTATGTCCAGTTTTTATGGGCTTCTATTTGATTTACATGTTTTTTATTATTTGGATCCCAATATTTGAAAAAAATAATTTCTATGTAAAATGAGGCAAAATAAAGAGTTTTACACAATTCAACACTTGATTTATTATTAGCAGGCCCTCACTGAAATAATTTCTAAAGGATATACTTCAGGAAGAAGGAGAACCCTGAAGAAAGAAGATGTAAAAGACAATGCTGAGCAAAGAAACTGGTACAAATATACTCTAAATAGGCACTTCTGTACTACAATAACAATATTATTATTTTTATTTGGAGATATTAACATAAGATTGAATTAAATTTCTGGACACTAATAACATACAATACACAGGACAATGATCAGAATTAAAGTGCCCTACGTAAAGCATTTTTCAGGAAGAGGGTAAAGGCATTGCTTAATTTCAGATTTTGTTAAAATTTTTTTTTTTTTTTTTGAGACGGAGTCTCGCTCTGTCGCCCGGGCCGGAGTGTAGTGGCCAGATCTCAGCTCACTGCAAGCTCCGCCTCCCGGGTTTACGCCATTCTCCTGCCTCAGCCTCCCGAGTAGCTGGGACTACAGGCGCCCACCACCTCGCCCGGCTAGTTTTTTTTGTATTTTTTTAGTAGAGACGGGGTTTCACCATGTTAGCCAGGATGGTCTCGATCTCCTGACTTCGTGATCCGCCCGTCTCGGCCTCCCAAAGTGCTGGGATTACAGGCTTGAGCCACTGCGCCCGGCCCATAAATTTTTAAAGTTAACTTCTAGGAAGATTTTGCTTTTCCTGTGAAACTGGTATGTTTGTTCCTCATAGATGAAGGAATGAATTTTTACCCCTTTAAAACACCTTCAGATTCCAGAAAATCTTTTCTTTGTTTTGAATGAAGGACAGTCAGTGTTAGACCTGTTGGAAAAAAAGAATGCTTTTTTTCATTGTCTTGTTCAGGTACATATTTTTGGTGTGTCATATATTTCACTACCATAAGAATGAGTTAAAAATCTGTGAATAACAAAACTGCTTAAAATACAATTTGCTAGATTATTTTTCTAAGTTTAGCATATCAGAAAGTTTGAACCATAACCAATATTTCTCTTGTGTGTATACATAGAACATGGAAATTCTAAATTTATTATATAAAATAGTAACAAGGATTAAAAACTTATTTTTTTAATTTTTAATTTTATTTTTTTTAAGATGGAGTCTTGCTTTGTTGCCCAGGCTGGAGTTCAGTGATGTGATCTTGGCTCACTGCAATCTCCGCCTCCTGGGTTGAAGGAATTGTCCTGCCTCAGCCTCCCGAGTAGCAGGGATGACAAGTGCCTGCCACCATGCCTAGCTAATTTTTGTATTTTTAGTAGAGACAGGGTTTTACCATGTTGATCAGGCTGGTCTGAAACTCCTGACCTCAAGTGAACCCCCGCCTCAGCCTCCCAAAGTTCTGGGATTACAGGCATGAGCCAACCACACCCCACAAAAACTTAATTTTAAAGTAAGCAAATTAAACACTCACCAATCCTGTGCAGTTAACTTTGTTTTGCTAAATATCATGGTAGATTTTATCTTTGTTCTTTAGCCAAAAATTTAAGTACATAACTAAATAAGAGACTGTATTTCAATGTAATAGGAATGCCTTTATTCTCTTTCTACTGAGTATTTAGAAGCAGAAGACTTATTGGGAACTGTTTCTTAGATTCACTCTTGCTTCTCATACTTTAAATTTCTTATTTTACTAATGTTTAAATAAAATATAATAAATTTCAAAATATTCTGTACTTATCCACACAATTTATTTTTGGTAGACATAATTGATTCAAGAATAGCTAATTCCAGTTCAAATAAATTATATACTCTATTAGTGTATTTTTTCAACCATAAAGTTGACAAAGGTATGATATAATAATAATGAGAGTAATGGTTAATAATTTCATATAACTTTACTTGACATGACAATAGTTCTAGTAGTGATAAGAAGTGAGTACTATTTCTCTTTTATAATTCATAAGGTGATTCTTCTATTTAAAACCTAATCTGGCGGGGGGCAGTGGCTCACGCCTGTAATCCTAGCACTTTGAGTGGCTGAGGCGGGTGGATCACCTGAGGTCAGGAGTTCGAGACCAGCCTGGCTAACATGGTGAAACCCTGCCTCTACTAAAAAAAAATACAAAATTAGCTGGGCATGGTGGTGCAGATCGGTAATTCCAGCTATTCGGGAGGGTGAGGCTGGAGAATGGCTTGAACCTGGGAGGCAGAGGTTGCCGTGAGCTGAGATCACGCCATTGTACTCCAGCCTGGGCAACAAGAGTGAAACTCAAAAAAAAAAAAACAAAATACAAAAAAACAAACAAACCTAATCTGCTTAAATGATTGTATTAGTTATGATCCCAAAGCAGATTAATTACTTAATGAGTGCAGTACTAGATCTTACAAATACACAGAAAAACAGAACTACATTTTTACTTTCTAACACTAGGCAGAAAAGTCCTCGCCTCCAGAAACTGAGGATAACTGCCATCCTGAAAAAGAGTAAAAACATCTTCCAGTTTATAGATTCAAAAGTTTTGTGTCAGTAGATATTGTTGAAATGAAGATAACAAGCTCAGCGATTACATAATACCGGATGCCAAAAGAGACAGCAGTATTCAGCATGAAACCTAGATATGCGACACAGAGTGATAATCTGTCAATAAAGTTGACTGTAGTCAGTGATAACTTAATTGTACATTTAAAAATAAAGAGTGTAACTGAGTTGTCTGTAACTCAAAGGATAAATGCTTGAGGGGATGGATACCCCATTCTCCATCATGGGCTTATTTCACATTGCATGCTTGTATCAAAACATCTCATATACCCCATAAATTTATACACCTACTATGTACCCACAAAAACTAAAACTGAAAAAACAAATCTGTCAGTGTATCTTCAGTAACATCAAAGGAGAAGGTGTCCCACTAAGTAGGTTTAAATATTCTTCGCTGTGGAGCAGGCATATTTCCTCAGATTCTTCACAAAAACATCCTTTGGTTATCCAAGTCTCTTTTATAGTGCAAATATTGCTCAGCACTTTCTTGATTTTTTAAAAAATGTTTCCAATTACCCTGATTACAGACAACTGTGGTAGTCTCAGCCCCATAATTGTTAACTATTGCTCTAACGTTTTGGTACTAGTAAGGATTTTATGAATTTGGTGGATACAAACTCATCTTCCCAGGACTGGAAAACTGAATGAAATAGTAAGATCCAAGTTTACAAATCTGGACTCTGGATACATGATAACGTTGTCAAGAAATAGCACCTTATAAGACTCTGCTTGAAAGACCTTTCCATTCTCACATTACTATAATTTAAAATATTAGTTAACTTTACTTCCTGCACTGATGAGCAGATCTATGTTGCTATACTTGTATATTTGAGTTCAATCTTTTTCACCAGTTTTAGTGTGTACTAGGTATATAGAGAGGCACTAATTGGCACATTCATTTGTTCAATAAACTTTTATCGAGTGCCTTCTATGTTGTGGGCATTTTCCTGAGTGATAGGAATATAAATTAGGGTATGATCTGAATCCCCCAAAAGCAGACATTTTAGCGAGGAAAACAGATAAGAAGATCATTTCTAAGGGTGATAACACCCTTATAGCCTGGGATGGGAAGTGGTGCCTTAGAAGTATGCACATAATGGCCTGAGAGCACAGAGGAAAAGCATTGAAATCAAGCCTTCCTGAACAAATGTTTTAATTAACTTTTTAAAAATGTGTAGCAGTTAACTTCCTAACGAAGGGGGAAGAGTACTCTTATAGCAGGAACAGGAGGTATAAAGGCATAGAGATATGAAACAGCATGATAAATAATTTGGAAAGGTAAGAGTAAAGAACTATTTTAGGAGATGAAGATGGCAAAAGATGCAGCTTATAGAGGGAAGAGAAATGGTAACCAAACGGTGACATAGGTTGACAGTGGTATATTATTTTATTTTTAAGACTGAAGGACTTAAACATTAAGGAAAACAGTCATTAGAGAGAAAGGTTGGACTAGGAAGTAACTGATGGAACAAAGTATTTGAGACTGCAGGAGGAGATGGTATCCACAGCACAAGTGAAAGACTGGTCTTCAAAGGGTGGTTCATTTCTATAGAGAAAAGAGGAAAGGATAAAGAACAGAGAGAAATGCAGGCAAGTCTGTAAATGGTGATAGAGACAGGAGGCAGCCAATGGTCCCCTGGCGAAACCCCTCCTTAAAGCTTAAAACAGCCTGAAGGCTGAAAAACCAGACTGCTGGTCCTGGATGAAGCCCAACCTTTCATGACTAATTCTTTCTGAATAATGCCCACCTGCGCGCTGGGAAGATGAGATGAGGCCTTGGGAGATTCCTGCTGTTTGCAGGAGGGAGGATCCTGTCCTCTCCTGTTCCTGTGTGGTAACCTGGGATTCACTCTGTGAGATGGGTGCCTGTTCACAGGAATTCCTCTCACTTTGCTGAGTTTTTTCCTTTTCACCCAATAAATTCTGCTCCTCACCCTTCAAAGTGTCTGCGAGTCTAATCTTTTCTGGTCATGTGACAAGAGCCTGGTTTTTCTACAACAATGGTAGGGAAGGAAACTGAGGAGGATACTTACATGATTAATGAAAATTAGAAGGCACAATTCCCTTCCAAAAAATGAAAGGATGAGTTAACATAGTAGGGGTTTTTGGTATAGTCATTCGGAAAATAGGAGTAGAACTAAGAATATATAAAAAGATCGTTAAGACGTCTTAAGAGCCCAGGTAAATTTAGAGGGCATGAGTCTGTAGTAGTACCAATCTATATGGCTGTGTGATTCTCTCCAATAATGCTCAGCATCTCAGGTGTAGGAATAGAGAAGTTAAATGAATTGATTGATTCAGGATTGAGGTTTAAATGAAAAGTACAATAGAAGCATGAGACTGATTAAAGTGATGGGTCAAATCACTGAGTCTGGAAAGAAAAGGAGATGAAATTTAAAAAGTAGCTGGTGGATTATAGATCTCTAAGATGTTGAAGGTCATGAAAGAGCTATAGGTATAGACAAAGAGCAATATATCAGAATTTAAAGTTCAGAGGTAGGACAGTTATGCATTATCACAAGTTCCATGGCATAGCCAAGGAACTGAAGATGAATATAATTTTTGTTGTGGAGGCCAATGAAACTATAAGGCCAGGGTGTTGAATGAATCATTCACATTAGGAACATTAAAAACACCTAGAATAATCACAGGACTAGAAGTGTAAAGAATACCATGAGCTAGGTACACAATTGTCCATGGATGATGGGAAATGACCAGGTGGTTAGGAGATGATGAGTGGTAGAGAATGGTATGGCAATATGGCACAGCCTCAAAAGGTGGAGGCATAATGTTTTGAAAGTGATAATGGAAAGCAAGAAATGGCTTTCTCATCTCTATGAGGCACATATATGTAGAGAAAATGATTAGCTTTTATATGAGAGGAAGTAGAATCATGGAGAAAGTTGGGCTTCAGTTAAGACAAAGGAGATGAAGAATGAGAAGAGTTTGCATAACAAGCAATAGATTCTACAGCACAAAGTGGAAAGGGTTGACAGAAGGAGCAGTAGTGGGTAGAAAAGTGTAATAAGTGAGGAAAACAGACAAGATAACTGAAGAACTGAGAGTTGAAGAAAGAATGATACTAAAACGAGAGTCTTAGTTTCAAGTCCTGATTCCCTAACTACCTGTGAGATTTGGCAACCTGCATCACCTTTAGCATGAACTTTAGTTCTTTATTTGTAAAACTGAGTTAATAAAACCTATTCATAGAGTTGTAAGTAGCTAATATTATTTAGCAATTAGTAGGCAATCAATAAAAGGTGTCAATTATTAGTAATAACAAATACATATAAACACCTTGTAGTATATTTATACTGCAGACTTATAGTCCAGATTGATTTAAAAGCTGGTTAGATCCCAATGAGTTATACACTTTCAAAGGGTGAATTTTATACTATGTTAATTATGTCTTAATTTTAAAAGCTGGTTAGATCAATACATTTTTATAAGTTCAAGCATTTGTTATCAAATGAAGCATAATTTAAAACTGCCTACCTTCTATTTTGTTAAGAATTTGAATGAGTAAATGTTTTTCACCATCTGAGTCCATTCTTATTATAATCAGTACCTAGTCAAAAATAAAAATTTCATATATGTGTGAATGATTATTCTTTTTCACAGTTTTAATACAGTGACAAACATAACACACTTTAATTGGTCCTATGAAACTAATGACAATAAGATTACAAAGCAGATATTTCTGTTGTAAAAGATGTCAATACTTAAACACAACGAATATATTCTGTTAAGATCAAATATCAGTGAAGAAAATATTTTGGGGTAGGACATTCTTAGCATTCTTCAAGTATCTCCACATATGTGACTATCAATACATAACTTGTCTCTGTTAGTGTTAAATTCAACTCACACGTTTAAATTTATTGGAGAAAACCAGTGATCTACCTCTATATTTTCCCACTTACCATTACAGCTTTGTGGGGGAGAGGTGGGGAGAGCAAATCAGTTTCAATTTCAAATTTCTCACTTAGATTAAATTATTTTAATGACTTAAGAAAGTTATTACCCAAGAAACTATAAAGTTGTGGTTAAGAAATAGGCACACAGCGAAAAATCAGAAAAAGGCCACATAAATTTGTATCTGGATTTTTAGTGTAAACCATTTGAAATGCTTTTCTGCTTGACAAGATTTTAAAAAGCATTTTCTGTTAAAACTTCATTAATGCAATCTTTATATGCTTGATGTAGGGTAGGCAAATAATTGTGAATGTAATCCAAGGCATAAAACTAAATGTTTGTTTTGGTGGAATCATATGAGATTCTGGCTTGGTATTTTAAAATAAATCATTGAGTTATATTATTATGTATATGTTCATGGACTTATATAAGTACCAGACAAAATTTCTGACAATTGGAGAACCAATCCATAGGAAAACCATGCATAAAAAAACTAAAGTTTGTTTATTTATTTATTTAGAGACAGGGTCTGGCTCTTTTTCCCAGGCTGGAGTGCAGTGGAACAATCATGGCTCACTGCAGCCTCAACCTCCTGGGCTCAAGAGATCCTCCAACCTCAGTCTCCCTAATAGGTAGAACTATAGGTGCACACCACCACACCTGGCTAATTTAAAAAATTTTTATAGAGACAAGGTCTCACTATATTGCCCACACTGGTAAAGTATTTTTAAATTTGAGACATGAATAATGATGCAAATCATCCTTTCTACGGTTCTGATTCTGTTCTGTTACCTTATTCAAGGACTAAACCATCAAGGGACTAAGTAGTATAGACTACTTCATAATTTTAAAGTTAAATGCAAAAATGTATCTTACATCCAATTCTTACTTAAACTGATTATTTTACCTGCTTTATTCCAATACTTAACCTTAATTTGCTGTTGACTTTGCATCCAATTTAGTATCTGACATTGCAATTCTTGTATCTTGTAGTTGATTTCAGGCTTTTTCCCCCTAATAAACTGTACAATTTCCAGCTGTCTCCAAATGTCACCCAAATGGGGCCCTAAAATGCTGTTGTAGATATCTTTTGCCTTTGACAAATATCCTATTGAAGCAAAATTAGAAAAAAAATTGTCTAGGTCTTTGTTTTTTAAGAAACTCCACAGTAAAAAAGGCTGAAAGAAAATGAGTCAAAGCAGAGACAGTTAAAATTTCCTTTAATTGTTTTCTGATTTTGATCAAAGATACTGACTAATAAAAACTTTAAAACTGAGTGAAGCTTAAAAGTATGTACTACATATCTCTTTTTAAGCTATATATATACACATTAATATATGCTACATACTTTCTGAATATAGAACCTATCCTGCCTCCTGTCTTGTTGAATGCTATTGCACTCTTCCTAAATTCCAGGATCTATATTTACATGGAAGTCCTGTTGAAAGGCTACTTAAGTGGAATTTTCTTGGCATTTTATCTGTACAACTTTTGTACTTGATATCTGCTTATTTATGTATATCACTTAGCCTATAAGCTCTTTCAGGGTAGAACATGGGGTATTTGTACATATTTAATTCATATGGCTGCTAAAACAGCAGTGCCTAATTCAGGCTCACTAAGGGCATTTTTAAACATAGATTCATCCTGGAAGATTCATATTCAGTACCTCTAGATTGTGTCCTAATGATTTCTCTCCATGTGATTCTGCTGCACAGAATTTTGTGAATTACTGCACTAGAGCACCTGGCATGGTAACTTACATAGATCAGGTATTTAATGAATATTTGGGTAACAAATGAAATAATAAATTTTAAAAATTTAATGTGTATGTACAAGTTTTACGTATGTGTGCATATTAATTCTATTTTTATATTAAAATTGCTAGACTGATAGGCAACTTAGAGACTGACTTATGTTCTTTCTGCCTCCTCATCTTCAGACCTCCCCCTGATTCTCCATATTGCCATCAGAATTAACCTTTTGAAAAATAAATGTAATCCAGTAGCATCCCTGAAATTCTTTTGTGTAGCTTAAAGGGCTCTCCGTGATTTGGTCTTTTCTTATTTCTCCAGGCTTAGCTCCTGTTTGCCCTCTACCTTGTCCTCTTCAATCTAACCGCATGGAACTGTTGGCAACATTTCCACTGGTCCATTCCTCTGGGCTCTTAATTCTGCCTAGAATACTCTTTTATACTGTATCTACTTGGCAAACTTCTACCTATTTTTTTTTAAACATATTCATCTTAAGGATAGTAGTTTCCATCCTTTGTGCCACTACCATATATCTCTGTTGTAATACTTATCACATTCCATAATAAACACTGAATTTATTTCTGGGTTAAAGCCCAGAAGAGAAACTCTATTATTTGAACCTAAAACTCACTACCTTGCCAGGTTGGGAGAGGGAGCAAACTGGAAGCTAGGAGAAAACACAGAATTCTGGGAGTGGGCAGGGCAGGCAGCCAGACCTCCATGGATTTTTTTTTTTCCTCTGCCATTATACAGAGAGAAAGGACAACCTCACTTGATCTTGGCTTTCAAGAGGTATAGAAGAATGAGAAAGCCCTCTACTAAAAATGTCCAAAGCAACTAGATTATTCATATGGCTTGATACCTGGAGATTAAGAAGTTAGTTTTCCAACAAGAATCTTACTTTTATAGTATTCCTTAAGGTAGATAAATAGTAATGCCAAAGTATGATTTAGTAAATGCATTTCTTAGAGGAACAGAAAGAATTCAGTCCAAGTATAAAGCTCTCAGTGGTCTCACTTAACTAGGGTAAATTATAGACTACACTACTTAAAGATAAATATTGTTTAAGCCAACCTCCATAAATATTATTTCTTTTCTTTTCTTTCTTTCTTTTCTTTTCTTTTTCTTTTTTTTTTGAGACGGAGTTTCATTCTTTTTGCCCAGGCTGGAGTGCAATGGCATGATCTTGGCTCACTGCAACCTCCGCCTGGTGGGTTCAAGTGATTCTCCTGCCTCAGCCTCCGGCGTAGCTGGGACTACAGGTGCGCACCATCACACCAGGCTAATTTTTGTATTTTTAGTAGAAGGAGGGTTTCACCATGTTGGCCAGGCTGGTCTGAACTCCCGACCTCAGGTGATCCGCCCACCTCAGTCTCTCAAAGTGCTGGGATTACAGGCCTGAGTCATGGTGCCCAGCCCATAAATATTATTTATTTAATCCAAGGCTTTGGTAAGTATTGAGCATACTGTACTTGGTTAGATTATGCACTTGGCCAAATATTATTACTAAACTACAGCTACCTTTAGAAAGCCCAACACGGTGCTATTCTTTTTTTCCCTCAGTTAAACCACTTGAGTGTTAATACTGGACCAGGTTGTCTTATCGCCATCCTCAGACAAGTAAGGATTGGGGATTAACAACCCTACTTTACAGTACCTGAAACAAGCATAAGCATGTAGTGTCACATGCCCTTTTATTTAGTCACCTGACTTCATTGTGCTTCTCAGCTTCTATAAAAGATTGCTAGCTCTACAAACAGTGAGATTGGTTACTACTCATGATATTAAAACAGAATTTCAGAATCTAGAATATCTGAGATCCCACTTCTTTAGATGGAGTACATTTACGATTCACTGCTGCTCAATAGTTACCAAACCTTGGATTAGAAAAATAATATTTATGTCTGGATCATAAATAAGACAAAATGTCTGGGTCTTAGATCAGAGGAAATTTATTTTTATTTTATGTTTGAAATAGGTTCTAGGAACTCTAAATTATAAAACCTAATTCCATAAACATACCATTATTAAACAAGTCTAGGCCGGGTGTGGTGGCTCACGCTTGTAATCTCAGCCCTTTGGGAAGCCAAGGCAGGTGGATCACCTGAGGTCAGGAGTTCGAGACCAGCCTGGCCAACGTGGTGAAACCCTGTCTCTACTAAAAATACAAAATGAACTAGGTGTGGTGGCAGGCGCCTGTAATTCCAGCTTCTTAGGGGGCTGAGGCAGGAGAATGGCTTGAACCCAGGAGGCAGAGGTTACAGGTTGCAGTGAGATCACACCTCTGCACACCTACCTGGGTAACAAAGCAAAACTCTCTCTCAAAAAAAAAAAAAAAAGTCTAAATAGTCCTTCAATAAGGGGCCTAAAGCAGTAATGTAGTAAGACAGACATTTTAATTTTGATAGGTTATAAAAAAATTCCAAAATCTTAGAAATTTACAATATGTTCAAAATAGTTTGATTTTTATTACCCAAGTAATTCATATGCTAATATAGACATGACTAAAAAAGAAATTACAAAACATCTTACTCCTTATAGTTATATTTTACATAGCAAAGATTCAAAGCCACAAACATGCAATAAGGACCCAAAATGTTTATGGCAAAATGTCAAATCTCACATTAAAAAGTCATGCATGATAATGATTATACAATGAAATCTGCTAGATTAGAGAATCCTAAACCTATTTTTCTAGGTGATGATAGTGTTAAGGACAATTTCTTTTAATGAATACAAGCAGAATAAAATGTATATATCTCATTAGAATTATTTCAAAATGTATGTAATGCTTAGTATAATACAAAAGAAGGCTACATCATTTCTTATAAGGTGCATCTTTTTCAGAAAAGTAAGTTATTTCAGATGAAATATTTAATAGGAAGAAAAGGGGAAATAAAATATTCCCCACTAACCCAATGCTGTGTCCAAGCTGCATGTTAAAAGGACATCTCTAACTGTTACCAGAAGATGTAAGAGAGCGGCATGCTTGAAAGTCATTTCTCTTTCATCAATTGTACCTAAGTAAGCAAAAATATATTTTAAAACATAGACTATATATTATAGTTTTAGAATATGTATCAGAATCTGCCTAATAATGGGAGCTAACATTTATTATTGAGTGCTTACTATATGCCAGGCTGTATATAAGTTGCCTATTTCATTGAATCCATAACAATAATCCTATCAGATAAGTTTATTATGATCCAAATTTTATGAAAAAGGAAATAGTATTAATGAGGTTAAGTAACTGTCCAAGGTCAGTTAGTGAGTAAATGGTAGAGCTGTCATTTAAACGCAGCTAACCTGAGAATTCATGCCTTGTTGCTTCCAAAGAATATTCAGTTATTTCTACTCCTATTGGGAAAAAGAGTCAACGATTCCCAGATATGAAGCAAGAATAAAAATAGATTCATAACTTGCCAACTAGTTAAGATAAAAGTAGAGGATCATAACATGAAGAAATACCTTGAAATGGAGGTAGACACCTAGGAATATTCATTTAAAGTTATAACTCAAACAAAAGATAAACTCACAGGGACAGGCTAATTGCCTACTTGTGTTCCATTTAGTTCCAGAGCTTTTTGGATGATAGATTGGATTTTTTTGCATATAAAAGTGAGACCAAGAAGATGGGATTCTAGACTCCCTGCCCCAATTTAACCAGAGAAGCTCTACTTTTCTTTTTCATGTATTGGGATCTCATGAAATATTTATTTGAACAAAGAATTCTGCTAAAATGTTTGCAAATTGATGATCTATTCAATGACGATCAAGGCAAATATGTAGTAGGGAATTAAGAGGCAACAGGAAAGCCAATTATGGGTAGTATATTCAGCCCCTAGAAGGACTTGTGGGAACAAGTCAATCATGACCTGCAAGAGATGAGAATAAGGCAGAGAAAACATATTTGGGGAACTGGAAATGCAAAAATGTTTGGAGAATGGAGTACAGACTAGGAAACTAGTTTGGGAAATGGTCTGACTTCTTTTAATCTAGGTTTACTTAGTCATTACTTGTAGGCTTAGTTTTATGTCAATTCCAGGGCCAATGAAAGAATATTAAATATAACAACTATTCACTTGCTTGGGATTAATGCAATATTGTTCCAATTGGATAGCCAAAACCATGTCCCTTTTTTGTCTTCCATTATACTTCATACATACATATGCTGTGTATTTTATAATAATCATCACTCTGCTCAATGATGTTCAAAGCCTTTAGAAGCTCAACCCATATTCAGCTAATTTAAAACCCGAGAATTACAGGACTGAAACTATACCCAGAAGATGAGTTTTTATTTTATGTAAGTCTTGTCTTCTTTCATAAAGGCCAGTTTGCTGACAATTGTTCTTTTCTATCCAGTAGAATCATTGCCAGAATGCCAGCTCCACAAAGTGTTGATCTTGATGCCTTTCTGTGGCTCAGGTATTTCAAGTAGTAAACTATGGATTAACACCTTCCTTTCAGATCAGGTATTCTATCTAAGTAATACTACTGTGACCTCAAGGTTTTGGTGACTAAAATGTTGCTCCCCTCAAAGACTGGGCACTCTATATGGAATAAGATTAGATTCAACTTTCTTTTCATTTGTAAAAGATAGTTAACCTTTAAAAACTATATAGGACATCTAAGTTTAATGAATTCAGAAAACAGACTTTAAAAATAAATTAAGTAGATTCCAGGTAAGATGGAGTAAGTACACTTCACCCTATCTCTTCCATTGAATACAACTATAAACACAAACAGAATACATGAAATAGCTATCTGAAAACTCTGAAAGGTAAATGGTAACAAGTGGACTGGGGAAGGAGATCAGATTTCAAAATGCCACCAAACAAGTGGTGAGTTTCCTATTTTTTCTGCTTCTGGTATTTACTGGCCTACACTAAAGCAGCCCAAGGCCCACAAGTGATTACCACCATGTGGACAGAAAGAGCTCCAAGAGAAGTCCTCATTTTGTCTAATATAGAAAACTAAGTTGATGTTTTTTGCTTTCAGAATTTTCAAAATGTTACTCATTGTCTTTTCATTTATATTATTTATGTCAAAAACTCTCATGTCACCCTTATCTTTGTTCCCTGCATGTGGCATGTGTTTTTTTCCTCTGGTTCCTCCTACAGTTCTCTTTTTATTATTGGTTTTGAGTAATTTGATTATGTGAACCTTCTTTGTGTCTCAAATTGTATTAAGTGTTCATTGAGATGTTTGCATCTGTGGATTTATAGTTTTCATTATGTTTAGAAAGATTTCAGTCATTATTTCTTCAAATATTTTTTCCATTTACTCTCTTTTCTCCTCTCTTTTGAGAATGCTAATTACAGTATGTTAGGCTGCTTTAAGTTGTTCCACAGACTACTGATGCTCTTTTCTTTTTCGTTCTTTCATGCTTTACAGTTTTTGCAGAGTGACTATTTCTATCGCTATGCTTTCAAGTTAACTAATTTTTTCTTCTGCAATATTTAATCTGCCATTAATTGCGTCCACTATATTTTTCATCTCATGCATTGTAGTTTAATCTCTAGAAGTTTGATCTAGGTCTTTTTAAAAGTCTTTAACTTTTCAAGCATACAGAAAACAGTAATAAGAAGTTTCAGTGTCCTTTTCTGGTCATTCTAATGTCTTTGTTGATTCTGGGTTTGTTTTGATTTATTATTCTCATTATGGGTTGTACTTTCCTGCCTCTTTGTATACTTCATGATCTTATTGGATGCCAGACATTATGACTGTTACCTTGTTGGGTAATCTTGTATTCGTATCAATCCTCTTGTGCTTTATGATGGGATGCAGCTAAGTTCCTTGGAAGTAGCTTGATCCTTGGGGTGTTGCTTTGTGATTTGTTAGGCAGGTTCAGAGCAGTGCTAAGTCTAGGGATAATTATCCCCCACTACTGAGGCAAGATTTTTCTGAGTACTCTCCTTAATCCTCTATGAATTATGAGTTTTTCTAGTCTAGCTGGTGGGAACAGCCATTATTCCTGCCCTATGTGAATGCAACATAGTAGTCCCTCTAGTCCTTTCAGATGGTTTGTTTCTCCAACTCCAGGTAGTTTCCTCACATATATTCTTTGTTTGTTTGTTTTTGTTTTTGTTTTGAGATGGAGTCTCACTCTGTCGCCCAGGCTGGAATGCAGTGGCGTGACCTCAGCTCATTGCAACCTCTGCCTCCCAGGTTCAAGCGATTCTCCTGCCTCAGCCTTCCAAGTAGCCAGGATTATAGGTGCCCGCCACCACACCAGGCTAATTATTGTATTTTTAGTAGAGACGGGGTTTCACCATGTTGGCCAGGCTGGTCTCGAACTCCTGACCTCAGATGATCCACCTGCCTCGGCCTCCCAAAGTGCTGGGATTACAGGCATGAGTCACTGCGCCTGGCCACCTCACATATATTCTTTGATCAATCATCTGCTGAATACTTGAGGGAGAGGCTCTGCACAATTCTGTACTCTCTGTGTGAAGCTCTCTGCTCTCTAACATTCTATTTTGAACTCTTATCTGTCTTGGTCTCCCTGGACTCTTACCTCCTGTCTCCTCAACTTAAATTGTCCACCAGGCTCGGCCTCGGGTAACTCTCCCTACACCATGGCCTGGCAATTCTTTCAATACAGGTAGCTCGGGTAATGGTAGGGCTCATTTCACTCATTTCCTCTCTGTCAGGAACCACTGTTCTTCATTACCTGATGTCCAGGGTCTTAAAAACTGGTTTTATGTATTTTGTCTTTGTCTTTTTTGTTGTTATTTCTGGTAGGAGGGTAAATCTAGTCCCTGTTACTTCATCTTGGCAGAAATAAAAAGTCTAGGATTGACTTTAATTAATCTAGTTTTTGACCTCCTTTTTTGGGAGGAGACTGAGTGGTTCATATGCTGGCAATAATAAAGTTAGTTTCTGCAATAGGAATCTGTCAAGTAATATATGTCAATTAGGAGCTTCACTAAGAAGTAATGCCAGGTGCTATTTCTTACCTTTTTCTCTGCTTAGCTGATTCTCCAGTATTGGTTTGGCTGGGTATCATAAGCTGAATTACAGTCATGCCATCATCTATGACTAATTTCTGAACCTTCTATACCCAATTTGTACTAATTTGATACAATAATTTCTAAACATCTTTTTAAATAACGTGCCTTTTATTTGAACTCACCTTGGTGAACAGCATCACTTACTACTTTTTCTTGTTCCTTTAAGAGAAACCTTGTTTGGTCAAAAATAACAGTGGCAAATTTCCACTTAGCAGTAGGGAGAGTACAGGAGGATACAAGATTTTTTAAGATAGGAGAAGCTGCTGCTTCGAGGAGGCAAAATGCTTGGCACTGGCTATCTGCAAAAATAAAAGCATTAATGGCAGTGTTTTAATAAAGATGGTATGCTAATTTTGATAAACCAATTAAATGTTATTTCATGGAAATCTGAACTTCTATCTGAATTATTTTCTGAGTTAAAAATAATGAGATTGTATAAAAACTTATTTTAAGATATTTATTCTAAATAAACTAATGAAAACAAACATGGAATTATATAATTTTATGGCTATATTATTTATTTATTTATTGAGACAGAGTCTTGCTCTGTCACCAGGCTGGAGTGCAGTGGCGCCATCTCGGCTCACTGCAACTTCCGCCTCCCAGGTTCAAGCTATTCTCCTGCCTCAGCCTCCTGAGTAGCTGGGACTATAGGCAGGCACCACCACGCCCAGCTAATTTTTGCATTTTTAGTAGCGACGGGGTTTCATCATATTGTCCAGGATGGTCTCTATCTCTTGACCTCATGATCCGCCCACCTCGGCCTCCCAAAGTGCTGGAATTACAGGTGTGAGCCACTGTGCCCGTCCTATTTTATTTATTAGAGAGGGTTTATTAGAGAGGGTTTATTCCATAATTAACTTGACATGGCAAATATAAAGACCCATATAAAGAGAACTGCATTTTTTTCTTTGCCATTCTCCACTATTAGCATACAATCTGAAGCCAAACAATGAAAAATTTTTTCCAGTTATCACTAGAATAACATTATTTAAAGATTTGCATAATCATCTAGAGACCAAAAGAATGAAAAGATATTTGAGAACCTGGGTCATATTTCCTTATTGATTTTAATAATGAATCTGATGTTCTTAAGCAGGCTGTTCTTTAGGAGTCAAAGAATACTCTTCTTTATAGCATAACAAAAAAATCAATATAGGAATCAATAGTAACTTATTTTCATCACTCTGATAGCAGGTAAGAGAAGAGAGAGAGCATGATTAGCAGTTCATTTTCCAGACTGGGCAGAAGAGTCCAAGGAGGTACAATTGTTCTGATTGATATAGGGAAGCAGCAGCAGTTTAAATGAAAGAAGAAATAACACTGAGTCGCTTGGGTAAGGCAATGGGGAGAGGCAGGGGCAGTGAACAGGGCATTCTAGGTCAGGATATAACTTGAAAGTAGGAGTGGAATGAAGAAATACCTGAAACAAGTGAAGAAAGTGACATGGAAAATGAGGTATGTCCTAGCTATCTAGGAAAGGGCTTTCAAACTAAGCAAATCTGAATGCATTTTAAAAGCATATAACATACCTGACGCTTGAATTTCAATGACATTATCTGTTCCCCTTTCCTGATTTATTTCCTCCAGGGTTTTATTAACATGAACAATAGGACTTTCTTCTTGAAGTGTCAAAGAACATGCTTCTTTATCTTGAAATTCCAATAAAAAATACAAATTTTTGTTGTTCAAGAGGAACTTAATGTTGTTTTACCTTAATTTTTAAAAATATGATCACAGTTGTTAAATTTCTTCATTGAAATACATCAGTATTAAAGTGAACAACTATTCAGATCAATGAACCTAACACTGCTGGTAGGAAGATGAATGGTAAAAATGGAAAAAAACTTTGATATCAGATCAGCATTTTGAGCTCAGTTCTGACTCAGTTTCCTCATATGTAAAATATGGATAAATATATCTGCTTTAAATACCAAGTGCAGTTTATGACACAGAAGGTATGTACCGTTCTACTTAATTTCTCTGTGACTCTCCACATACCTTTTCTTCTACTACTAACCCTCTCCTCTGCCCCAAACCTTCCCTATTTCCATCTTTTTTTAACCAGGCCAATTCTTTTTCTTTTCTTTTTTTTTAAGACAGGGTCTCCCTCTGTCGCCCAGGCTGGGGTGCATTGGTATGATCAGGGCTCACTGCAGCCTTGACCTCTTGGGCTCAAGCAATCCTCCCACCTCAGCCTCCCAAGTAGCTGGGAGCACAGGCATGCACCACCATCCTGAATAATTTTTTTTAAAATTTATTATTGTTATTATTATAGAGATAGGGTCTCCCTGTGTTGTCCAGGCTGGTCTCAAACTCCTGGGCTCAAGGGATCTGCCTACCCAAAGTGGTGGGATTACAGGCATGAGCTACCACGCCTGACCTGGGCCTAGTCTTACTGCTATACCCTGCAGGTCTCAGGTATCTTCTATAAAAAGTCATATGCAACTGCCCACCCTACTTCCAGGCCAGCAAAGGGCTCCTCCCTTTTTTTCTTTAGCACTCTGTGAAGACTTCTTTACTGGTACTCACCACATTGAATTCAAATGATCTATCTGCATATCTGACCTGCTCTATTATACTGTGAGCTTCTCAAGGTCAGCAACAGCATCATATTTATCTCTAATATGTAATTTAGTGCCAGGCACAAAGTATTTAATAAACGGTAGTTTTCTTTCTGTCCTAGGTATTACAGAGGATTTCTTCTTTCCTAAGTATTATAGAGGATTTACACACAAACACATAAAAATCTAGTTGTTTTAACCATATAGTAGTATTATCATCAGTAATATGATTACAAAACAATTCCAGAAACACATTAACATCTTTAAATACATGGTTAAAATATAATAATGGACAATATTCTAAACTAGATTAATAATGCTATTTTCAAGTAATACTTTCAATTAACCATAAACAATTAGAATAGATATGATCAAATAATATTAATTATTAAACTTTTTGAGGGGGTCTAAGAATTTATAATATTTCTTGCCCCTGAATTAACTGTAAAATAAGACAAAAAGTAAAATACACACCAAAATATTACCTCTATTACTATTAAAGGCTAAGTTGGGGAATAGAATTTAGTTTTAGAGTCAAATGAGCTTGCTAACTAAACACCAGAATTAGACAGAGTTACCCACTCAGTCCTAGGGTATGCTGGACTGGGATAGGATACCCCACTGGGTCCAGGGAGGGTGGGGGAGGTCAGGGGCACTGCCCAGGAAAGAGTCATGACATAGAAAAACCAAGGAGAATTCCTATTCTTCCTGGGCAACCATTCCCACAACTTATGTCCAATTTATTATTTTGACTTTACAATTCAGATCATTCTTTCTGTCCCCTCTGGAGAGATGTATAAAAAGGCAAAGAGACCAGGAACTTAACACTTAATTGAGGAAACATCAGGACAACAGAAACATTCCCCCCATAACATTCATGTTCCTTTAATTCTTTAGTAAATGAATGGCTAATTTTTTAAATAAGAAAAGATAAAATAATATTTAAAGATTTCAGAATTTTGTGATCTTTCCTATTTTTATTCTTTTTTACATTGTCCTCCTTTCTTGCTGCTTTCCCTCACTTTCTGTTGATAATATACCCTATCATGAGCCATTATCACCACTATGGCAACCAGAAAAAGATGTCAGTGTTAATTTTGGTGTGGATTCCTTTTTTGCACCAAATATAAATAGGATCAGAAAACATGAACAAGTCTGAGAATAACAAATCTTTGAAAACTTCCTATTTTTGTATCACATTTATACAATAATTATTTATATTTTGCTTATTTTTATGCAGAAGTGATGCTTCAATTATGGTCCAAATATTGGTTAGAAAAAGCTCAGTTACATACAGAATTGTCATCTGGCAAGGTAAGTTATAAGGTGGACAAACTATTACATAAAAAGAAACTTTAAGTTGAATATGTAGAAATAGAAAAGATTACAGAATTCTGAAATCTTTAAATATTATTCTGCATTTTTACCATGAAAAATGCACTGATTGACACAGTAATATTACTTTTTAAAAAATGACAGCTCACCATAACCTCAAACTCCTGGGCTAAGGCATCTGCCCACCTCAGCCTCCTGAGTAGCTGAGATTACATGTGTGTGCCACCACACTTGGCTAATTTTAGAGATGGGGTCTCATTATGTTGCTCAGGCTGGTCTCAAACTCTTGGCCTCAAACAATTCTCCTGCCTCAGCCTTCCAAAGTTCTGGGATTAGAGGTGTGAGCCCCAGTAATATTACTTTAAGCAGATTTATAAAAGGTTGTCACATCTTTTGGAAAAATAAATATAACCATCATGACATTAAGAACTGAAGATCTTGTGTCTATTAATAGTATATGAGACAGTAAGACCTAACTGTCTCTGAGTCACATAAATATTTTTGTATTCTGTAACTGTGAAATGGGGTAATACTACCTACTTTGATTCCTCAACAAAGTTTCTAAACAGATCAAATATGACAATACATGTAAAAGTGCTTTATAAAGCATAAAGATACCTGTATTTATGATAATATTATTAACCTTATGAAGAAAGAATAGGATTTATCAAACAAATTGATCATTAGAAAATATTTCTGGTGTTTCTGAGTGTAACAATCTATAAATATCAAAAGTTTCCAATGTCCCTAGTCATTAGGTTGCATCAATGTGTACTGAAATTTAGGAATAAACAATAGCAGCCAATAAATAAATAAATATATTGTTGTATTTATTTCATCAGCGTAACCTATGTCAAACTTTTTCTGGAATGCCTATTTTATTTTTATGGGAAGTAAAATGACATGACATATTATATTACCTTTGATGTGGCTGTAAGCAGTGAATATAAGACAGTTACAACTCAAACAGAAACTGTTAGGTAATGTTAGAAAGAGTAATACACAAATAGGCAGAGAAAATTGTCTTTCAAGTACACATAAAAATATAATTTAAAATACTGAGACAGGACTGATAGCTGAAAGAGAAAAAAGAATGGCAGAATTGACCAACAAAAGTTAGAAATACTATGAATTTCTAAGGCCATGTGGTAGAAAGCAAGTTTTACAAATAGTGGCTTTTGTTACAAATTCAAATGCATTTTTAGATTTTTTGAAAAATACATATCTGTATCTAAATCATGCCTATATATCCATATCTATCTGTATACAAGAAGTATCAAGAATCAATGATATTTTCCTTGACTATGAAAAATAATATAATTTTATTTAGAAGAACTTTATCTCCTGGCCTTCTATAATAAATTATGTACTTAGTCTTTGAGCCTACCATATCTATGGCAAAATATTATTAAATTACCTACCATGTTTTTCATCACTGTTTGTGACTTCAGTCTTTGAGGTGCAAGTCTTATATTTATTTCGCAGCATAATAAAGTCGCTCAAAAGGTCCAAATCATTCTCTTGTTTTTTATCATGTTCAAAAGATGCTTTTTTAATTATTGAAGAGGAAGATGATTTAATAGATGGTTCTATGCAATCAAGTTCAAAGTGATCTTCATTTTCTTTCTTTTGGATTATTCTATTTACTGGTTCTTGGTCATTCTTTGGTTTTTCTTCTTTTGCTGCTCTTTTATCAGAGAAATATTCATCAGAAAAACATAGATCTGGTACTTCTTTTGCCAGAGATGGACTCTTTTGTGGAAGTGATAAACGATCATTTGTAGATTTTTCATCAATAAGTGCAATAGGTGAAGAATGACTTTTATGTTCTAAACATGCTGAAAACAGAAAATAAAAAATACACAAATAACCTCCACACCTAAATGAGTGTTCTATTAGGTATTTGAATAACTTTTACTTGTGGTTTCTTATTAGTGTAATTTGATCTTTACGAGTACTTTGTTTAATGCTTTGAAAATCAATTTTTGGTCTGAATAAAATAAAATTTTTAAAAGGATCAAAATTTAGCACCCTTTTTCGTACTGTAGGAGCTAGTTTACCAAGCAAAGAAGAAATTCCAGTAAAGCCCTTTTGTTGATAGGCTTATGAGTCAGAGCCTTGGAGGTAACAGTTACTCCATGTGTCAAACACTTACCTACCAGGTAAGCCACAGTGGAAAAAAATACTTGCAATACTATAACTGACAAAGGACTATATCCAAAATATATAAAGAACTCTTATATTTAAAAAGGAACCCAATTAAAAATTTGGCAAAAGACTTCAACAATAGTTCACCTAAGATATGCATATTCTACAAAATAGATGAATCTTGAAAACATACTAAGTGAAAGAAGCATCACAAAAGGCCACATATTGTATGATTTCATTTATATAAAATGTCCAGAAAAGGCAAATCTATAGAGAGAGAACAGTGGTTCCAGAGCTGAGTAAAAGAGGGAGTGACTACTAACGGGTACAGGATTTCTTTTGGGGATGGTAAAAGTTTTCTAAAATGGGTTGTGGTGATGACTGCACAACTCTGGGCTTATACTAAAAACCATGGAATGGTGTACTTTAAATGAGTCAATTGTATGGTATGTGAAATGTATCTTGATAAAACTGTTACAGGAATACTTCAGAGGTATTGTGGGTTCAGTTCTGGACCATCACAATAAAGTAAATACGTTAAAGTGAGTCACGCAAATGTTTTGATTTCTCAGTACATATAAAATTATATTTACACTATACTGCAATGTATTGTGCACAATAGCATTATGTCTAAACAAACAAGTACATACTTTAATTTTAAAATACTTTATTGCCCAAAAATGCTAATGATCATCTGAGCCTTTAGCAAGTCATAAACTTTTTGCTAAGGGTCGGGTGTCTTTGTTTTTTTTCTTTTTGAGACATGGTCTTCCTCTGTAGCCCAGGCTGGAATGCAGTTCCACAATCATAGCTCACTGCAGCCTCCAACTCCTGGGCCCAAGCAATCCTCCCACCAGCCTCCCAAGTAGCTGAGACTACAGGTGCATACCACCGTGCCAGGCTTTTATTTTTATTTTTAGGAGAGACAAAGTTTTGCTATGTTGCCCAGGCTGATCTTGAACTCTTGGGCTCAAGTAATCCTCCCACATTGGCCTCCCAAAGTGCTGGAATTACAGGTGAAAGCCACTGTACCCAGCTAGGGGGTCTTGTCTCAATGTTGACAGCTGCTGACTGTCAGAGTGGTGGTTGCTAAAGATTGGTGTGGCTGTGAAAATATCTTAAACTAAGACAACAATGAAGTTTGCCACACGGACTGACTTTCCTTTTCACAAAAGATTTCTCTGTAGCATGTGCTGTTTGACAGCATTCACCCAGAGTAGAACTTTCAAAATTGGAGTCAAGGCTGGGAGCGTGGCTCATGCCTGTAATCCTAGCACTTTGAGAAGGCCAAGGCAGGCAGATCATGAGGTCAAGAGATCGAGACCATCCTGGCCAACGTGGTGAAACCTGTCTCCACCAAAAATACAAAAATTAGTTGGGCGTGGTGGCGCATGCCTGTAGTCCTAGCTACTCAGGAGGCTGAGGCAGGAGAATCGCTTGAACCCAGGAGGCAGAGGGTGCAGTGAGCCAAGATTGTGCCACTGCACTCCAGCCTGATGACAGAGCGAGACTTGGTCTCAAAAAAAAAAAAAAAGTTGGAGTCAATCCTCTCCGACCCTGCCACTACTTTATCAATTATGTTTATGGAATATTCCAAATCCTTTGTTGTCATTACAACAATGTTCACAGAATCTTCACCGGGGTAGATTCTATCTCAAGAAACCGTTTTCTTTGCCCATCCATAAGAAACAACTCCTCATTTGTTCAAGCTTTGGCATGACATTGCAGCAATTCAACTACACCTTCAGGTTCCACTTCTAATTCTAGTTTTCTTGCTATTTCCACCACATCTGTAGTTATGTACTTGCACCACTAAAGTCTCGAACCCTTTCAAATCATCCATGAAGGTTCAAATCAACTTTTTTCAGTCTTGCTAATGTTGATATTTTGGCCTCCTCCCAAGAAAAAGGAATGTTCTTAATGGCATCTAGAATGGTGAATCCTTTCCCAAAAGTATTAGACAAAATGGCTGTGTATAATTTGAGTTGAGAAACAGATTCACCTTCAGCCTAGAGCACAGATTGGCCTTGGAGTTAATTTAATTAATGAATTGTTCTTACCTGTTTCTGGGGGCAACTACTTAGCTGCCCCTATGTGATTCTAGGATGATAAATAAAGGAACAGAGAGGCTGGGCATGGTGGCTCACGTCTGCAATCCCAGCACTTTGGGAGGCCAAGGCGGGCAGATCACCTGAGATCAGGAGTTCGAGACTGGTTTGGCCAACATAGCGAAACCCTATCTCTACTAAAAATACAAAAATTAGCCAGGCGTGGTGGCACGTGGCTGTAGTCCCAGCTACTTGAGAGGCTGAGACAGGAGACTTGCATGAACCCAGGAGGTGGAGGTTGTAAGGAGCTGAGATCACACCAGCCTGGGCAACAGAGCAAGACTCTGTCTCGAAAAAAAAAAAAAAAGTTGTTAACTAATTAAAACACCATATGAGTCAATAATATGTGGGCCAAATAGGATCTGAGTGCCACTTTTCAGATATTGTCTAGTGGTAATCTGGTATGTTTAGCAGGTGAATAGAAACTGTTTATTATTTCAGTTTTCTCATTATTTTCCTTTATTATTCTCTCTTTAAGCACCCCTACCCTGACCATTTGGCATGGGTTCCAGATATAGTTATTGCTACTTAAACTTCAGAATTATACTGCTATACATTTAATTATACTGTCAAACATTCTTTTTTTACAAATTGAAGTTTTGTGGTAATCTTGCATCAAGGAAGTGTATTGCTGTCATTTTCCAACAGCATTTCCAACTTCAGAATTATCATAATTTATTGGATATCAAGAATATCAAATATGAATGATATGTTTTATTTTAATCTCAAATTAGTTATAAATCACAATAAAGACTTTACATAGTTTTATAGATTTAATACATTATATGGATATTTGAAGACCTCATAAAATCTTCTGCCTTGTCTTTGTCTACTAACCTGACCTAATCTTATTTAACATTCTTATTCCACCATGGGTACCATCTAGGCCTGAACTGGACTGGTGTGTATTTGCTTGATACAGTCTATCTGTTCTCTTTCCTAGCCATCCAAACATCTTTGTCTTCTGCCTTTGTAAAAAATTTATTTTACATTGCTTACTGTTCTTTTTATAACGAATATTCAAGAAATAAGAAAACAGATTTTCTTAGGTTACCTTTGAACCTGGAATTTGTGTTACTACTACGGTTATATTACTAGTGAGCCACAGGAGTACACTACAGAAGTGAGTGGAAACACAGATGGAGATATGATGACAGTTAATAGTCTATCATATATTTATCCCAAGGAGCACTTATATATCTGTTATATATTTTGGTATTTGCTATTTGTAGTTTTTTAGTGATTAAAAAATAATTTGAACTTTTTACTTTGATTTAGGAGTACCTGGGCAGGTTTGTTACCTGGGTATATTGCATGATGCTGAGGTTTGGGCTATGACTGATCCCATCACCCAGGTACTGAGCATAGTACTCAACAGTTAGTTTTTCAACCTTTTCCCCCACTTCCCCCCTCTAATAGCCCCCAGTTTCTATTGTTGCCATCTTTATGTCTATGAATACCCAATGTTTAGCTCCCACTAACTAGAACATGCAGTATTTGGTTTTCCATTCCTGAGTTAATTCACTTAAGATCATGGCCTCCAGCTGCATCCATGTCACCGCAAAGGACATTATTTCATTATTTTTTATGGTTGTGTACTATTCCATGGTGTGTATGTATCACATTTTCTTTTTTTATATATATATACTTTATATATATACATGTGCAGAATGTGCACCATAACATACATGTTATGGTGGTTTTCTGCACTCATCAACCCTTCATGTACATTAGGCATTTCTCCTAATGCTATCCCTCCCCTAGACCCCACCCCCCAACAGGCCCCGGTGTGTGATGTTCCCCTCCCTGTGTCCATGTGTTCTCCTTGTTCAACTCTCACTTATGAGTGAGAATATGTGATGTTTGGTTTTCTGTTCCTGTGTTAGTTTGCTGAGAATGATGGTTTCCAGCTTCATCCATGTCTCTGCAAAGGACATAAAACTCATCCTTTTTTATGACTGCATAGTATTCCATGGTGTATGTGTACCACATTTTCTTTATCTAGTCTATCATTGATGGGCATTTGGGTTGGTTCCAAGTCTTTGCTATTGTGAATAGTGCCACAATAAACATATGTGTGCATGTGTCTTTATAGTAGAACTATTTATAATCATATATTTATCCCAAGGAGCACTTATATATCTGTTATATATTTTGGTATTTTCTATTTGTAATTTTTTAGGGATTAAAAAATAATTTGAACTTTTTACTTTAGATTTAGGAGTACCTGGGCAGGTTTGTTACCTGGGTATATTGCATGATGCTGAGGTTTGGGCTATGACTGATCCCATCACTCAGGTCCTGAGCATAGTACTCAACAGTAATGGGATTGCTGGGTCAAATGGTATTTCTGGTTCTAGATCCTTGAGGAATCGCTACACTGTCTTCCACAATGGTTGAACTAATTTACACTCCCACCAACAATGTAAAAGCGTTCCTATTTCTCCACATCCTCTGCAGCATCTGTTGTTTCCTGACACTTTAATGATCACCATTCTAACTGGTGTGAGATGGTATCTCATTGGTACCACATTTTCTTTATCCAATCCAGTGTTAATGGGCACCTAGGTTGATTCCATGTCTTTGCTATTGTCAATAGTGCTGTGATGAACATATTAGTGCATGTATGAGATGTATGAGATAAAAGACCTCTACAAGGAGAACTACAAAACACTGCTGAAATAAATCATAGATGACACAAATAAAAGGAAAAACATTACATCCTCATGGATTGGAAGAATCAATATAGTTAAAATGACCATCCTGCCCAAAGCAATGTACAGATTCAACACTATTCCTATCAAACTATCAATATCATTTTCCACAGACCTAGGAAAAACTATTCTAAAGCTCATACAAAACCAGAAAGAACCTCAGTAGCCAAAGCAATCCTAAGCAAAAAGTATAAAGCCAGAGGCATCACATTACCTGATTCCAACTATACTATAGGGCTAGTGTAACCAAAATGCCAAGGTACTGGTACAAAAACAGATACAAGGACTAATGGGACAGAAGAGAGAACCTAGAAATAAAGTCCACACCTACAGCCATCAGATCGTCAACAAAGCTAGCAAAAATAAGCAAGGGGAAAAGAACTCCCTATTCAATAAATGGTGCTGGGATAGCTGGCTAGCCATATACAGAAGAATAAAACTGGATCCCTACCTTTCACCATATATAAAAATTAACTCAAGATGGATTAAATATTTACATGTGAGACCTTAAACTGTAAGAATCATAGAGGAAAACCTAGGAAACACCATTCTGGACATCAGCCTTGGGAAAGAATTTATGACTAAGTCCTCAAAAGCAATCACAACAAAAACAAAATTTGCTGAGTGGGACCTAATTAAACTAAAGAGCTTCTGCACAGCAAAAGAAACTATCAACAAAGTAAACAGTCTACAGAATGGGAGAAAATAATCACAAACTATGCATCCAACTAAGATCTAATATCCAGAATCTACAAGAAATTTAAACAATTGAACAAGCAAAAAACAACCTCATTAAAAAATGGGCAAAAGACATGAACAGACACTTTTCAAAAGAAGACTTACAAGTGACCAACAAACACATGAAAAAAGTGCTCAGCATCACCAGTCATCAGAGAAATGCAAATCAAAGCTACAAGGAGGTACCATTTCATACCATTCAGAATGGCTACTATTAAAAAGCCAAAAAACAATGAGGCTGGTAAGGCTGTGAAGAAAAGAGAACACTTATACACTCTTGGTGGGGGATGTAAATTAGTTCAGCCACTGTGGAAACAGTTTGGAGATTTATCAAAGAACTTAAAACAGAACTACGTTCGACCCAGCAATCCCATTACTGGGTATATGTTAAAAAAAAAAAAAAATTGTTCTGTCTTCTGTCTTTGAAACACTCCTTGCTGATAACAATTCTTATTCAGATTGCTTATCTCCTTAGACCAATCTCCCAACATAGATAGTAATTTCTAAAATTTATTTCTAAATATGTTCATTATTCTATAATAAACTATAAACTTTCCCAAATCTGACTGGGTATGGTGGCTAATGCCTGTAATCCCAGCATTTTGGGAGGCTGAGGTGGGCAGATCACTTGAGGTCAGCCTGGCCAACATGGTGAAACCCCATCTCTACTAAAAATACAAAAATTAGTCTGGTGTGATGGTGGGCACCTGTAATCCCAGCTACCTGGGGGGCTGAGGCAGGAGAATCACTTGAACCTGGGAGGTGGAGGTTGCAGTGAGTTGAGATCATCCCACTGTGCTCCAGCCTGGGCAACAGAGACTGTGTCTCAGGGGGGAAAAAAAAACCACACACCCCAAAAAATATATAATTCATGCTAAATATGTTCAATTTACTATTAATATAATGCCATATATAGCAACCCAAATAGCTCAAGACATAGACACTCAAAAGATATTTTTGCCTTCTTAAATTGGACGGTAAAAAATGAATTAGTAAACTTTTAAGTAACAAAGATCCTCTGTTGTCAATGAGTGATATTATTGAACGCTAATGTTCAGCTTTAGGTCAAAAAACAGTTACTGCAAAATTCTGGTTTGCATCTAGGCTGATGTGAACAGAAACTGCTAGCAATTTAATCATTTATAGAAGGAAACAAAGTCACTTTAAATTAAAATGGCTAGAAATTTAAAAACTGAGACTATAGAATTTCAGGACATAACAAGATTTTAGGGTTAGCTAGTCAAATTTCATCATTTTTTCAAGGAAATGGGACCTAGAGAAATCCAAAGTCATAAAACCTGGCAGAGCCAGGGCCTATATGGAATGCTAGAACCCAACGATTTTCCCAGTTACCTAGAGGAAATCTAGAATCTAACATTTTCACATTCTGAAAATGTTTACATGACTAATATTTACTATTATGTACTTACATTCTAATTGAAGCACTTTTGTAGGCAAAAATACCTCAATTTCAGTGTCATTAGAAGACAAATTACTATGACATAAATATGTATTCAGATGTTCCAACGTTTCCATCATTTTCAGATTTAGTCCTGCTTGTTTCCACCACTCTGCCTTTTCCAGATTAAGCACAAGACTTTCTTCTTTAACTGAAAGTATCTTTTTCAAATCTGCAACTGAATATTGGCGGTGGGGCTCTTGAATTCTTGGCGCTAACAAAAAAAAAATAAAAAACGAACAGTTAGAAACAGGCTATAAAGCAAAAGAAACAAAACACAATAAACAGAACCACACTGGAATTTCTTTATGAAATGCATTTTCATGCATTAGAAAAAAAGGGAAACCTGAAGTTATAGCTGGTATTTTTGTTCTCAAGATGCTAATATTTGTAAAAGTTCAAGCTATTATAGCAGTAGAAGTCACATAAAGGATTTATTTCACTCTTTGAAAATATCAAGAAGTTAAAATTATTCTAATATTTAGTAGGACAAGGAACTCTTGTTTGACCATTTTCAATTACTAAATTAATATGTTTGATTAACATTTTGAAGTAATATAAGCTTTGTTAAATTAGAAATTCTAACTTATTATAATAAGCCTAAACAAGAAGATATATTTGTTCAGATTTTATGATGACTATATCATCTTAGACATTGTGGTACAAAGCTTACTGCCTCATTACTTTCTAGCCTAACATATAGAGGAACTGAAGTAGCACAACTACCTAATATTATTATCTGCATTATAAACATCAACCTGAAATTAGGATTATAAATTTTGAAACTCTAATTTTGGAATGGTGCTTTTATAATGACAGTAATATTAAGAAGAAATTAAAACTTAAAAATACTAATATTAATAATAGTAATTACGAGTTACTAAAAAACATCTGGCACTGTGCTAAGTGCTTTCTTTACATGCATTATTCTTAACAAATCCCTAAATAATTTTATAAGATAGGTATAATTTTTACTAGTTTTATTAAAGTATAACTGACATGCAATAAACTACACATATTTAGAGTGAAAAGTCTGATAAGTTTTTATGTATTTATACATTCATGAATCCATTACCACAATCAAGGTAATGAACATATCCATTCCCTCCAAAGTTTTATATCCCTCCTGCCTCTTTATACCTCCCTTCTAATCTTCCTCATCCCCCAACCCCTGTACCACTATTCTGCTTCCTGCCACTATAGATTAAACTACATTTTCTAGAATTTTAGATAAATGGAATTATACCATATGAATTTTTTGTGGTTTCTTTCATTCTGCATAATTATTTTGAGATCATCTATGTTGTGTACATCAACAGTCCATTCCTTTTCTTCAGATAGAAATAATTGTAGATTCAAATGCAGTTGTAAGAAATAATACAAGATGTTTTGTTCCCCCCCTTTTTTGGCTTTAAAAGTATATTATACTATGTAATTGATAATTTCAATATATGATCTGATTTTGATGTCTGATGTTACTGCTATATCTCATTGATGATGCCAATATATTTTGTGATTTTTGTCTATTAGCATGTGTTTCTCTCAATTTTGTTGAAGGTCTTTGAAGCATGAGTTGAAGTACATTCCTCCAGAAAAAAATTTATTTTCCTCTAGAAAGGATTTACTTTTGTTTTTCTATGTGTTTGGGAGGCACTGTCAACCTGGGACCACTTTAAATTAAATCATCACTATTTTTCAAATTATGTAGGTGGTTTGAATTCTGACTGCAGCCAGGTATGATAGCTACCTACTGGTTAGAAGTACTTAAGAGAAATGTTTTTTCTTTTCCTCTCTTCCAGCTGCAAGGTAGAAATATGCAAATGTATTCAGAGTTCCCTTCGATATGGTGGTTTATTTTTGTATGCTCTTATTTTGATGGTAGTTTGTTGAACTGCCAGTTTTATGTAGGGGTCCCCTATCAGACCCTCCACATAGGATATTTCTTGACTCTACACTACATGTAGACCTCAAAACAAAAGTTCAAAGTCTCCAAGGTTTAATAAAAAGCTTGGAGTGAAAGCCAGCTTTGGTGCTTACTTGCTTCCCAGGATTCCTGTTTTCACTTTGTTTTTGGCCTCCAAATGCAACTCAGTGATTCATTTAAACATTTTTTAAAAGAATACCTTATCCAAAGTTCCATTTCCATAATAGAATAGTTCAGACACAGACAAGAGTTTAACTTTACTCAGATAAATTTTGAATATACATGTGAAATGTATATTTACTTCAAAATTATTTTGTTAAACTATAAACAAGTTTTGCTAAAATGTTATTTATTTATTTTTGAGATGGAGTCTTGCCATGTTGCCCAGGCTGGAGTGCAGTGGCAATCTCAGCTCCTGCAACTTCCACCTCCCTGGTTCAAGGGATTCTCCTGCCTCAGCCTCCAGAGTAGCTGGGACTACAGGTGTGCACCACCATGCTCAGCTAATTTTTGTATTTTTAGTAGACAGGGGGTTTCAACATGTTGACCAGGCTGGTCTCGAACTCCTGGCCTCAAGTGATCTGCCCGCATCGGCCTCCCAAAGTGCTGGGATTATAGGTGTGAGCCACGGTGTCCGGCCATTTTTTTGTTTTGTTTGTTCATTTGTTTGAGACAGAGACTCGCTCCGTCACCCAGGCTGGAGTGCAATGGTGCCATCTCGGCTCACTGCAACCTGCCCCTCCCAGGTTCAGGTGATTCTTGGGCCTCAGTCTCCCGAGTAGCTGGGACTAAAGGTGCGCCCTGACACTCCCGGCTAATTTCCAGCTGTTGTTAAAATGTTTTTAAATGTCCTTTTTGGAGAGCTTGGGCAACTAAAACTTTTAACATTAGATGTGATTTTTTTTTTTTTTTTTAACAAACAATTCAATTTGGAAATACAAATTACATGTATGGGACTATGTTTTATGTACTACTTGTATTTCATTTCATTTCTTTTCCTTCTCCCATGTATAGGAATTACCCAGAAAATCAGCAAGATCCAGATCTTGTCACATACTTCTGCACCTAGCATAATGAACCTTATGGAAGATATCTTGATATTTTAGTTTTAGGCTAAGTTATATATTCCGTTAAGAAGTGGTCAAAGAAAATGGATATCCCACATTTCTACTGGTTGTACCTTTTTACATATACTTTCTATTTTTCACTTAAAAGCAATTAATCTTTACCTGTAAGCAAAAATGGGTTCAAAGGGCTTCTACATCTTTCTAATTGCCACATCATGTAGTATTTATTAGCTGATTCTTCAGCAGTAAGCAAATTACTGAAAAAAAAAAGAGTTAAAGCTTAATACATTAACAATATTGAGTCTTTTGTATAATAAATTTTATTTATTTTTTTTGAGACAGAGTCTCACTCTGTCGCCCAGGCTGGAGTACAGTGGCACTATCTCGGCTCACTGCAACCTTCGCCCCAGGTTCAAGCGATTCTCCTGTCTCAGCCTCCTGAGCAGCTGGGATTAAAGGCATCTGCCACCACGCCCGACTAATTTTTGTATTTTTAGTAGAGGTGGGGTTTCACCATGTTGGCCAGGCTGGTTGCCAGCTCCTGACCTCAAGTGATCCACCCACCTCGCCCTCCCAAAGTGCTGGGATTACAGGTGTGAGCCACTGCACCCGGCCCAAAATTTTATTTTTAAAAAGTATTTTTAAAGTACTTTTACGCTCAAAATCAAGTGAAAAATTAACTTTATAAATGTGTAAACTGCAGTAGAGTTCTACAGACCAAATATCAAATACAGTACTCACTTCCTCCATCCCTGGGAAAGTTTGGTAATTTGTAAACTAAAGTGTTCCTACTGGACTATAAATTACTTCCACCTCTACCTCCCTCAATGGAACCTGGAGCCAGAGAGGGCTGACTTGGGAGAGTTTAGCACTTCCCTCCATAAACTATGCTAGCATCAACCTTATATGCCACCAAAAATAAAAATACAATCTAAGTAAAATTATCATGCTTACCAAGCAAATAGCAACCTCAACAAAAATTTTTATAAAATTGCTGTCCCCAAGTCTATTCCATACAGAAATTCTGGAGCCTCTACTGGTTGAGGATCAGAACTATAAAATAGTCCTTCTCTGGAGATGGCAGAGTCCTAAAGTTTGGTTCAAGACATTCAATCTTGGTGGGTTTGTGAGTGAGTGATGTGTGTCTGTGTACGTGTGTTTAGGGGTACTGTGGGGAGAAGGAAGAAAATATGCATGACAATCAGTGTAAATTACAGCTCATCTGTAACTATGAAGCTACTAGCTTTGGTAGGGGAAAGAGTATTAATTCATAAATCCCTTAATCTGTGTCCCAAGCTTCCTGCTACCCTGAGTGAGAATTGATTATATTCTGTTTCTCATGTGGAACATATATGAGCATGCTAATTATAAGTATTTTGGGCTGGGTGCGGAACATATATGAGCATGCCAGTTAAATTGACAATCTAGGGCAGTGGAAAGCTAAGTTTTATGTCTAAGGCATCCAGGTTACCCACATAATCCAAAAATCTGGTCATGCGGTAGCAAATTTGAGAATCTAGAGAATTCCTGAATTTTACCAAGATTTCTTTGACAACACCTCAGATTGTAAGCAACTATTTTAAAGTGAAAGGAAGGGGTTATATCTAGCAAGCCATGTCCATTATAGACACACATTTCACTCTTAATGGAGATTTCTGAAGGCATGTCTGAATCTGATATATTGTTTGTTCATAAAAATATATTCACAAGTCAGTAGTCAGTTAGTAGGTTAATAAAATCTTATGCCATACAGACTTTTCTTTTTCATCCCATAAAATCTAGCATAGAATCTTATATATCGTAAGCACTAAAAATATTGTTAACTGGGTATTATTTTCAGCCAAAATGTTGTGCTCTGAAATAAAAATAATTGAGACCATAAAAATAAGTTACAGCTACAATAACATTCTTTATTATTTTTCCTTCTTTTTTTAAAAAAATTTTAACATCTTTTCTCCTTGTTTTTAGTTTTACAGTTGAGATATACAGTCGTTCCCCCTTATCCATGAGTTCACTATACTCAGTTTCATTTATCTATGGTCAACCGCAATCCAAAATATTAAATAGAATATTCCATAAACAATTCATGAGTTTTAAATTGCACTGTTGTGAGCAATGTGATGAAATTTCATGCCATCCTACACCATCTCACCCAGGATGTGAATCATCCCTGTGCCCAGCATATCCACACTATATACTCACTACCTGTCCATTTAGTCACTTAGTAGCATTCCCAGTTATCAGATTGGCTGTTGCAGAATCACAGTGCTTGTGTTCAAGTAACCCTTACTGTATTTAATAATGACTCCAAAGCACAAGAGTAATGAGGATGGTATTTGTTATGGTTGTTCTATTTTACTATTTTACTATAGTTATTGCTCTTAATGTCTTACTATGGCTAATTTATAAATTAAACTTTATCATAGGTATGAATATATGAGAAAAAAATGGTATATATAGGGTTCAATAACATTTGCAGTTTCAGGCATCCATTTAGGGTCTTGGAACTTATTCTCCCTGGATAAAAGGGGGACTATTGTAAACTCATTTTTAAAATATGGATTTTTAAGCATTTACAGTCACCAAACAAATGGAAGTCATTTATCTCTTGCTGGTAAATGTAGTTGTGAGGGGACGACTTATTTCAGTTGTTTCATAGGCTCTAAAACCATTAGCTAATTTGAACACCTTTTTTTTCTAACTTTGCCAAATCATAAGTCATTAGTTAAAATTTGTTTCATAAATTCTTTGAGTTATAACAATAACTCAAAGAAATTTGAGTTATAACAACAGACATATAACTTATGATTAAAAAGAGCTTATTATGGTTTAAACACTTTTAAAATCAAACTGAAATTAAAGATCATAACATTTCTGCTAGTTTCTGTTTCTAAATATGCCAGTCTGCCATAACAGATGGATTAGGGTATATGGAGTACATAAAAGAATAAAGAGGCACTAATAAAGACAGTGTATGTCCTGCAAATAAATATCTTGCACCTTAGCAAGAGAACTAAAAGTATTTAAATATGTAGTTTCCATACTTGTCCTATGCTCCTTTTTTTTTTTTTTTTTTTTGGAGACGGAGTCTCGCTCTGTCGCCCAGGCTGGAGTGCAGTGGCCGCATCTCAGCTCACTGCAAGCTCCGCCTCCCGGGTTTACGCCATTCTCCTGCCTCAGTCTCCCGAGTAGCTGGGACGACAGGCGCCCGCCACCTCGCCCGGCTAGTTTTTTTTTGTATTTTTTAGTAGAGATGGGGTTTCACCGTGTTAGCCAGGATGGTCTCGATCTCCTGACCTCGTGATCCGCCTGTCTCAGCCTCCCAAAGTGCTGGGATTACAGGCTTGAGCCACCGTGCCCGGCCTATGCTCTTTTTAGAATTCATATCTGATATGGACAATTCTTAGTTCATGATAGAACTCTGTATAGCACAAATTTACTCTAGAAGTGTAAATAATTCTCAGCCAGAAGATAAAGATATATTTAGGGCCCTTAGTCTTATGCTTTGACACATTCCTGAGACCATTAATAGAAGCCTAAGCAGCCAGTGATGAATTACAGAGCCTTGACTCCAGTTGGTCCCAGCAATCCAAATAGCACTCTCCTCTGGCAGATCAGCTAATTATAATAAGAACTCAAACCTAATACACAGCTCCCACAGTTTCCAGTCCTGGAATAATTCATTAGAGACTTGTAGACTTTACTGTCATTTTCCTGAAAATATGTTATTTTAGGACACATTAAGTTCTAGGTTTATAGTAGACTAATTGTACTGGTTATGTTCCCAATTTTGTAACCGGCATAAGAAGCAGAGGACTGGAGCGGCTTTATTCCAGGAGAGCAGACTAATCAATCTTGGAAAACATTAAGTTACATGTATGCTACATGGTTTAAGATAGCAATGAAAGTTATCTCAGACTCTGTCAAAGGGCAAGGATGCTGGGCTATTAAGCTCTGCAATTTTGGCTCAAACTAGAATATAATGACCTAGCCCTGCAATATCAATTTTACAATTTCAGACTATTCTGTGCAATAAGGATGGGGTACTGAACAAGTTTATGAATCAAGCCTTAGTTCTGTATGTCTGGTTCACCCAATACTGAGACCATATTGACAAGAGGTGAACAAGGTAAGTGGATGTCCTCTGTTAGAGATAGGACATGACCCCTGGTACTCTTAGTGAGAATAAACTGATAGCCAAATCTATTGATCAATGATTGTCCACACTGCTTTGTGATCTTTGGCTATTTCTGACCACAGACCTATGACAGATCTCTTAGTAGACCTCTTAACAACCTTATGAGGTATATATTATTATTATCCCAGTATTGTAGATTAAAAAAAACGGAGGCACAGAACAATTAAGGCTGTAGTTGGAAAGTGATAGAGCCAGGCAATCTGGCTCTAGTTCAGAGCTTCTAACCCTTTATTATAGGCTGAATTGTGGCCCCACAAAATTCTTATGTTGAAGTCCTAATCCTCAGTACCTCAGAATGTGACTATATTTGGAGACAAGGTCTTTAAAGAGGTAATTAAGTTAAACAGGGCCATTAATACAACATGACTCGTGTCCTTATAAGAACAGGAGATTGGGGTATAGACAATGATGGAGGAAAGAATATATGAAGGCATGGGGACATCTATAAGCCAAGGAAGGAGGTCTTAGAATGAAACCAGCCCTGCTGACACTTTGTTCTTTCACTTCTCGCCTCCAGAACTGTGAGGAAATAAATTTCTGTTGCTTAAGCCACCTAATCTGTGGTATTTGTTAGGGCAGCCCTAACAAACTAATACACCACTACATTGCCTTTCATGGCAGTGACTGCCAGTAGGGACTGCCATTAGCAAGTATCCAGTGGCAATGTCCTAAGCATACTATTCCAATGCCAGGATCTTAAAAAATTTTTAAGTTATTTATTTTTAATAATATATTAAAATACTGAAACACATTAAAACACATAAAAACACATTAAAAATACTGAAATGTGTAAAAGCCATACTGTGAAAACTCTCCTACCCACATTGCTAGGTTACCTAGTTCTTTTCTGGATACAACCAGTATTACTTGTTTCTTGTGTGCCCTTCTAAAGATACTCTTTGCATATAAAACCAAACATATACATATATTTATATATTCCTTTTAGTTACTTATTATAGACACTGTACTAGCTCTTAAATTTTTTCACAGAGGTATCTTGGGAATTGCTTTTATATGGAGAGATTTAAATAAAGACTGCTTGTTCTGAATTGCAACTTGGGTTCTAGATATAATCTTTACTTACATTTTACAAACTGGAGATAATGGAAATGTCTGAAGTTCTGTGCATAATGAATTCACTGAAGTATGTTGGCATGTTAGGAATAGAGGAGTTAGTGGCATTTCTAACTCTCCTGAAATATATGAAAATTAAAGTTAAGTAAACATTGAATAATATTAAGTAGGCTAGGTGTGGTGGCTCACACCTATAATTCTAACACTTTGGGAGGCTGAGGTGGGAGGATCACTTGAGTCCAGGAGTTTAAGACCTGGGCAACATGGCAAGATCAGTCTCTACAAAAAGTACAAAATTAGCCAGCAGTGGTGGCACATGCTTGTAGTCCTAGCTACCTGGGAAGCTGAGCTGGAAGGATTGCTTGAGCCCAGGAATTTGAGATTTCAATGAGCTGTGATTGTGTCACTGTACTGCAGCCTGGGCAACAGAGCAAGACTTTGTCTCTAAAAAAATAAATAGATAAAAATTAATTATAATATAGAACTTTTTGTAAGCAACTTATTATGTTTGGTCATTCTGTTAAAACAAAAATATTTCGACAAAAAGAAATTTGAGTCAAGATATATATAAAATGTCTTAAATGTCCATCTGTATAAGGAATTACATATGTATCACATTGTGTCTCAACTACAACAGTGGTGATTTTTAAAAAATACATTGATAGCTAAACTTTATTGAGTTTACTGTGTTTAACATAAATTCCAAGAGCTTTATATGTATTAAGACTTTTGATTCTAACAGCTTGTGTTGTCAGTACTTAGGTGATAGAATTATTTTTATTTCCAAAGAAAGAAAAAATTATTAGTTTTATTTCCATACTAATTACTAGTGGTGTTAAACAAACTGTATTATAAAGAATAATTATTTACCTTAATGACTCTGGACTCTAGATGGCCTAGCACAGAATTATATATTTATGGGGCGTACTTGAAAAAGTGATTCTCATGTATTGCTAACTAGTAAGTGTGGTTTTATTACTTTCATAAGTAAAGCAGTAAACTTTCAAATAGATAATTCAGATGATCCAATTATAAATGTAATTCAGTAACAGTGCCATCAATATAGTTAAGAAGCAACACAATTTGGCATTGTACTGGAACAAAAGATGATTCTAAGATTCCAAATTTGGTAGAATAATAATATTAATGATAATGATGACATAGAGAATGATATGATTGCTTTGGGAGATTAAAAATTCAAATTTTTAAAAAATGTGACAGTGGTCAGCAAGATTGCTAATATTAAGATAAAATAAGAAATTTCATTTACTGAGCTATAATATTTTAAGGTTTCTATTTTTAATATTAATGCTATTTCCTCCATTCCTCTTCTACAGTCTTTGTAACTGCCATCTATATATTATTCAGTTTTTTTGTTTGTGTTGAGACGGAGTCTAGCTGTTGCCCAGGCTAGAGTGCAGTGGTACGACCTCGGCTCACTACAACCTCCACCTCGCCAGTTCAAGCCATTCTCGTGCCTCAGCCTCCTGAGTATCTGGGATTACAGGCATGTGTCACCATGCCTGTTTGGCTAATTTTTGTAATTTTAGTAGAGATGGTGTTTTGCCATATTGGTCAGGCTGGTCTTGAACTCTTGACCTCAAGTGATCCACCCACCTCAGTCTCCCAAAGTGCTAGGATTACAGGCGTGAACCACCACACCAGGCCTATTATTCAGTTTTGATGCCAGTAGAATTCTGAGTTAATAATAGCAATAAATATAAAGGGGCAAATAAGAAAAAAATGACATAGAATTATAACAATCAAATTTTAAACATGGAAACTGACTCACAGTACACTGTATATGTGAATGTACTGTACTTTTACATCATAAATAGGTAATCCCCGATAAGCTCAATGATTTATCAAAATTTCTACCTGGTTTACTGCACTCTTCTGGTTCACTCTGGTTTTGAATGGTCAAAATCTCTGTGGAGCTGAATTTTATGTCCCCGATATCCTCAATTCCATGCTTGTTAGTAAGATCTGAAAAGGAAAAAACTCTACTATTAGCAAATGTACCATTACATTAATTTTCTGTAACCTTGTTCAGTGGCATTTTCCTTTTAAAGTATCTTTATTTTTTTATTGCATGTCAATTTTTCCTTTTAGAGAGAAGTAGAGATTTATACTTCTGAAAAAAATGCTAACTTACGTAAATATTCCTCCATGCACACTCCTTGTTACCCTTCAACTGTCAATCAAAATTACCAAAGGAAAATAAAAATGGCAAAATCTACATAATCACTGGAAGGTAAGATAGGGTGGGCAATCCATAAGCTACAAACTTCAAAGAATGAGGTCACTTTGAAGGGTTTCATCTCTATCAGTATATGATGACTTTCTATGCCTTGCTTAGCTGGAACTCTACTTGTCTATATTAATACTGCTACTTTGGCTTTCTTTTTTCTTTCTTTTATCTCCCTTCTTCCCTCCCTCTCTCTCTTCCTTTTTTCCTCACTTCCTCCTTCCTTTCCAGCTGCCTGACACATTTTACCTATCCCTTTTTTATCTTTGACCCGCCTTCCTTCCTTCGTTCTTCCCTCCCTCCCTCCCTCCCTTCCTTCCTTCCTTCCCTCCTTCCTCTCTCCCTCCCTCCTTCATTTCCAGCTGTCTGACACATTTTGCCTATCCCTTCTTTATCTTTTGGATCTTTTGGCTTTCTTTCTTCCCTCTCTTCCCTCCCTCCCTCTCCTCCCTAGATGTCTGACACATTTTGCCTGTCCTTTTATTTTCCCCTCCCTCCCTCCCTCCCTGCCTGCCTGCCTGTCTGCCTTCCCCAGCTGTCTGACACATTTTGCCAGCCCTTTATTTTTTACCTTTGGCTTTTTTTTCTTTCTTTTCTTAAGGCCCAACTCCTGTAAACAACATATGCAGTGGTTCTTTATTGTAAGACAAAGATTTTGTATTTTGTTGTTTGAAATTGTGATGCATCTTACAATCTGTATGTGCATTTAGAATGTTTCTTTCTTCCCTAAAAATTCTTAAGTTGATAATACATCTTGCAGTTGGTAGGATCTTTCAATCAGACATATGGTCATTATATCTGCTTTTTAAATTTAATCTAGGAATCGATCTCTCTTTTAATAGAGAAGCTTAACCAATTTATATTTACTCAAACAAAGGTGATACTTTCATAATCTTATTTTATGCTTCCAATGCCTTTTGCTTGCTTTGCTCTCCTTTATTTCCATAGAATTAATGATATTGCTCAGAAATTTTTTATTTTTTTTCTCTGTTAGTTCAGAAGTTATACATGTTATCAACTTTTAAGTTAAGGGGAACATGTGGAGGATGTGCAGGTTTGTTACATAGGTAAACATATGCCATGGTGGTTTGCTGCACAGATCATCTCATAACCTAGGTATTAAGCCCAGCATCCATTAGTTATTCTTCCTGATGCTCTTCCTCCTCCTGCATCACCCCCCCGATAGGCCCTAGTGTGTGTTGTTCCCTCCACTGTGTGTCCATGTGTTCTCATCGTTCACCTCCTACTTCTAAGTGAGAACATGCAGTGTTTGGCTTTCTGTTCCTGCGTTAGTTTGTTGAGGACAATGACTTCCAACTCCATCCATGCACCTCTGCAAAGGACATAATCCCATTCCTTTTCATGGCTGTATAGTATTCCATGGTGTGTATGTACCACATTTTCTTTATCCAATCTATCATTGATGG